>NC_133510.1:16990294-17295588 GCF_049354715.1 Callithrix jacchus
CATAACTGGCAAGAACACTTGGCTTGATCCTATGGCAGTTTTAGCTGCTAAGCCATAAAGCTTAATTTGGCAGGTGCAGGCATTAAGGGAGACTATGATGCATTACGAAGCGGGAAGACAGGCTGACGTGGAAGCCATTTGGAAGAATTGAATTAAATATGAATGGGCTTTTCAAAAATGGGAAGACAGTGAGAGAGTGTGCAAAGATTCTAGAAGTACATCTGCTTAGCATTCAGCAAAATCTCTGACGTATCAACAATCCATAAACCAGCTGTCTTGAAAGCTGCAGTAGAAGAATACGGGGTGAGGAGAGTCAGTTTTGCAAGCAGGGATTCTGTTAGCGTCACTGGAAATCAAGAGCATCACACCTGAGGTATGGCACAAGTGCCTGTCAGGCTCACATTCCAGTCCTTCCTTGGGATAATCTTTCCTCCTTCCCCACCCTCAGCCTAGGACTGCTGGAACTGATTCAAAATGTGGTCTCTCACACTGGGCTGGAGCTACAAATGAGCTGCGAGAAAATTCCAGAGATCAACGGGCCCCCCCTCCATATGCCTTTCACCCAAACACCCCTTACATCTTTTTCTCGTTGGCATGAACCAGGAGAGGCTAGTTCACAGCTCACCTTAGGCATCATTCCTGAATCTAGCAGCACTTCCAACCCCAAATCCTCCCGTTGTCTAATAGCAGTCCTTCTTGTCTACATCTGAAGCCAGTTGCCTCCTTCTGTTCTCAGCAAAGATGGGGAAAGCAATATAATAGGTTCCAAGTAATTCTTACTCTTCATGTCCTGGCAAATCAGTGCTGAGCGCTTCTTCAGCCTTCTCTGCAACTGTACTATACCTGGTTCTCTAACCTTGGTTTCCTGGCCCTCTTTGAAATATCTTTTAGTCTTAATAACCATAATTATCTCCTATTTATCACTCTGCTTGGGGCCTGCAGAGTCATGGAGAACCAGCTTCTTCTGGTATGGTCTCCTGGTACTGTTTACATTTTTAACTAAGTGAGATAAGCAGGGTGGAGGGGAGCGAGATTATTTATTCCACTGTGCAATAGGCCTGTGAGGCTCTGAGATTTGCCTAAAGCCACAGTGGAGACCACAGCTGGGAAAAGAATTGATTTTCCGATGAGGGCTTGAGCAACTGTCTAATCGTTCTTCAGTGCATTCATTCTGTAATTCCCTCACCTTCATTACCTCCCACGCCTACCCCTACCAGCACCACCAAAATCGTAACACAAAGTCTCTCTTGCCAGCACCACCAAGACCCACCCTTCCAGAGATCCTGCTGCACTCACAGCATTTTCTCACACCTGGAAGGGTGGACCAGGGAAAAAGGGAGGCACGAGGAAGATCTCAGCTTCCTGTTCATACTGCCTGTGGCCCAGGAGCTCTTGAGAACTCCGCGGCTCCTTTAAACGCCAGCCTCACTCTTCCTTCACTCTCAGCCCCTGCATCACTTCCTCTGTGAGGTCCTTGCAACTCCCCAGGTTAGGTCAGATTATACGAGCTCCCCAAAGTACATTTCTCTTCTTCGTAAGTCTTATCTCCATAAGCATTTTATAGACAGATAGATGTGATTAGTTGATGAATGTCTGCTCCCTCAGTGCTCCTGGAACAGGGACCTCATTTGTCAGGCATTGATGTGTCCCCAGGATCTAGCCCAATGCTGACAAATATGGACTATTTAGGTAAGTGTTGAAGGAAGGCATAAAGAAGTGCTTGACTAAGAAGAACGGCAGGAGACCCTGAGCTCCTGTGTACAGAGTACTGGTCTGGACCTCACACCTCCAGATCCTGACCAGCCCAGCTGCTAATTCTCAGCAAGACTTACAGTGACTGGCAACCTTCCAGGACCTGGAACATGAGGCATCTGCAGCAGCAGCACTGAGAGTTCATGCTCCAGAGCTGCGGGAAAATGATGGCTTTTGCTGCATTCCAGCCAGACCCTGTTACCTTCCTGGTCACCAGCCCAGAAAACATACCTCATGTAGCTTAAAGCATACAGTTGCATAGCCTCAAACATGCTTCCATGACATTTTTATTAAGGAGAAAATCAGAGGATATCCATGTTTATGTCCAGAATTACACTGTCCCTCCTGGGGCATCCACAGCATTCTTTTCAAACCCCCGTTCCAGCACCAACCACCCTTTTCTCTGTGGTACAGCTCAGCTATCCCAAATCACTTTAGGACAAGAGTGGGAGGTGGGAGGGCAGGATCAACCTTTATCTGCTTTGTGCCTTGATGTACTTGGCTTGGGCTGATTACTTGGTATAGGCCAGAGTTTCTCAACCTCTACACTACTGACATTTTGGAAAGAACAATTTTTTGTTAAGGGGGCAGTGGAGGGGAAGGCAGGGAGGGACCATCCTGTGTATTATAGGATATACAGCAGCATTCCTGGGCTTTGCCTGCTAGATGCCAGCAGCACTTCCCTCACCAGTCGTCACAGTCAAAAAGGGTATGGAACTTCCTTACAGGGTATGGAGTTCCTTACCTCCATACTCTGTAAGGAACATGGCTGTGCTTTGGTCAAGGACAGACCAAGGTAGAATGTTTACATCCCGCGTGACTCAGTGAGTTTAGAGCACAGGCATGTAACCCCACTTGTTAACTCTGTCACACAGCCATAACATGAGAAGGCCATCGCCTGGCTCTACGCCATTATTGTCTGTAAAAGGTATAATTGCCCAGTTGACACTGTGCAGGTGTGCTTGTGCCCAGAGAAAGTCAGAGCTGTCTTCTTTGTAGACAGACACTGGGGAGCCAGAGCACATGCCCAAAGAGAGAAAGAGTTAAGCTGCTGACCCTGAAGGCAAGGAAGAGCCAGCCACACAACGGTGTGTGGGGGCCGCTGGACTAAGCAGCCAAGACAGGGCGGACAGTGTGAGAAAGCTGTTGATGAAAGCGGCTGCTGGATGAAACCATACGCACCTGACTCCAGTGCCTCGAGTCTTCCTTCTCTCATCCACCCACTCCCTCAGACCTCAGCACAGGCTGGAACCTAACCCCAAGCGTGACAATTGGCGTAGTCGTGAAAATGACACATTGCCTTAGGTCCTCTAGGAGGAAAAATGCCGCCATTCATGTAGACTGTACACAAAGAAGAACCTTTCACTCATATCCAGCTGCTGTATATGAGCTGGATATGAGTGGAAGGTTCCCTTTCAGGTAGAAATGCCCATTTCTTTTCTCTAAGACAGGACAGACAACTTGCATCTTAAAATTACAATGTGATGGTGCAGCCATTGTATAAAATGGTATGGTGTCTCCTCAGAAACTTTACAAAATAGGATTAGCCTATGATCCAGCAATTCCACTTCTGGGCATATACCCAGAAGAATGGAAAGCCGTATCACCATTATTCACAAATAGCCAACAGGTGGAAGCTACTCAGGTATGGACTAATGCAGGAATGGAGAAACAAAATGTGGTATATACATGCAATGGAATATTATTCAGCCTTTAAAAATATTCTGACACGTGCTACAATACGGATGAAACTTGAAGACATTATACTAAGCAAAATAAGCCAGTCACAAAAGGACAAATATTATATCACTCCACCTATGTGGGATACCTTGAATAGGCAAATTCAGAGACACAGAAAATAGAATGGTGGTTGCCAGGGTCTGGGAGTAGGTGAAATGAGGACATTGTTTTATGGGTCAAGAGTTTCTGTTTTGCAAGGTACAAAGAGTTCTGGAGATAAGCGGTAATGGTGGTCGTAGAAGGAAGTGAATGTACTTAATGTCACTGAGCGGCACGCTCAGAAAACGGTTGCAATGGTAGACTGTGTTTTAGCACAATTAAACCCAATCACAGTGCAGAGGACATCAGGGACTCGGTCTCGGCCTATGGGATGTGGTTCATATACAGCGCATGTCCAGGGATTTCCAGGTCCCAGTCTCAGGGCTCAGTGTGCTGCATGCTTAAGCTCATTCAATTCTCTTTGAATTTGAATTCAAATGCGGGGAGGTAGCTATAAATACTTCACCGCTGAGAAACTATAGCCCAGAGGGGTTAAGAGACTCACACAGATTCATGTAACCAGGAAGTTGCAGAGTGAGGATTAAAACCCAAGTTAATTTACTGCAAAAATCTTCTAAAGTTTTCTATTTAACCTAAGTCAGGAGTTTTGTAAAACTTTACTTACAAAAACAGGTAGCGGCTCAGACTGGGTTAGTTTGCCAACTCCTCAGTGACTCTTAAAATTAGCATAGACAAGAATTCTGGGCAGTGCTGGGGAGGCAGGTGCTTGGTGTTGGTAGACAATCATTTTACTCCTCCAAAAAATCAGGTAAACAGAGTTTTTGAGACTCCAGGTTTGCTCAGAGAGATTTCCTGCCCATCCTCTCCCCATCTTCTTCTCCCAGCTGGTGGAGTCTCTTCAGCTCTCTGCAGCCGTATCCTCTCCGTCCTTCTTTCCTCTGAGGCAGGACTGACTCGGCCTCGCAGGAAGTTTCCAAGTTACTGCACCAGACCTAACCCTGAAAAGCAACATCTACCCCAATTCTGTCTGGAGAGGTCCCCACAAAACCCAGAGAGGTTCCTCATTGAGGACAGTGTGACATCTGAGGAGTCACCAGGGAGGCAGAGGACTGCCTAAACTCTGTTAACGCAGGTCAATGTCCATCATCCGCTGTCCCTGGAGCAGAACATATGTTCGGGAAGCCTTGAACAGAAGACCACTGTGCTCCTAGTCTTGAGTGCAATCCACCTTCGGCTCCTCCTGGGTTTCTCCGGGTTTCTCAGGGACCCCTATTATAAACAGCTAAAGCATCCTGCCCTTTCTCCCTGTGGTCCCTGCTTTATCTGAATGGGCTGGTTACTTACTGGTAGGCTCAGATCACGTGGCAGTCTCCCCGCCCCCTTGACAATTGTAAACCAATTTCACCATCCACAAATAGTTTTTTGTAATAAGAAGAAAGAAGAAAAACAGCCCTAGAGGAGGGGCTTACTCCTCTCATTCCATTTTCCCTCCCTCCCTCCCTCCCTCCCTCCCTTCCTTCCTTCCTTCCTTCTTTCCTTCCTTCTTTTTTTCTTTTCTTTCTTTCTTTCTCTTCCTTCCTTTTTCTCTCTCTCTCTCTTTCTTTCCTTCAACTTTTAAGTTCAGGTGCATATATGCAGGTTTGTTATATGGGTAAACTTGTGTCATGGAGGTTTATGGTACATGCTATTTCATCACCCACGTGTTAAGACTAGTAGCCATTAGTTGTTTTTCCAGGTCCTCTCCCTCCTGTCACCCTCCACTGTCCAACTGGCCCCAGTGTGTGTTGGACACACATCCTTTAGCTCCCACTTATAAGTGAGAACATGTATTTGATTTCCTGTTCCTGAATTAGTTTGCCCAGGATAATGGCCTCCAGCTCTACCCATATGCCCACAAAAGACATGCTCTTGTTCTTTTTTATGGCTACGCAATATTCCATGGTGTATATGTATCACATTTTCCTTATCCAGTCCACCATTGATAGGCATTTAGTTTGATTCCATGTCTTTGCTATTGTGAATAGTGCTACAGTGAACATACACATGCACGTGTCTTCGTGTCAGAATGATTTATATTCCTTTGGGTATATACTCAGTAATGGGATTGCTGGGTCCATGGTAGTTCTGTTTCTAGGTTTTTGAGGAACTGCCACACTGCTTTCTACAATGGCTGAACTCATTTACACTCCCACCAACAGCGTATAAGTGTTCCTTTAGCTCTTCCACCTTGCCAGCACCTGTTATTTTTTGACTCTTTAATAATAGCCATTCTGACTGGTGTGAGATGGTATCTCATTGTGGTTTTGATTTGCATTTCTCTAATGATCAGTGATGAGCCTTTTTTCATATGCTTGATGGATGCATGCATGTCTTCTTTTGAAAAGTGTCTGTTCATGTCTTTTGCCCACTTTTTAATGGGATTGCTTATTTCTTATAAATTTAAGTTCCTTATAGATGATGAGTATTAGACCTTTGTCAGTGCATAGTTTGCAAACATTTTCTCCCATTCTGTAGGTTGTGTGTTTACTCTGTTGATAATTTCTTTTGCTGTGCAGAAGCTCTTTAGTTTAATTAGACTCCATTTGTCAATTTTTGCTTTTGTTGCCATTGCTTCTGGCATCTTCATCATGAAATCCTTGCCCATTCCTATGTTCAGAATTGTATTGCCTAGGTTGTCTTCCAGGTTTTGTTTTGTTTTGTTTTTTAATAATTTTAGGTTTTACATTTAAGTCTGTAATCAATTTTGAGTTAATTTTTGTATATAGTGTAAGGAAGGGGTCCAGTTTCCATCTTCTGCATATGGCTAGCCAGTTATCCCAGCATTATTTATTGAATGGGGAGTCCTTTCTCCATTGCTTGTTCTTGTTAGCTTTGTCACAGATCAGATGGTTGTAGGTGTGCAGCCTTATTTCGGGGCTCTCTATTCTGTTCCATTGGTCTACGTGTCTGTTTTTGTATCAGTACCATGCTGTTTTGGTTACTATAGCCCTGTTGTATAATTTGAAGTCAGGTAATGTTATGCCTCCAGCTCTGTTCTTTCTGCTTAGGATTGTCTTGGCTATTTGAGCTCGTTTTTGGGTTCCATATGGATTTTTCTAGTTCTGTGAAGAATGTCCTTGGTAGTTTGATAGGAATGGCATTGAATCTATTGCTTTGGGCAGTATTGCCATTTTAACGACACTTTGATTTTTCTGATCCATGAGCATAGAATGCTTTTCCATTTGTTTGTGTCATCTCCAATTTTTCTGAGCAGTGTTTTTTAGTTCTCCTTATAGAGATCTTTCACCTTCCTGGTTAGCTATATTCCTAGGTATTTTATTCTCTTTGTGGCAATGGGAATGTGTTCCTGATTTGGCTCTCAGCTTGGCTGCTGTTGCTGTGTAGGAGTGCTAGTGATTTTGTACAAAGTCCTGAGACTTTGCTTAAGTTGTTTATCAGCTTATGGAGTTTTTGGGATGAGACTGTGAAGTTTTTAAGATACAGGATCTTGTCTTCTGCAAACAGAGATAGCTTGACCTCCTCTCTTCCTAACTGGATATCTTTTATTGCTTTCTTTTGCCTGATTGCTCCGACCAGGACTTCCTATAGTATGTTAAATTGGAGTGGTGAAAAAGGGCATCTGTGTCTTGTGCTGGTTTTCAAGAGGGGAATGCTTCCAGCTTTTGATTCATTCAGTATGAATGGAAGCTTTTGCTTCCATTCAGTATGATGTTGGCTGTTGGTTTGCCATAGATGGCTCTTATTATTTTGAGGTATGTTTCTTCAATACACAGTTTGTTGAGAGTTTTTAACATGGAGAGCTGTTGAATCTTATCAAAAGTCTTTTCTGCATCTATTGAGATAATCATGTTTTTTGTCTTTAGTTCTGTTTATGTAAGGAATTACATTTCTTGACTTGTGTGTGTTGAACCAACCTTGCATCCCAGGGGAAAAGCTTACTTGATCATGGTGGGTAAGCTTTTTGGTGTGCTGCTGGATTTGGTTTGCCTGTATTTTGCTGAGGAATTTTGCATTAATGTTCATCAAGGATATTGGCCTGAAGTTTTCTTTTTTTGTTGTGTCTCTGCCAGGTTTTGATATCAGGATAATGCTGGCCTCATAGAGTGAGTTAGAAAGGAATTCCTCCTCCTCAATTTTTTGGAATAGTTTCAGTAGGAATTGCACCAGCTCTTCTTTGTACATCTGGTAGAATTCAGCTGTGAATCTGTCTGGTCATTGGCTTTTTCTTTTGGTTGGTAGATTATTTGTTATGGATTCAGTTACAGAGCTTGTAACTTGTCTGTTCAGGGATTCAATTTCTTCCTGGCTCAGTCTTGGGAGGGTGTATGTATCCAGGAATTTATCAGTTTCTTCTGGACTATATGTAATGCCCTTCTTTGTCTTCCTTGGTTTAAAGTCTGTTGGTCTGAAATTAGGATTGCAACCCCTGCTTTTTTTCTGTTTTCCATTTGCTTGGTAGATTTTTCTCTATCCCTTTATTTTCGGCCTATTTGTGTCATTGCAAGTGAGATGGGTCTCTTGAAGACAGGACACCAGTGGGTCTTGGTGTTTTATCCAGCTTGTCACTCTCTGCCTTTTAATTGGGGCATTTAGCATGTTTGTATTAAGGTTATTATTAACATGTGTGGATTTGATCCTGTCATGATGTTAGCTGGTTATGCAGACTTGTTTGTGTGGTTGCTATATAGTGTCACTGGTCTGCATACTTAAGTGTGTTTTTGTAGCGGCTGGTAACAATCTTTCCTCTTCATGTTTAGTGCTTCCATCAGGAGCTCTGGTAAAGCAGGTCAGTGGTAACAAACTTCCTCAGCATTTGCTTGTCTGAAAAAGGATCTTATTTCTCCTTCATTTATGAAACTTAGTTTGGCTGGATATGAAATTCTGTGTTGAACTTTCTTTTCTTTATGTATGTTGAATATTGGCCCCCAATCTCTTCTGGCATGTAGGGTTTCTACTGAAAAGTCTGGTGTTAGTCTGATGGGCTGCTGTTTGAAGGTGACCTGACCTTTCTCTATAGCTGCCTTTAACATTTTTTTCTTTCATTTCAATCTTGGACAATATGATTACTATGTGTGTTGAGGATGATCTTCTCATGAAGTATCTGACCAGGGTTCTCTGAAATTTCCTAAATTTGAATGTTGGCCTCTCTAGCTAGGTTGGGAAAGTTCTCATGGTTGATATCCTGAAATATGTTTTCCAAAGTGCTTACACTCTCCCTATCTCTTTCAGGGACACCAATAAGTCATAGATTTGGCCTCTTTATATAATCCCATATTTCTCAGAGGTTTTGTTCATTCCTTTTCATTCTTTTTTCTCTATTCTTGTCTGTCTTATTTCAAAAAGCCAGTCTTCAAGCTCTGAGATTCTTCCCTCTGTTGGTCTATTCTGTTATTAATACTTGTGATTGCATTATGAAGTTCATAATCTTTCCTCTTCATGTTTAGTGCTTCCATCAGGAGCTCTGGTAGTGTGGTTTTTCAGATCTATCCCATCAGTTACATTCCTTTCTATACTGGCTATTTTGTCTGTCAGCTGCTATATCATTTTATTGTGATTCTTAGCTTCCTTGAATTGGGTTTCAATGTATGCCTGCATCTCAGTGATCCTCATTCCTATTCATATCTTTTTGTCAGGTCAGCCATCTCAGCCCAGTTCAGAGCCCTCTCTGGGAAGGTAGTGCAGTTGCAGATACTCTGGCTTTTTGAGTTGTCAGAGTTCTTGCACTGATTCTTTCTCATCTTTGTGGGCTGGTATTTCTTCACTCTTTGAAGTAGCTGACCTTTGGATTTTTTTTTCTTTTATTCTATTCAATGACCTGGAAGGTTTGATTGTGGTATAAGGTGGGTTTAGCTGACTGACTTCATTTCTGGAAGATTTTAGGGGGCCAATGCTCAGCTCCCAACTCCTGGACTGTGTGGGGACTTGTATCAGGCCCTGTTTTTTTCTCTGGTTCCTCAAGGTTAGGAATATACTGTGCTGTGGGGGTGGGGGTGGGGGTGAGGGTGCTTCTGGGCCATTGGTCACTGCATTTCAATGGGTGCTGTCAGGCAGCCAAAGCTTTTTGTAGAGCGGTGGCAGTAGGGTCTGTCCTCCATATGTGCCAGCTGCAGCAGCAGCGGCAACATGGTAGGGTGCACACTCACTGGCTGCCGCAGGATGTTAGTAGGTGCCAGAGTGTCTGCCTCTGTGTGAGTGTTCATGACAGTGATGACGGCAGCACACACTGTGAGTGCCTGTGTGCATAGTTGTGCTGGTGGTGGTGTTACATGAGGGTGGGGCACTGGCTAGTGCAGGTCTGTGTGCATGCTCTCCACCACCACAGGCAGGGGTGATCGCTCAGGGCAGGGGAAGGGTTTGCTGTTCTCTGTACCTAGTTTCAATTCCATGGCAGTGTTGGCATCAGAATGGGGCACTGGTAAGGGTGTGGCTGGCTGGCTCTGTGCCCCAAAGGCTCCAACTGCAGTGGTGGTCTGGCAGAGAAGAAATGCAGAGTGCACTCCTACCACAACAGTGGCAGAACAGGGTGCATGTCTATGTGAGTGCTGGCAGGGCAAGGAAGGCAAAACCCACCTGCACACACATGCACTGGCAAAGCAACATGGGGTGTTGCTATGGGCCCAGGGGAAGCTGCAGTGTGGGGAGAGAGCAGCTTAGGGGCCACCCTACTGGAGCTCTCTGCCAGTCAGCCAAAAGTCCACCAGCACAGGAGCCATGATGCAAGCCCCCAGAGCACCTGCTGCTGCTCCACAACCAAGCATATCCAGGCTGAGTCCCTGGAAGAGGCCGGCAGACCAAGGAGTGCTCAGGTCAGACCAGCCCTGTCTTATGGACAAGACTGCCCTGCAGAGTTCAGGCCTGACAGTTCACGTAGGACTAAAGTCTCCTATAGGAGCAAGTCGAGCCTAGGGAAATGGGTTTCTTGTAAAGCAGGTCAGTGGTAACAAATTCTCTTAGCATTTGCTTGTGTGAAGAGGATCTTATTTCTGTTTCATTTATGAAGCTTAGTTTGGCTGGATACGAAATTTTGGGTTGAAATTTCTTTTCTTCATGTATGATGAATATTGGACCCCAATATCTTCTGGCTTGTAGAGTTTCTACTGAGAAGTCTGCTGCTAGTCTGATGGGCTTCCCTTTGTAGGTGACCTGACCTTTCTCTGTAGCTGCCTTTAACAGTTTTCTTTCATTTCAATCTTGGAGAATCTGATTATCATGTGTCTTGAGGATGATCTTCTTGTGAAGTATCTTATTGGGGTTCTCTGCATCTGGCCACGCTCTCCTACAGATGTTCCCACATCAAACCCTCTGGGCTCTGCATCAGCTAATGTGGTGCCTCTACTTCTCTAACACTTTTCCCTGCCACTTCGAGTGTCCATGGTGGTTGAGGGGTCTCCTCCTGCTGGGGTTCCAGGGTCCCATGGAGAGAGTGGGCTGCTCCTTGCCAGTTCAACTCAGCAATTCCCCTGGAGTTGTTGTAGGCTGGGAATGAGTCCCGTGCATGGTAGCCCCATGCAGGATTCCCAGCTTCCTACCCTTTCAGCCTAGATTCTGTGTCTTCCTTCCATCCACTCTCAGTGCCTTCCCTCTGAAGACCTGTTAGGAGTGCAATAGTCATCTTGGTCCTTCAGTGGCAGCTGTTCCACCTGGCTATGTCTATTGGCCATGTTGGCCAGCACCCCATTCCATTTTCAAAAAAAATGCAAGCTGTCCATGACTTTCTTCCCCCTTGACTTCTCCACTAGGTCCTCAGCCTCCTGTGTTCTCCCTTCCACTTGGCATGCAGTGTCTCCTTCCTTGAAGACCACTCTCTGCTGTCAAGGGCCTTTCCTGGTTTCTGAATTTGTGTGTATATGAAAAATGTGAGGCTGGGCACAGTGGCTCATGCCTATAATCCCAGCACTTCGGGAGGCCGAAGCAGGTGAATCATGAGGTCAGAAGATCGAGACCAACCTGGCCAACATGGTGAAACCCCATCTCTGCTAAATACAAAAAAATTAGCTGGGCATGGTGGCATGTGCTGTAGTCCCAGCTACTCGAGAGGCTGAGGCAAGGGAATCACTTGAACCCAGGAGGCAGAGATTGCAGTGAGCCAAGATTGCGTCACTACACTCCAGCCTGAGTGACAGAGCAAAACTCCATCTCAAACAAATAAAAATGAAAGAAAGAAAAATGTGAGCTCTTCTCCTTTCAGTACCCATAAGGCTCTGCTGGGAGCCTAAGGTAAAAAAGGTGGTGGTGGCCAGGCCCAGGAAGCTGGACACCAACCAAAGGGGGTGACCATATGCACACCACAGCCCCAGGTGGAAGTGACGAGCCAACAATACAGATGCCTGCAGGGCCTGCTCCAGGAGAGCCAAGGGACATGGAGACTTACTGCAGATGGCCAGCGTTGACCATGAGGAGCCATTTTTATTCTTCTTCACGCATCTCCCCGAGCCCATCTTCCTTCAGAGGTGGCCAGTGGAAGCAGTCAGAGATGGTGGTTAAATGACATGACATGCTCTGTTCTCTCTCTTGACAGCCCTTGTTAGCATAAAGAACTAAACATGTCAAATGCTTCACTGTCCACAGGTTCAGAAAAAGCTTCAGAAAATTAAGTAGACGGCAAAAATGAATGCCTTGGATTCCAAGTTATCTGCTTGGTGGCTTGTTGGTTCCCATGTCCTCCTGCCTGGATCAGGAGCAGGACTGGGCAGGAAGGCTGAGTCAGTATCTCTGGGACTTTATGTTTCTGACTATATTTCAAGTCAAATATGAGTGACTTCTTTAAAAATTTATACCTAATTTAAATTTCCCATGCCTCCTCCTCCCTTCATTAAAGAGTAGGGCTCAATGAGAGTTAATTAGGTTATATACAGCAAGACAGCTGAGGTACACAGTACATGTGGCCCAGAGTTGACTGTCTATAAATGTGAATTCCCTTTTCTTTTCCTTTCTAGAGGGAATAATCAAAAGGTAAGCCTGATTTTAAACCCATTACCACCAGCCACCACTACTGCAGACCTGTGAATGCCAATTAGGAAGTTCACAGACAGGGTTTGTCAAAGGTTTCCTCAAAACACACTGAATCTTGCCTTCCACATGGAATGTGCCTTTGGGGAATGGGTTTTGGTGACAGAAACTTACTGGAGGAGTCATCACTGCAAAGAAGGGTGGGCTGGGCTCACTTGCGGGCTGAGCTGGTACTGTTCCCCAGGTCTTTTCCCTCAATTCGTACAATAGTTGCACAGTGGAATAGCTCGTGGAGAAGCATAAAAGCACCATCATTTGGGGCCAGGGAGAGAAAGAACGGCCACAGTTCATCTTAGGTCACAAGGCTCCTTTCTCAGCCTCCACAGCTCACAGCTCACACACATGAGCAGAGATAGGGCTGAGCCAAATGAGAGTCTACATTTCATTGCCCAACTTTGGTATATTTTGAAAAACTGGACTTACAGAAAGAGAACCTTGGGAGGCCAAGGCGGGTGGATCCTGAGGTCAAGAGCTCGAGACCATCCTGGTCAACATGGTGAAACCCCGTCTCTACTAAAAATACAAAAAATAGCTGGGCATGGTGGTGCGTGCCTGTAGTCCCAGCTACTCAGGAGGCTGAGGCAGGAGAATTGCCTGAACCCAGGAGGTGGAGGTTGCGGTGAGCCGAGATCACGCCATTGCACTCCAGCCTGGGTAACAAGCGTGAAACTCTGTCTAAAAAAAAAAAAAGAGAGAGAGAGAGGGAGAGAGAACCCAGATGTTGCACTGCTCCCACAGCACAGGGATGCATCCTTTCAAAAACTACTCGGATGGAGTGAGTGACACAAAGACTGAGGGGAAAAGAGCTGCTTTCAAAGTACTCTAGTGGAGTCTGTGTTTTATTCACCCATGTTCAAGTGAAATCCTGACGACAGCATAAGGGACTTCAGTCAGCCACTGAGAAGTTTTTGAAACTAAAGAAAGAAAGGCACCGGACCAGGAGTGGGCACACTGCCCCTGGGCTAACGCAGCAACCCCCTACTTTGGTACAGCTAGTGAGCTAAGACTGGTTTTTACATTTTTAAATATCAAAAGGAGAACCATATTTGGTGACACATGGAAATTACATAAAATTCAAACTTCCTTGTCCATAAAGTTTTATTGGAACACAGCACCCTCATTTTTTCACATATTGCCTGTGGAGGCTTTTGCGCTGCAACGGCAGACATGAGTAGTTGTCATAGAGACTTCAAGGTCCACAAAGCCGAAAATCTTTATTCTCTGGACCTTTATAAAAAGGCTGCCGGGCCCTGCACTACGCAATGGTGTGCGCTGATGCTCGGCTCACCATCTCTCTGGAGAACCATGGCCTACTGCGATGTTTGGGTTTGAAGGTGAGAGATGGATTAAACAACATCAGAAATGCCTTCCTCCCAGGCTGTGACAGCTGACACGGTACCTGTTCCCAAGGCACAGACAGCAGGAACGACTTTGGTAGAACTCAAGTTGATGCCTGTCTACTTTCAGTTGCAGAAGGCTCTTCCCTGTGTCTTACTAAGTCCCTTATGTTACTATTATCACTTCCCACAATCTCAGTGAGTTACTAAGGCAGAGAAGGAAACAACCCTGGAGTTCGATGGCAAGTAAAAGCCAGAAAGAGAAGGAATCCAGGAGGTCTGGCTCCTAGCAGAGTTTGGTCAGACACTCCTTCCAAGACAGAACTGATGGAATCTTTTCTGTGAAGCATGTCACCTCCCATGGGACAAGCCCTAACCCGAGACAGGAAGACATTTGGCATTCTCAGTGGGCAGGCCCACCTGGAACCCCGCTTACCTGCATGTCCCTCCTGGCGATGAAGCCTTTGCCTTCAACATCACAGGTCTGAAAGAATTCCTGTGCCTTCCTCAGCATGACTAGCTGGCCCAGCGCCTGCTCCTGAGTCTCCCTCTGCTCCAGGCTGTCCAGGGGATGCAGGCAGGCTCCACTCCCCTTTGGCTTCTGGCCAGACCCCTGACCAGGTTTCTGGGGTCTGGAGAGTACCCTTCCATCAGGGGTGGCCATCCAGATTAGTCAGTTTCTTGAAGTCTTTTTCAGAACCTGATTTTGGAAGATGGGAGAGAGAAGTGGGTGTGGTGGGTTGGAGTGAGGCTGAAAAGAACGAGAGGGGATGAGAGGGAAGCACAGAGCCGCTCACCAGTGTGTCCAGGCATTTCTTAGCAACTACCTCTTAATTAGCAAAAGCCCAGGACAAGGGGAAACTATGCCATCACCAATAGATCAGCAAGCCTATCAAAGGGAGAAGGGAAGAGTGTGGAGAGAAGACAGACATCTCCAGATTGAAAGGATATGGGATAGGGGAAGCCTGAAAACAATTTCTCCCAATTTAAACAACCAAACAGCAACAAAACAGATCCCGGCAGACCAGCTGCCATTTACAGAGAGTTTACTTGACACCACGCCATGGCCTCTATATACATTTTTTTCATGTAATTCTCACATCTCTCTGAGATAGCTGTTATCATCTTTATTTTAGCAGTGAGAAAACCGAGGCTCAGAGAGGGTTGAGTGACTTGCTCAATAGCACATAGCAAATCATTACAAAAGCTGGGATTTACATCCAAGCTTGCGTAGCTTGTATGATCTTAATCCCACCTTGTCCCGACTCCTCAGCATTGCCGAGGATGGAAAGCTCCCCTCAGCCAGGTGCATTTGCTCCTACATCATTCACAGTCAAGTTCTTGGTGAGCTCTTACCCAACGTCATAGACCTCTGCCACAGCTGTGAGCTCTGCAGTTTACATAGGAGAAAACATGCTGCAATCTATGTTGTACAGGATTTTCCAGGCCTGGTTTGGTGATGTCCAAGGCTGTTTTCAGCCCAAACCAAATCACAAATCATACACCTCAATCAGGCTCTGAAAGACTCTGAAGGAGTGTTTTCAGAGGGTTTCTTACAATGTGATGTGGAAGAGAACATACAGAAACCTGGCTTCCGGCCGGGCGCGGTGGCTAAAGCCTGTAATCCCAGCACTTTGGAAGGCCGAGGCGGATGGATCACGAGGTCAACAGATCGAGACCATCCTGGTCAACATGGTGAAACCCCATCTCTACTAAAAATACAAAAAATTAGCTGGGCATGGTGGCGTGTGCCTGTAATCCCAGCTACTCAGGAAGCTGAGGCAGGAGAATTGCCTGAACCCAGGAGGCGGAGGTTGCAGTGAGCCAAGATCACGCCATTGCACTTCAGCCTGGGTAATAAGAGCGAAACTCCATCTCAAAAAAAAAAAAAACAGAAACCTGGCTTCTAGTCTGGACTCCACTGCTGCTTATATGACCTTGAACAAGTCAGTATCTGTCTAGGCCTCAGCTCCCTTATCTGTATGAGAAGACTGGACCTGTTTGTCTCTAAGGCCCCTCCTAGTTCTGATCATCTGTAAGTCTGTGAAGTCCGACATCACAAAATGTTATTAATTATAAATGTTATTAATAAAAAACTGAGTCCATGGGATCAAAGGAAATAATATCCTTGGGTTTTTTCCATCTGAAGACTTTCTGGAAGTAGAATAGGTCCAAGTTTTAAATACATGATCACATTTAGAATTAAAACTAGAGATGTGCACTGCAGAGCATTTTGTGGGGAGCTGGAGAAGGTGATGCCCTGGATCATATTCCCTGTGTCCATGTGAGTAAGAAAGGAGGAAATAAGTGAATCACCAGGCAGGTTTCTTTGATTACCAGGCCCTAGGCCTCTGACTCAGCTAAACCATGTCCAAAGCAATCTAAAATCTGTTGATTTGAGTGCACATCTTCCACTTACCAACCAGATTTGGCAAGAGCTGTGGGCCAGAGCTGGAAGAGCTCCTGGCCTCAGGGATGAACTTTATGTAATAGGGCCTTGACAGAGCAGACCAGACTACACCTTTTGCTCTGCATGGCTGGACATGTAACTCCCACCCTGAACCATCTGACCAGCGCCATCCTCAGGAATCGCTCTCTCTTGTCATCCCTATGTGTGTGAACTGACCATCACCTAATCCTAAGCAGATTTAACATTTTTATTCTGTCTTCCTCATAGGGAGTTGCCTTGGATACACGTCCTGAAGGGGCAGGGCCATCTCCATGGCTTTTATGTGCATTGTTCAGCCCACCTGCATGGAGTGCTGCCTTTGGAAGGGCATGAAGATGGTGGTGATGTGTTTCTGTAAATATACCCCAGGAGCAGAACAGGCTGTTGTCTTCCTGGTACCTTGCCAGGATTCTGTCTGCAAGGTCTCTGCACCCAATAGGCCCCACCCTACTCCCACCTGCTGCTCCCAGGAGACAAGGTTAATAATATCTGTCATTCCTTGACTTCTTTCTCTTGCCAGGCCCCTAGCATACTTCATCCTTTTGAATCTGACATCCTGCTATATGGTACGACTGGGATTCTCATCATACAGATGAGGCAACTGAATTTTGGAAAGGTTAATTTGTATCAAGGTCTAGCACAGCTAGAGACCTCTTCTGCCATAACACATTACCTTCCTGGGACCCAGATGTATGCTTTCTCTTAGCAGTGTACTCATCCCCAACCCATCCAAATCACCTCCCAGAGGCGTAGTCATCATTTTAACGGGAATGTCTTTAATTTGTTCATCCATTCATTTATTTCCATCTACTGATTCCCATGCAGCAAGCTCTGAGCTAACTCTGTGAAACAGTGTTAGGTGAAATAGTGAATAGGACATGGTCCCTGTCCTTAATGAATGAGTCTCCGAGAGTCTCTAATGGTGGGATTTCAATAATGGTGACTGACATTGGGGGAAGATGTTTTGAACTGAGGCCTAACAATCAACTACTTCTGAATAGCCGTGTGACCTTAAGTGAGCCCTCAAGTCACTCTGGGCCTGAGAAATAGTAGAGAGGATTTGTTAGTTCCAGTTCTGAGGCTTGCTGGCTTTCTACCTTCCCTAGACCACTTTCCCTCTATCTCTGCCCACCTGGTAACAGGTGATGCATGACATGAAAGAGCCAGTCTAGTCGTTCTAGAAAAGTCAGCTTTGAGCAACCAGTAGGCAGGCACCGTGTCTTATTTGATTTTAACCACAGTTTCTAGCCTAGAATATAGTATAGAGAAGGTGCTCACTGATCACTGAATGAAGGAAGACAAATCTTTTGCTGAAGTATTCAGAGGAGGGCCTGAAAGCATTTTTATTTCAGGCAGGTAGCTCTATATGTGGAATTTTTATCTTAAATGAGTATGTCGAGACTTCTGTTTCCAGAAAAGATGTAATGTCAGAGGCTGGATTTACCCTTCCAGTTGTAAAACCAAAAATCCAGACAGAATATAATTTTAAAAATGGTTTTCAAGACACTAGACATCAAGAATGAAGGATGGTGGTCCTTAACAGGAGCAGGCCTATAGTGAGCTGAGTGAATTCAGCCCCTACAGTACAGAACTGAAAAAGATATTTACTCATGAGCTAACCCTGCACTTACACAACCCTGAGAACTAGTACCTTCCTAAGAGTCAGCTGCTTATGGTACAAAATCTAAGGAGGTATTCACTCTCCAAGTTGTGCATCAATAGTGGTTTCTGTCTTAAATTTTTTATTATAGGGGCTTCACTCATCTTGCTCTAGTTCAAGCTCTATTCCTGAGAGATAGGAAAGAAACAAAATGAGCTCCAAGTTTGCCCTGTCTTATTGCCTAGAGTTTTTACTTCATGGCACAGGGAGGGGAAACACAGGTACAGCTTTGTAGACTAGCTACATTGAGGAAATACAACTGTGTCCTGCCTACAAGAAGTATACTTGACACATAAAGACACAAGCAGTGAAAAGTAAAAGGCTGGGATAAGATATAACACATTAACATTAGTTAAGAGAATATTGCATATTAATATCACGTAAAATGGATTACAGAAGGAAGAATATTAATGGGAATTAAAGTCATTTTATACTGATAAAAGGCCAATCCATCAATATGCTATAATAATGCTAAACATTTATGTGTCTAATAACAGAGCTTCGAAATACACAAAGCAAAAACTGACTGAATTGCAAGGAAAAATAGCAGTCACCATGATATCCAAAGATTTCAACAAGTTTCTCTCCCAATAATTTATAAAACGAGTAGACAGCAATCAGTAAGGATACAGATGATTTGAACACTATCAACCATCTTGACTGAACTGGCATTTATAGAACACTCCACCCAACAACAGCTAAATATACTTTTCAAATACACATGGAATATTGACCAAGAAACTTAATATTCTGGGTCTTGAAATGAGTCTTAATAAATTTAAAAGGATTCAATTTGTAGAAAGTATGTACTCTGACCACAATGGAATTACATTAGGAACCAATAACAGAGAGACCTCTGGAAAATGTGCAAGTATTTGGAAAGAGAGTAACACACTTCTAAACAACCCACAGGTCAAAAAAATAAAGAAAAGGAGAAATGAAAAAGTATATTAAACTAAATGCGAAAAAAGCACAGTATGTCAGCAGTACTAAGGAAAAAACTTATAGCACTGATCATATATACTCGGAAAGAAGAAAGGTCTCAAATTAGTGACCTCAGATTTTACCTTAAGAAACTAGAAAAATAAATACAAATTAAACCCGAAGTAAGGAGAAAAAAATAACAAAGATCAGAAAAGAAAAAATGAAATGGAAAACATAAAAGCAATGGAGAAATAAACAAAACTAAAAGCTGGTTCCTTGAGAAGATCAATAAAGAGAGAAGACACAAATTACAATATCAGCAATGTGAGAGGTGATTTCACCACAGATACTACAGACATTAGAAGGCTAATAAGAGAGTATTAGGAATTACTTTATGCCAACAAATTTAACAGTTTAGATGAGACGAACAGATTCTTTGGAAGACACTAAATACCAAAGTTCACTCAAGGAGAGACAGATTACATGAGTCTATACCTGCTAAAGAAATTGACCTGATAGTTACACAAAAAAATCTTCCCACAAGAAAACTTCAGGTCCACATAGCTGAATTGATGAATTCTATCAAATATTTAAAGAAGAAGTAATACCAATACTACACAGACTCTTTCAGAAATTGAAGAGTAGGAAATACTTCCTAACATATTATATGAGGCTACCATTACCCTGATACCAAAACCAAACAAAGATATTATGGGAAAATATAGGCCAATATCTCTTATGAACACAGATGTAAACCTGCTTTAGGAAATTTTAACAGATTGAGTCCAATGCCATATAAAAAGGTAATTGTGGAAGACAGTGTGGCGATTCCTCAAGGCCTTAGAAATAGAAATTCCATTTGACCCAGCAATCCCATTACTGGATATATATCCAAAAGACTATAAATCGTTCTATTATAAGGACACATGTACACGAATGTTCATTGCAGCACTGTTTACAATAGCAAAGACCTGGAATCAACCCAAATGCCCATTGATAATAGACTGGATTGGAAAAATGTGGCACATATACACCATGGAATATTATGCAGCAATCAGAAATGATGAGTTCGTGTCGTTTGTAGGGACATGGATGAATCTGGAGAACATCATCCTCAGCAAACTGACACAAGAACAGAAAATGAAACACCGCATATTCTCACTCATAGGCGGGTGATGAAAAATGAGAACACATGGACACAGAAAGGGGAGTACTAAACACTGGGGTCTATTGGGGGGAAAAGGGGAGGGCCAGTGGGAGGGGGAGGTGGGGAGGGATAGCCTGGGGAGAAATGCCAAATGTGGGTGAAGGGGAGAAGGAAAGAAAAGCACACTGCCATGTGTGTTCCTATGCAACTGTCTTGCATGCTCTGCTCATGTACCCCAAAACCTAAAATCCAATAAAAAATTAAAAAAAAAAAAAAAGGTAATCCTGACAAACCAGGGTTTATTCTAGAAATGCAAGAATGGTTTAACATTTGAAAATCAATAATGTAATTCATTATATTAGCAAAATTTAAAAGATAAACTTTTTTATTGTCTCAATAGATACAGAAAAAGCATCTGACAAAATCTGCTTCTGATAAACACTAAAGAGAACTAGGAACAGGAAGGAACTGGCCCAACATGAAAATGGGCATCTACAAAAACAACAATAGCTAACATCATACTTAAGGGTTAAAGACCAAATGTTTTGTCCCCAGGGTCAAGAAAAAGACATGAATGTCTGTTCTTAGAATTTCTATTCAACATTATATTGGAGAATTTAGCTAGTTCAATGAAGCAAGAAAAAGAAATAAAATACATTCAGATTGGAAAGGAGGAAGTTAAATTGTCTTTATTCCCAGATAGCAGAAGTGCCTATATAAAAAAAAAAAAATCTCATGAAATTCACAAAAACTACTACCTAATAAGTGAATTTGACAAGATTGCAGGACACACACTCAGTATATGATAATCAATTGTACTTATCTATGCTAGAAATAAAAATTAAAATTGAAATAAAAAATATTTACAATGACATAAAAATATGAGATAGGGATATATCTGGCAAAGGATATATAATACTTATACATTGAAAACTATAAAATATCAATGAGAATACAAAGAAGACCTTAAACATGGAGAGATATGACATGTTCAAGGGATTGAGAGACTCAATATTATTAAGGTGTCATTTCTTCCTAAATTCAATAGATTTATCTCAATTCCAGTCAAAACCCCACCAGGCTTATTTGTGGAAATTGATAAGCTAATCTAAAATTCATACAAAAATGAGAAAGACCTAGAATAGCCAAAACAACTTTGAAAAAGAAGAACAAAATTAATTGGAAGACAAATGCTACCTGATTTCAAGACTTATTGTAAAGCTACAGTAGTCAAGACGTGACACTGGCATTAAACACACAAATAGATAAATGGAACAGAATATAGAACAGAGAAGCCAAAAATAGACCCATGTATATAAATGATTTTTGGCAAAGCTGCAAGGTAATTCAAAGGATAAAGCATAGCTTTTTCCAAAAAAAAATGCCACTGAAACAATTGGATATCCATTTGCAAAAAGAATTTTAATGCATACATTGTGCCATATACAAAAAATAATGTACAATGTGTCATAGGCCTAAATGTAAAACCTAAAAACATAAAATTTCAAGAAGGAAACATCTCTGTGACCTCAGCATGGGCAAAAGTTTCTTGGGTATAATAGCGATAGTGCAATTCATTTGAAAAAAAATATGATAAATTGATCTTCATCAAAATGTGAAACGTCTGCTCTTTGAAAAATAACATTTAAGTGAATGAAAAGCAAGCCACAGGCTGAGACAAAGTATTTACAGAACAAATATCTAATAGAGAATTTTTTTTTTTTTTGAGATGAAGTTTCACTCTTGTTACCCAGCCTGGAGTGCAATGGCACGATTTCGGCTCACCGCAACCTCCGCCTCCTGGGTTCAGGCAATTCTCCTGCCTCAGCCTCCTTAGAGGATTTTTATCTAGAACATATAAAGAACTTGCAAAACTCAATAAGAAAACAAAAAACCCACTTCTTAAAATGGGCAAAACATTTGAACTGGCACTTCACCAAACAAGATACAGGGATAACAAACACATAAAAAGATGTTCACCCTCATTGGTTATAAGAGACATACAACTGAAAACCACATGAAATACCACAACACACCTATTAGAACGGCTAACATTGCGAAGATTATACCAAGTCTTGGCAAATATGTGGAGCAGCTGGAACTCTCACATATTGCTAGTAACAATGTAAAACAGTACCACTCCTTTGGAAAACATTTGACAGTTTCATAGAAAGTCAAACAAATGTTTCCCATATGATCCAGCCATTCTGCTCCTAAATATTTACTCAAGAGAAGAAAAGCATGTGTACATACAAAGAATTATACAGGACTGTTCATAGCACTTTTATTTGTAGCAGTCCAAAACAACAACTCAAATATTCATTGACAGGTAAATGGATAAACGAATTGTGGAATGCTATTCTTAATTAAAGGAAATGAACTGTTGATCCTAAGCAACAAAATAGACAAATCTCAAAGTAATCATGTGAGTGACAGAAGTCAGACAAAAAAAGACACATACTATATGATTTCATTTATATAAAACACTAAAAAATGAAAACATCTGTTAGAAGAAAAGAAGTGAGCATAGGGAAGAGTGAGAGGGAGGGATTTTCAAGGGGCAAGATGAAATTTTGGGGGATGTGGATGTGTCTGCTATCTTAAGTTCATGAATATGATCTATAATTCCATGATAGTTTCCTGGACTTATTTATTTATTCATACACACACATATATACATATATATAAATACATATTAAAACTGATCAAATAGTACACTTTACATATAATGCAGTTTATTATATGTCAATAGCTGAAAACATCTACTTACAAAAAAAGAAGAATGGGTCTGGGTCAGAAAGTTCTGTCTCCCAGGCCTCGCAATCTAGCCTGGCCCATTGTATTTACCCCAGGAGCCTGATTCTGCCTTTTACATTCAACTCTGGCAAGCAGGAAATGGCTGAAATTAAGCAATTTCCCTATGAAAACTTTCAGTCTGTTTGTGCAGGGAGCTAAATAAAACCTACAAATAAAGAATCAGGGCAGAGCCCCTTGTGAAGACCACTGATGTAACATGACTTCAGCCTCTTCTCTTACCCTGTGTCCCCTGGCTAGGACTGCAATCTTTGCTGAGCATCTGCGGCTTTCTCGAGAGCAGTGGGAAACAAAACAGCCAAAGTGCTTCTACTTTCATTTCCAAATAAAGTGGAAGCCCTGTATAAGCTCAGCTGTCTCCCATTTGGATGAAGCCCAAGGATGCCTTAATCTCAGGGCTAGACATAGCTTTTTGTCTCAAAGATTTTCCATTAGAACAACAGATAGTAAGTACATCTATAAAGGAGGAAATAGTGGAAGGAAAAGACCATCACAAGAAGAAAAGAGAAAATGCTTTTTATCTGCCTGACTCTGTGAGAGTTTCCAGGCCACTCTGCTCCCTCCAGAAGGGTTCTATAAAAGTCTTTATAAACAGATGGGAATTATCCAGCCCTTAAATACTTCCAGGAAGATTTCCCAGCTATCCAAGGTAATTCTAGCAGCTTACCAATTCTAGCTATCCAAGGTAATTCTAGCAGCTTAGTAACTGCTACAATCAGAAAGTTCACAGATCAAACCTAAATCCCTCCTAAGGGTTCTAAGCTAATTTTCCCCTTACTCTGGGCTCAGTGGAAATAGAGAACAGCTGGTATCTCCTTCCACATCACACCAGCAGCAAACCTGAAAGCAGCCGCTAAATCATCCAGATTTCCCTTGAATCTCTCCTGCAGCACAAAGTTAGGAAATCGAAAGCCCAAAAAGCATCTCCAGGATCCAGTCACATCTCTTTAATCACCCAGGCTTCAGTGGAGGAATCCTCCATATGCAGCAGTACCAGGAAGCCCCAATGACTGGCTCTGAGCCGGCAATGTGTGACAAAGGCAAAGAGGTGGGTCTCGTCGAACTGCAGAGGGGCAGGAGGACTTGGGATTAGTATCTGATGTGGGTGCAGTCTTGTGGGTCAGAGCCCTTAAACTGTGGGGTCTGCACTAACTCTGGATAATGTCAAAATTGAATTAAATTATAGGATACACATTCGGTGTCAGAAAAAAAAGACATTACAATATTTAACAACCAATTTTCTGGGTTGGTGTAGGGGCAGCCCTGATTTGTAGCATCTGCCTATTTCTGTCGTGTCAATATTCCCACTGTGACCAGTTTCAACCTACCAACAATCTATTGGCTCTCACCAAGAAAGAGATTGAGTGGCTGATGTTTCTGGAAGGGGGAGTCTCTGCATCCCTAGTACTGTTTGCACAGGTGATAGTAGCTGATACCTCTTTAGAATGTATCCCCTCAACCCTAAAGTTACAGGGCAGGACCCATTATTAGATCTGTCTTGCTGCTCAGAGGAAAATGTGGGGTTTCACAGGGGGACCACCAGTTCTTCATGCCTGTGCCTCTTCTATACACCCCATGATCCAGGCAGGCCCTCGAGTGGGGGCAGGAGACAAGGCAGATGCAAGGACCCTGACAGTGAGGAACAAAAATGCTGAGCTGTGGCTCACAGGGTTCCTCTCACCACACCCCTGCTCAGGAAGAAAGCACTTAGCCAGCCCAGCCGGAAACGAGACATGTCTCTGGTCCATATGAGACTGTTACTTCTTTGACACATAGTGAAGTAGGGGGCTTTAGACAAATACCACCCCTTCTCTGATAAGCCTCTTGCTATGGTGGATAAGAACATAAATTCCAAGGCCAGAGTGCCTGAGTTAGCTGTATGACTCTGACAAATTTCTTAAGCTCTCTGAACTTCATTTTCCTCATCTGTGAAATGAAGGGCCAGGGTAGCACCTTATGTCTGTCGGCTTTTATTTATTATTTATTTAGTTAAAGCAGAGTCTCGCTCTGTTGCCCAGGCTACAGTGCAGTAGCACAATCTCAGCACACTGCAACCTCCGTCTCCTGGATTCAAGCAAGTCTCCTGCTTCAGTTTCCCAAGTAGCTGGGATTACAGTTGTATGCCACCGTGCCCAGCTAATTTTTGTATTATTTTTAGTAGAGATAGGGTTTCATCATGTTGGCCAGGCTGGTCTTGAACTCCTGACCTCAAATGACCCACTTGCCTCAGCCTCCCAAAGTGTTGGGATTACAGGCACGAGCCATCATGCCCAGCCTGTCGGCTATTATTATTATTATTGAAATCAAATTGGCTTCCTCCACGCCAGATTACATTCTAATAAAACAAACTAATAAAAAGCAAATAAAACAAAACAAAAATTACATGAAGAGAATCAACCACGAGGTCCAAAAATCGACCCTTGACTCCCACAGCTGGACCAGACTTCCTTGTGTGATCTTTTCTCTTTCCCACCCCAGGCCACCAAGATGGCAAATATGCCCCACCAGCCATATAAAGGGGCAGGTGGCAGGAGGCGCATTTGATTGCCTTCTAAATGCGCAGTCTTTCCACTCTACAGCCTGCTGTAGCTTCTGCCATGCTCCATCCAGCATCTTTCCTCCTCTGATTAGGTCCAATTTTCCTGTTCAAGCCTCAGGGGAGACAGGGAACAGCTGTCTCCTATCTCTGTAAAATAACTCTTCCAGGTCTGGACAACAATTATTAAAGAGCCCCCTTCACACTTCTCTTGCTCTATTATAAGATACATTAAAAGCCTTGATAATGATTTGACGTCTCTGTGAGATGGCTGCTGTTCACCCTAATTCCTTCGATAATTAGTGGTTGTAAACCGCTTTGAAGATAAAAGGCATTTTATAAGAACTAAGTCCTATTATGATTAGCTGTCCAATATTTCCTTGCTAAAGCCAAAGAGAACATCAAAGCCAAACATAGCCACAGCATGATAGCTGGTGGTTAATTAGATGTATTTCAAGGCATCTGGTATATATCAAAGAAACTGCTGCAAAATTTATCCACATTAAAAAATTGTCTGCTTTCTTCCCATGAACAAGCTTTTTTCAAAGGCTGTCACTGCTGATGCCTGCAGGACAAGTGTCTGAAGAGGACCAATTGCTCATCTATTCCCTCGGCCTGGAAGAGAAAGGCATAATATAATACCTGGCTTGGCATAGCATCTTTTCTTATAGTTGTCTATACAATTATATATATATCAGATCTCCTTTTGTTTTTGCAATTATGCTGTAATAAAAGCAAGTAAAGTTACACTATCCCCACTTTATAGATAAGGAAGTTGCATATGATCATGAATTTTAGAAGAGATCAGCGTGGGGTACCTGGACAAAGTTAGGGCTGCAGATCTGTTACCAAGGCAACATTATCGATGCTCCACCCAGATACCCTTGAATATTTTTTGTGGACCCTCCCTCTGTGTGTCTTTGCTTCTAACTCTCTGAACCTGTAACTCTTAGGAGGTGGATCCTTGAACTAGACCCACTTTGTCCACATGGACAGAGCCAGAAGTGCGTGGAAGTTTCCCCTACCTCTCTAAAGAGCCCTTAGCCAATGACTGATGGGTATGGAATTATGAAAGCCCAGTACTCCTGCTTCCAGTTGGGACAAACTCTGAGTTGTGATTTACACTTTAGAACACTTTTGTGGGGCAGAGGCTGGAACTTTACTGAGATCTCAATCTGTATGGCTTCCTCCTGTCTCCCATCCTGCTCCCCCATCCCTTACCAGGTTCTCTTGGAAGCATTTTCTTAATAAATCACCTGAATATGAATCTTCCTCTCAGGATTGGCTTCTGGGGGCCCAATCCAAGACAATTCTCTTGACTCAACACTAATGAAAACATTTTTTATGTTTTCCATGCGATACAATCTCCCAGATCCCCTTAGTTCCAAACCTTCCCTTTCACGTCTCCAGACCTAAATATCTATGCTTTCTGTGTCTCCTCCTATGCCCTTAACTCTTAACTCTCTATTCTCAAAGCCTCTCTTTCTCCTGGATTATGATGCTCCAACTCTTTCTGGAAAAATGGTTGCAATTTTTCCAGCTATGTGGAAGGCACTGAACGAGACAGCTGTGGGAGATAGAGATGTATTCACAACTGCTGTCTTTCACAAGGGACCAGCAGTCTAGCAGGGAACAGCATACAAACAGCAAAGGCAGAGGAGGTTAGAAGAGCCGTGTGTGTGTGCACAATAAAAACTGTAGGCGCAAACAACTCTCAGAGTGGTCCCCCAAAATAAAACTACTCTGGTAATTCTCTACACCATACAGTTCTGACTCCTTAATTTCTGAAGCAGAAGCTTCTCTCTAATGTTTAAGAAAATGAAAGTCAGCTATGGTAGAGATAATTCAAATGAGTGGATAATCCAATAAAAAGGAGCTTTTATTTAAATCTGCTTTGCATTTTTTTTTATAGTAGCACCACAGGAAGCTGTTTCAGAAAAGTTAAGTAATTTGTTGCAGGAAAACAGCTAATTAATGTAACAGAGCATGAATTCAATCTTAAGTCGGCCTGACCCTTTAAAATCTCAGTTTCTTGTCAGGCACAGTGGTGCACACCTGTAATCCCAGCACTTTGGGAGGCTGAGGTGGGAGGATCACTTGAGGTCAGGAGTTCGTGACCAGCCTGGCCAATGTGGTAAAACCCCGTCTCTACTAAAAAATTCAAAATTAGCCGGGTACAGTGGCACACACCTGTAATTCCAGTTACTCAGGAGATTGAGGCAGGAGAATCGCCTCAACCCGGGAGGTGGAGGTTGCAGTGAGCCAAGATTGTGCCACTGCACTCCAGCCTGGGTGACAGAATGAGACTGTGTCTCAAAAAAAAAAAAATTAAAAAATAAATAAAACCTCAGTTTCTTTGTCTGTAAAATGAGGCTAATAATTCCTACTTTACAGAATTGCTGTAAGGATTAAACACAAATAATAAACCCAGCATATCGAAAATAGCTGATACAATAAGGACTGTATGGTAGCTGGTTGCCATTATTATCATTCCCAGATATAATATGGTTGAATCAGAGGTATTTTGTATGCACATTTTAAAGGCTCCTAATGTGTATTACAAAACTGCTTTCTAGAAAACAGTTAAGCAAAACCCTAACAACACTGCCAGGAAGATGTGTCTCATCTGCAGACCTGCTCGTGCCTCCCCACTGTTTTCAGGATCAGTCTTAAACACACAGGACCACTGCTACTTCTTTAGAGTCATCTCCTGCTTCTCCTGCCACATTCACTTCCTTCCAAATTATTTCCTGTTCTCTTGGCATCTTCAAATATATATTTCAGCCATCTGCATGCCCTTTCCTTTTGTGCTAAGTCTTACCAATGCTTTATATCTCAGTCCATTCCAGTTGATATAACTGGATGGCCTCTAAACAATAGAAATTTATCTCTCACAGTTACGGAGACTGGAAGTCTGAGATCAGGCGCCAGCATAGTTGGGTTCTGGAGAGGGCCCTCTTCTGAGTTGCAGACTGCAACTTCTCACAGTGTTCTCACAGGGTAAGAAAGATGGAAAGTTTACTACGGCATTTTATCAGGGCACTAATCCCAGTAGGCCCCATTTCCTACTACCACCCACCTGGGAGGTTAAGTTTCAACATAATGAGTTTCGAGGTGACAAAATCATTCAGTCTATAGTGTTCCAACCCTGATTTCCCCAATTCATGTCCTTCTCACATGCAAGATACATTTATTCCATTCCAACAGTCTCAAAAGTCTCAACTCGTTCTAGCATAAACTCAAAGAGAGAAGTCCAAAATATCATGTAAATCTCGTGTAAATTGGATATGGGTGACACTCAAGGTATTATTCATTCGAAGACAGATTCCTCACCAGCTGTGAACCTGTGAAATTGAGTTATGTGCTTCCGAAATACAATGATGGGTCAGGGGCGCGACAGATGTTCCCACCTCTAAAGGGATAGGCTGAGAATGTTCCAAATCTTTCAGTTCTCCACTTTTGACTCACAATTCCATCTTAAGTCATAGTCCCCCCTCACATTTTACTATCAGCATTCGGGAGAAACCAGACCACTCCTTCAAACTTTGCTTAGATATTTCCTCAGCCAAATATCTAATTTCATCACTCGCAGGTTCTACCTTCTCCAGAACGCTAATGTGAGCACAAATTGGCCAAGTTATTCACCACTTTATAACAAGACTGACCTTTCCTCTGGTGTCTAATAACATGTTCCTGATTTTCATCTGAGACCTTATCAGAGTGGCTTTTATCATCCATATTCCTGCCAATGTTCTGTTCAGGATGACTTAGGGCTTCTTCCTTTCTCTACAGCTCTACTCTTCTTCTGAGCCCTCACCAGACCACCTTTAAAAGTCAGTTCATGGCAATGTAGGCTTTTTCTAGCATATACCTCAAAATTCATTCAGCCTCTACCTATTACCTGTTCCACAGCCACATCCACACTTTTAGATATGTATTACAGTATCACCCCACTCTTGGTACCAAACTCAGTATTAGTTAAAATTTAATACACAAGATGCTATCCTGAGGTGGGATAAAAGGCCACCCAAAGGGCTAAATTTTGACATTTTCTCCAAGCCATAGTCTTGTATGAATTACTATGAGTTTGGATAGCATATTATTATCATGAATTTTCGTAACTGGTAGAAAATTAAAGGAAAACAAAGACAACGATGAATCTAGCCTGCAGAGATAACCCCACTTGGTATCTTAGTCCACAGTTCCCAACAACTTCCCCGTCATCCCTCTAGTCTTCATTCCCTCTCCCTTCCCTGTTCTTGTCCTGTCTTAACCCCATCTGTCAAGAGGGTAGCAGGAACATAGTACCCTAGAAAGGTTCTGACCAGGCATCAAAAATAAATTTCAAGTGTTAACTTCAGCACCCTGTCACCTTGGGAAATTGGCCTTTTTTTTTTTTTTTTTTGTAAGTGGGGATAACAGTTTCCTCCCTGCTTATCTGTATTAGGCCATTCTTGCATTGCTATAAAGAAATACCTGAGACTGGATAATTTATGAAGAAAAGAAGTTTAATTGGTATACGGTTCTGCAGGCTATGCAAGCATGGCGCCAACATCTCCTTGGCTACTGGGAGGGCCCAAGGGAGCTCTTACTCATGACAGAAGGTGAAGCAGGAGCTGGCATGTCACATGGCAAAGCGGGAGCAAGAGAGAGAGACAGTTGGGGGCAAAGTGCCATACGCTTTTAAATGACCCGGTATCGTGAGAACTCACTCACTTTGCACAGCGCCAAGCCATGAGGGATGATGCTAAGCCATTCATGAGGATTCACTCCTGTAATCTAATCACCTTCCACCAGACCCACCTCCAAAACTGGGGATTACAATTCAATATGAGATTTGGGCCGTGACATATATCCAAACTATTAAATGTCACTGTCCCATGGCATGTGGCTCAAATGAGAGAGCGGATGTGAAAGTGAAGAGTGAAGCTGTACACTAATGCAAACACACCCTCCTCATTGCCAGGAGTACTTAGACAGCAGGGAAATCAGGACTGGATAGGCTCCACAGTGGGACTGGCTCTGTGAGTGACCAGTGGCTGAAGAGCGGCTCTTTGCAGAGAGAGGCTAGCAAAGACTCCAGACCCTTGTGTCCACATGTAAAAGAGCCCACGTGTAAAGTGACAAACCCCCTCTCCCAGAGGCCTCCCTTAAATGGACTTATGTGATGCCCCAACAAGGTGGAACAGACCCTCTGTCATCTAGTATTTTTTAAACTGTCCTCAAGAAAGCTGATGAAACTCTGCTTCTCAAACCTAAGGGCCCACCGCTGATCCTCATGAATATTAAAAGCAGCCACAATCGTGCCGACAAGGCAGGGCCTGAAGCTGGGGTCTGGGGTGGGGGTGGACTAAGTGCTGTGCAGCCTGTTGCCTTTTGTTTGCTCACTCACCTTGCAGCTCCCGGCTCCTCAGAGCGCCTGCAACTCTTCACTCCTGAAGGGTACTTTGGCCACTGGTGATTTGAATTCCACCTAGGAAACATGCAAGAGATGAATCACACCTTGTTTTCCACTGAGGGCTTCAACCGAAGAGGCTTTATAGCAATTTTGGAAACTCTGGGGGAAACATCCCTCCTGCCACATTGCATTTTCTGGAAGAAAACAGGCCTAGTGCATCCTCTTCAGGTTTTGGAGAGAAGAGAAGATGAAGGAATAGCACTGATAAGTCTGCTTCGTGACCCCGAACCCAGAGACTGTGCCCAGCCTGATGGGAGCAGGCCCTTGTGCATGAGAAGGGGGTAGCCTCAGGGTTAATTGGACACTGCCCCCCACAGAGCTCCAGCTTTCAGCAAGTGCTCTTGAAGTTCTTTCCATCCAATCCACAGATGCTGTCTATACCATAGGAGTTCACCTTTGAAGACAGCGATGTAATGTGTTAAGCATCACTGCCCTCCCTAAGAACAAAATGCAGTAGGATGTACAAGAAAGCCTAGGGGCTGCACAAGGAGGGAAAGCTGAAAGGCGCTGGAGGAGACAGGCTTTGAGACAGGGAGAGGATAGACTTCCTTGCACAGGACAGTTCGGGAGTGCTATAACTGAGCCTGGAGAGCAACTTTGCAGAATGCTGTCGCCACATGCTAAGTAGCAAGGTATGAGAGTATGCTTGAAATGACTGGAGGGGTTTGGGATTATCTATTGCATAATGTCAAAGCTCAAACCACAGCTAGACCTGGGAGTCCACATGTATATCACCAAGGAATATGGCCTCTGTGTCTCTCATATGCACAATTCATGGGAGGCAAATATTCATCAGGTGTTTCCTAGTCTATATGAGGTAACACAGTGCTTCAGAGGCAAATATTCATCAGGTGTTTCCTAGTCTATATGAGGTAACACAGTGCTTCAGTGTTCATTCATTTGTTCGATGAATATTTACGCTGTGCAGGCACTTTCTTAGATTCCAAAGGCAGCAACGGGCAAATCCAGCAAGGTTTTGTCCTTGTGGAGCTAATATTCCAGTGGGGAGAGACAAACAATAAATACACAGACCAAATAAGCACTTTTAGATAATGAAAAGTTCTGGAGCAAGATACCCCCCTCTCTAAGCCACCTGTTGGCAGCCTTGTCCCCTGCTCCACTGGCATTGCTGCCAGGATGCTGGAAGCAAACAAATGGGTAGACGTCACTCTCTGCTGGTTTCCCAGGCAGCAGCCCTCAGCAAAGCCAGTGCAGTGGGAAAACAGGAGTGGAAAGCCACCCTGCCTTGCCCCACTGCTGACACCTGGGAAACTCGTTTAGAAAAAAAAAAAAATATTTTGACTGTAAATAAGGTGTGACCAGTTATTTCTAGACGGTAACCTGAAGAGATATTTTTATTTTCTTCTGAATTTTCTGATATTTTTGTTATTATAATGCATTACTTTACAATAAAGGGAGACCAATTTTTTTAATGAGAAGATTGGCCCAGGTAAATTAAATTAATAAGAAATGCATTTGGACAAATAGGCAGGGGCCAGATCTTAGGGTGACAAACAACATCTTACCATGTCACTTTATGGTTTACAAAGCAATTTCACAAAAACATCTCCTTCAACCCTTATGAGACTCTCTTGAAGTTACGTAGAAAATGCAGGCAAATGCCTGACCCTCAGGTCACTGACTTCTAGACACCGTGTTTTCCATTATTCCACTGCCCATCTGTAGCAGACCTTACTTCTCTTTACAGCTGAGGCATTCAGAAAGCCGCTGAGCCCCAGATCTGAACTCTCTTCTCCAATCCTCGAGATCTCCTAGAGAAAGCATGCTAATTAATTCAAGCGTTTATGGATCTAGTGTTTACAGACCCCCTACCAAGTTCTAGGATGCATGGGATATGATGAAGTGGGTCGAGGGAAAGGCTTTAACGAATGAGTGAATATATGATATACATCGTGGTAACTGCAGTAAAAGAAAGTAAAGAGTATTATGTGGATGACTAGCATGAGAGGGAGCTGATTTGGACCGTGGCTCTAGCTCTTCACTCAGTGTCCCAGTAATACTTTGAGTACAACCAAGGTAAGTAAGACAGATATTCTACGACGGAGGCTGACACCAGCCTGAGTTTCAAAGCGCGTGTGTTTTGGATGTCTAGACAGCTTGCAAAAGCCAATGAAAAGTTAATGAAGAACATCGCATGTACGTATAATAATGAAACAACTCCCTTAAACCCAGTCTGGAACAAGGTACGGTTTACCAACAAGACGGGTCACCAGAGATGTCCCAAGTCCACATATGACTGTCGCTGGGAGAGGTCACAGAAGGTCAGGAATGGGAAAGTAAAGGTTCAACCAGACAAAAGTATGTAGCTACCAACAAAGGGGAACTTCAAAAACTTCATAAAAATGGAATTAAAAGATGAAAATTCCAAATATAAACTTGACTTCCTAACATAAGTTCCATCATATTTGATACACTTTTTTAAGCAGTGACACCAGCATATAGTCCATCCCTAAAGAAAGAAGGGTCCTGGGAACTTAGTCATGTCAACGCAGTCTTTTTTGCCTTATTAATTGAAGAAAAATGAGTGCCCTTTAAAGATTTAAGATTAAGAAATAAAAGTAGTCAGAAGGAGCCAAACCAGGACTGTAAAGTGGATGCCTACTGATTTCCCACCAAAACTCTCTTGAAATTGCCCTTGTTTAAAGAGAAGCAGGAGCAGGGGCATTGTCCTGGTGGAGGACTCTCTGGTGAAGCTCTCCCAGGTTCGTTTGGGTTTTTTTAGGTGTTTTCCCCTAATGCTTTGGCGTTATTATTTCTCATAATGAATGCTTTCATCATCAACAGATGTCATCCTTCTTTGGCTCTTCAGAAAGTCAACAAGCAAAATGCCTTGAGCATCCCGAAAGACCACTCTCAGGCCCTCTGCTCCTGACCAGTTCATTTTGCTTGGATGGGACCACTTCCACCTTTCGGTAGCCATCGCTTTGATGGCAGTTTGTTTTCAGGATCGTACTGGAAAAGCCCTGTTTCATCTCCTGCTACAATTCTTCAAAGAAGTGCTTCAGGGTCTCGATCCCACTTGTTAAAAAGTTCTGTTGAAAGCTCTGCCCTTGTCTGCAGCAGATCTGGGCACAAGGGTTTTGTCACCCATTGAGTGGAAAGCTTGCTCAATTTTAATTTTTCAGTCAAAGTTATACAGGCTAAACCAGTTGAGATGTCTATGGTGTTGGCTATTGTTAGTTCTATTCAACTCTGGTCCTTTTTAGTTAGGGCACAAGGAAGATGAATCTTTTCCTTCGAATTGATGGGAATGGTCTGCTGCCTTGGGCTTCATCTTCAGCAGCATATCATCCCTTCTTAAAATGAGCTGTCCATATTTAAGTGCTGATTTTTGGGGGGCATTGTCCCCATGAACTTCTTGTAAAGCATCAATAATTTCACAATTCTTCTGCCCAGGCTTCTCTATAAATTTGATGTTTATTTTGGCTTCAATTTTAGCAGAATTAGTGTTGCTTTGTTCTTTCAAACTGATGTCTTATCCTTCTTAGTGACTCAGACTAGATCCTGTTCAAATGTTATACCAAGTTTGTATGAGTTTATGTTAGTGCTAAAACAATTTTGAAATTCTTGTATAGTTTTTCCACAATATGCATTTTCCATGAACTTTTGGAAGACCCTTTGTTCAAAGCAGGGCACTTCAGTGTCCAAGTGGATGGCGCAGGCATTCCATACCACAGGACTTTAGATGGGGAGCAGACAGGGGCTGCACTGTCAGGAAAGGCACATGCGGAGAGGGTAGGATTTAAACTGGGCTTAGAGAGTGACTAAGATTCGAATGCTCTTCGAGATAATCCCATTTAGCAAGATCACAAGAAATGCCCAGGAAAGCCACAGCAGAGTCTGTGGGCTTTCTCTCCCAGATGCTTGTGGCTGGCTTCCTGGCCGCTCACCTGTCCTGAGACTTGCTAGTGGGCCTGTACCCCTTCCATCATGTCTGATGGTTTCTAAGAGTCTCTCTAACGATGCTCTAAAGAGCCAGGAGTGCTGCTGGCCACCCAAGCTGAACATGAAGACTGATTTCATCACCGGGCAAGCTGGCAAATGCTGAAAACACCGGGCTAATTAGCTCGTCTGCACAGTGGGCTCTTACTGCAATATATCCATACGCAAAGCTCGAACACTTCCAGGTGCTGGGACCCAGCGGGGACAGAAAATTCAAGTCAGGCTATGTTCTCAGCTGCCATTTGATATTACAGGCACTACCACTGCGATCTGGGCTGGGGTAAGCTCCCTGAACACATCACCGGCTGAATGATAACAGCAGCAATCACCATAAAAGGTTGAGACCAAACGTTTATATGGTGCTTCGGAGTCGACAAAGGCTTTTGTAATTTATGCCTATCAATTATGAGTTAATATCTTATTTGTAATATACCTACATTATTATATGGCTTTCAAAGATTATGCTATCTTGTTTGTAATAAGAACATGCCAGCAGTTATAAATCCTGGTTGACAGCTGTGGAGGGCTGGGCCTAGGGATGCCAGATGTCTCCCATATACCCCTCCATGTGATACTTAGTCATCCACAATGACGCCTCCATCTCCAAAGCATTCCAGCTCGTCGGTGTTGGCTTTGAATGGATGAAGAGAGCCTTAGATGAAGACTCAGGACCCTGTGCTCAGTTCCCATGTGACCCTAGCTGGATTTCATTCTGTCTTAAGAACACTAGGCTTTGGTTTTAGACAGCCCTGCATTCAAGTCCCAGCTCTGCCACTTCCTACCTGTGATCCTCAGGAAGTTATCTATATTCTCTGAGCCAATTTCCTCCTGTGTTAAACGTGGATGCTAATAGCACCTCTCTCATAAAGTTGTTGTGAAGATAAGATACACAGCACATGTGAAGTGCTTACCACAGGGTATGACGCATACTTAGTGCTCTAAGTGCTAGTTATATTATTACTATTATTACTATAGGGAGGATAGTACAGCGTTGTTCCCTCACCTGAACCGCAGACTACGTCAGGACCCAGGGGCGTGGGCATCCTCCCTCTTTCTTAGCTCAGCATGCTCCAGTGGGTGGGACTAAAGGCCCTGGAAGAAGGCACCTTTGTTGAGCAGGCAGCATTCTCTCAAGCAGACGGGCTTGCAGTGACACTCTCCCCCAGTTTCCAGCCCTGGGGGGATGGTGGAGTCTTAGTCCCAAGCCGTAGACCTGTACTGTCCTATACAGTAGCCACATGCCACATGAAGGTGAGTACTTAAATTGTAGCCAGTCTAAATGAGATGTAAGAGCAAAGTAGACTTCAAAGACTAAAGTCAAAAGAAAGGAATGTAAAAGATCTCATTAATATTTTCTGCATGCTGAAATGATAATATGTTGCATGCATTGTGTTAAATAAAATGTTATTACAATGAATTTCATCTGTTTCTTTTACTTTTTAAAAAAATGTGGCCAAAATAGAAAATGACACATGTGGCTCATGTTGTGTTTCTAATGGGCAGCACTGGTCTGGAGTGTAACCTTTATGAAGGCAGGTGTCTCTTCGGTTCACAGCTGTATCCCTGACATCCAGAACAGCACCTGAATGAATGAGTGAGCCAGCAAGTGTGTGAGGCTGGAGGAGAGTTTACAAGAAGCTGGAAGTCCTACTTGAGCAGACAGGAACAACTCCTGTACTCCCTGAGCGAGGGTTGAAAGTAGGAATAACACAGGCTCCTTTCCAAAAAGCTCAGGGTGGGGAGACTAAGACCAGGTCAGGAGGGGAATTTGCTCAGCCCACCACAGGTTAAAGCAGGCAGAGTGCACAAGAGAGAATGTTTTGGGGAATTAACACAGTAGATGTTATGATTAACACAGCCTTGGCTATGTACAGATGAGGAAATGAAGGCTGAAAAGATATTAACAACTTGTCCCCAAACAGCCAGGATTCCAACCAAGCACATCTCAAACCCGTGCTCCTTTCTACTGAATCCCCTTACCTCCCACAGGCAATGTAGAGGTGCAGAAAGAAACGAGACTTGGGATTCTTTTTTAAGCACATTCCCTGGTGCCACCGCTGATGTCCTAATCTTGGGCAAGTCACTTGGCTTCCTTGAGTCTTGGGCTCTTCCTGTCCTCATCTGTAGTGGCTAAACCACCAGATCCCATCCATTTCATTTCTTTCTAATGGTGTGCAGAGATAGGAAATCCTATCCCGGAACGTAGTCTCAGAGGCTGAGCCCTGCATAGTTCCCCTCCTCTCTTTCGCACTCCAAAAGAGGCTCTCTGACTGAGATTTCTTTGCATCACCCAAATCAATGATTCGGTTAAGGGTTCTCTTTGATTTAACTTGGTTTCAGATGCTTTTCATCAGAAGCCAAAACCGTGCAGACTCTTCCCTTGATCTTGTAATGAAATTCTCTCGGAGATATTTAATCCTAGAAACAGCCTCTGCTATACCATATTCTCTTTCAAGAAAAAAGACATGTAAATAACAAACATCCCACCATATCCAGATAAAAATCTCAGATTGTGAATGGACTCGTCTCTCTTATATCTGCTTTCCTAGTCCTGTTGCCATCCATACCAATGAATTGCCTACATTTTGCTTGTAAAAATGGAAGGCGGCCAGGCGCAGTGGCTCTGCCTGTAATCCCAGCACTTTGGGAGGCCGAGGCAGGTGGATCAACTAAGGTCAGGAGTTGACCAGCCTGGCCAACATGGTGAAAACCCATCTCCACTAAAAATACAAAAAATTAGCCAGGTGTGGTAGCAAGAGCCTGTATTCCCAGTTACTGGGGAGGCTGAGGCAGGAGAATTGCTTGAACTCGAAAGGCGGAAGTTGCAGTGAGCCAAGATCATGCCACTGCCCTCCAGCCTGGGCAACAAGAGGAAAACTCTGTCTCGAAAGAAAGAAAGAAAGAAAGAAAGAGAGAGAGAGAGAAAGAAAGAAAGAAAGAAAGAAAGAAAGAAAGAAAGAAAGAAAGAAAGAAAGAAAGAGAGAAAGAGAGAAAAAGAAAGAGAGAAAGAGAGAAAAAGAAAGAAAGAAAGGTATTTAACACACCATCAGCCTCTTGTGCCTGCCACAAGTCTGGACGGGATCCTGATGCTATAACGTTTTCTGCTGCATTAATCTCTTAAAAACATTCTTCCTCTTGTGCTCTGCTTTGCATTAACCTGTGGCCTGCTGAGTGAATTCCCCTCCTCACCTGGTCCCAGCCTCCCCACCCTGAGCTTTTTAGAAAAGAGCCTGTGTTATTCCCACTTCCAACCCCCAATCAAGAGCCTCTTACATTTTAATCTAAGCAAAGAGTATTTTAGAGCCAAAACTGACTTCTCAGAGAAGAAAATCTCACCCACTTCCACCTGGGTGAAACGCCAACACTATTTTTGACCAGAAGGGATAAAGAAAGATTTGCCAGAATCAACTGTGTCATTCTAAAGCGAGACGAAGTCGAGTCACGGCGGGCAGAGCTGCTTTTCAACACAACCCCATGCAGCATGCAGAACCCACTTAATTACCTGCCTGTGGCTCAGCCACTTGTTGAATTATTATGGATTTTTAGTCCCTTCCCCCGCCCATCCAGCAGAGTGGTGGACCGGCCAGCACTCTAGTGCTCATGGAATGCACGAGTTTTAAATAAGCAGCACACACCAGGACAGCAAAGCTGCTTTCTCTAAAATGATTACATGCGGAATTCCAAAGCCATACAAATTCACCTAGTGGTTCTATTCAGCTGACATTTACAGAGTGACTCCTAGGACAAGATGCCATGTTAGGTACAGGGATAAAAAGCAAGTGAGGCCAGGCATGATGGCTCACACCTGTAATCCCAGCACACTGGGAGGCTGAGGCTGGAGGATCACTTGAGCCCAGCAGTTTGAGACCAGCCTGGGCAACACAGCGAGACCCCATCTTACAAAAAAAAAAAAAAAGAAGAGAGAGAAAAAAGAAAGAAACAGCTGAGTACAGTGGCACATGCCTGTAGTCCTAGCTACTTTGGAGCATCTCTTGAGCCTAGGAGTTTGAGGCTGCAGTGAGCTATGATCACACCACTGCACTCCATCCAGTCTGGGCAACAGAGTCTCAACCCTGTCTCAAAAAAAAAAGTGAGTGAAATGTTATTCTTATCCTCAAACAGCTTATAGTCTAGTGGAGATAAATGTATGTGAAAAACTAAAATGTAAGACAGGGTGAGAAAAGGGCAATAAGAAAAGACATGTACACTGAAAAAAGACTAGAAGGAAATATACTGCAATATCAATGGTGGTTATCTTATTTATTGGGTTTATGGGTGATTTTTATTATCTTCGTTAGTATTTCCTGTATTCTCTGTTTATGTTAACCCCCAGGGCTGTGGGGAGTGGGAGGGAGATGGAAGAAGTCCAGCATGTGTTTGGAAAAACGCGAGTAGGGGACAGAGTGTATTGGCACAAGGACAGAGTGAGAGACTAGACAGGAGGGCTAGAGAGCCTTGAATGCCGTGCCAAATTGACTCAGTTGCTCACTGTCTGTGTTTCCACGGCCTTTTATGATTGTTGCTGATGCATCACTCACCACACTGGATTAGACTTGTTCACATACACGTCTACCCTCCTACATTTTTAGCTCCCTAAGGTCAAGGATCATGGCTCATTCACTCTGTAACCAAACTACCCAGCACAATGACTAGCACATAACAGGAGTCAACAAAACCTCCTTGGATGTATTGCATCCTGACAGGGTTATTCCTTATTTTTCAGGTGATAAAGAGTCATCAAGCATTCCAGGACCTGACACATTTTAGGGAGTTCATATGGAATACATACCAGGCTCTGCTGGGAACCTTAATCGTCTTAATAGATCCCACCTATAACCCTCATTGTCCGCACTCATTTACACATGAGGTTCAGAAAGTTTAGGTAACTCGCCTAAGGTCATACAGTCTGAAGACAGTGTGGGAGCTAAAGTCAAACAGAAGGAAGAAAGGAGACTAGACCCAAGAGAGGCTGTGGGGACCTGGAACGGCACAGCCACGCAGAGAATGAAGTGTGGAGCAAGGCTGGTGTTTGGGGGGCAGCGTGGAGGTAGCGCTTACAGCTGAGGGCTGATGAGTTCCTTAGCTCCTGCATCAACCACATATTTCATTTCTGATGTCAGCACAGGACACACAGCACTAACAGAGACTCATCCTTGCCTTATTAGAACAGCTACCAGGAAGAGGACTTGTGCAAAGGGCCCCCATCCATGCTGTGAATAGTCTCCCTCCATTCTCTTATCCACTGGCTTTTTAAATCCTATACCCAGAAACTTTCATGAGAATGTTGATACAACTGCCTCTGACCACAGATGTGAATCAATTTCCCTAAACTAAACAAAAACAGAATTGGGAATCAGACATGATTTCTCATCTCAGCTCAGTCGCTGACTAAACAGGTATTCTTCATCTATTTCCTTCTCTTCTCTAAGCCTCAGCTCCCTCATCTGTGGATCGACTGGGCTGGACAAGACGATCTTTAAAATGCTCCAGACCACATCTAAGACTGTATATTCTCAGGGACTTTGCACTCCTCCTTGGCATTGACACTCACTGTAATTAAACAATTCCTGGTGCAACTAGTGAACATCTTATCACTCCTGCTGGACTGTGAGCTCCCTGAGGCCAGGGACTGTCTGCCTTGTTCCCAGTAATACTTGCAGCCTTGACTAGAGTGCTGAGCACAGAGTAGCACACCACGTCTGCAGCACAGACACACAGCTGGTCCCTGGCATGCCCTCTCTCTGGGCTGGAGCTATGAGTGGACAGCAATCAGCCTTAGGCCTTCTCACCATGATAGGGCTTTTCTAATGATGCTTGCTCTCTGGAGGACATTGTTTCTCTCCATGGTTCAGGTGGCCAGTTAGTGTTAGTTTTATCCACCCTTCCAGCCAACCCTGGAAAAATCTTTTGGATTTTCTGATAAATAGGAGGTCAGCGGTGGTGTTGGTGGCAGGGGAAGTTGAAACTGTGTGTGTATTTGCATTCAAAATATCCTACTGCTCAATTGGAAGCATTTTCACAGGTCCTCTGACTTGGTGGCACAGAGAGACTAAGGCCTCCCTAGGGGCAGCTGAGTACCCAGTGAGACTTAGCAACTCCAGCCACAGTTCTCCATCCTGCTCCCTAACCTCCCTGGCCTCACATCTCCCTAGCTCACATTCAGGTGAGCCCTGCATCTCACTTGAGGATGCCAGGCCTTTCTCCCTCAAGCCCACAGTGGGCAAGGATGCTGGGGTTCTTGTAGGCAGGAGAATGCCTGCAATGACCTCCACCAGGGCCTCCTATCCAGGGAATCCCCAAGTTCCTCCTTGGGGCCAAGAAGTGCATTTGGGCCTGTACTTACCATTCTGCAGCATCTCTCTCAACATTAAATCAGTGGCCACTGATCTTACAGTGTCAGTCATACAGCAGTGTCCATAGAAGGAAGAGACCTTCCTTTAAAGATGTTTGCTTCTAGAAAATGAAATGAAGATGTTCCTATGCCCTTCCTTCGTTTCTAGGACAATGGGTAATGTCAAATCCCCAACAGAGCTGACAATCAAAGACTAAGAATAACCACGCATCAGTTGTTCCCCTGTTTCCTCTTCTCGCTCCTTCTCGCTTCTCAGCTCAGGCCCCCACCACCCAGCCCCAGCACTCAGTGTATCTCAGTCCCTCGATTCTTCTCATCAGGCGGCGTTTAATTGCTTCTTCTCTACCCTAAGGCAAGATTATACCCTGGGTGACCTCTCTGCTCCCAGACTGTTGGCCCTTTCTGAGTTCACTGTTCGAAACAACACCTGGGAAATGCATGCATGGGATCCAGTAATGAGTACAAGCACTCTCACACCCTCTCAGCTCCTGCTGAACCAGCCGGAAAAGTCAGCAAGGACTCTGCTTTCATGGGCATTGTTAATGAAAGTTTCGCTTGCTTAAGTTTGCAGAAAGTAGGGCATGGATCTGCGCTCCATCATGCAGTGTCCTGTGAGATGCCTCCCCAAGGTAGCTGGCTGGTTATTAACTAAGCACAGCTAGCACTGTGTGTGCTTCAAGGCTGGCTGCTCTCATTCCAGCCTGGTGGTCTGAGGATAGGAGACAATGGTCCCTTAGCAGAAGTTGTCAGAAGTGATGTGACTTAGTTTAGGGATCTGCAGGTGGGACTGACCTCTAAGACATTGGCAGGGCCATCCAATGATGTCCGCAATATCACCCAGGCCTTCTGGGGCTGCAAAACAAATAGCTTTGCTGGCATTCATAAAGCCACCACTGAAAGGTGGAACCGCTGGTGTGGGGGAGGGGCTCAGTGCAGCCTGGAGGGAGACACCCTTATACTCATTATGGGTAAGAGAACACTAAGGGTTCACAGGTCGAACCTCACCCTTCACTGGTTCCCACTGCTGTGGAATGGAGTGTGAACTCGCTTCCTGGGCTGCTTGGACTCTTTTGGTCTAAGGAGGTGCAGCAAGCACTGTTTTCCTAAATAGGACAGGACAGAATGCAGAGAAAAAATGGAGAGGAATTCATCTTTCTGAGGAAAAGGAAATGTTCTCTGGTGGGTTCTCTGCAGAATCAGTACCCGCTCCCCTTGGACGGTCGCTGTTCCATAGTAGTCATCCTGCCTCGGATTTTCCCTCCAGCCAGTCCTCTCTGCTTTCACTCACTTCGCTTCCATCTTCCGGAAGATGTCTCTTCCATGTCACCAAATCTCCTCCACCCATTAGGCAGGGTATTGGTCTATAAGGGTTGCCAACAATTTATCAAAAACCAGGTGTCTTAAAGCAACAGATTTCTTCTCTCACAGTTCTGGAGGCCAGAAGTCCTAAATGAAGGTGACTGCCAGGCTGCATCCCCTCTGAAGGCTCCTGGAGAGAATCTGCTCCTCACTCTTTCCGGCCCTGGGACCTCCAGGTGTGCCTTGGCTTGAGGCTGTATTGCTCCAAGTCTGCCTGTGTCCTCACTTGGCCTTCTCCTCTCTGTGTCTCTCCTCCGTGTGTCTCTTTAAGAAGACACTTGTCACTGAATTGAGGGCCCACCTAGGTAACCCAGGATGATCTCATCTCAAGATCTGTAATTTCATTACATCTGCAAAGACTCCTTTTTTCCAAATAAGGTCATATTCACCAGGTCTGGCAATGAGGACATGGGCCTATCTTTTTCCCATTTACCTCTCTGCACATACTAATTCTCAACCCTCAGAATACATCAGCTCATCTGGGGAGATTTTTAAACACTCCAGATGTGTGGGCTTCACTCCAGAAATCTGTTTTCACATGATCCTGGATGGGAAATTAAATAAGCATTTTCTTTTCTTCAATTCCCCAGTTCCTCAAGTGCAGTTAGGATGATGGGGCAGCGGTGAGGAGAGCCACACCCCCGGGACAGTACTTCACTGAAGAAGACATTACCAATAAGTCACACCAGCTTGCACTGATCACTTTCCCCTCCAGGGTTTCTTTTTTCTGACTGAGTCATGAATCAGCCTGTCATCTATTGTTTTGTAAATGTTGCACAAAGAATGTCAGAGACTTTGGAGATCGTTTAATCCAGTGATGCTCCACCCTAACCAATCAATGCCCCATTATTATAGCAAATACTTAGAAAAACCCTCTCTACCACCTGAAATAAAATTCCTAGAAAGGCCAGTTGACCCAAATGCATAATATAGCCCTAAGCGTAATAAAATGAGAAAAAGGAAATGCGATGAAAATATTATATATATATACATATATGGCGCCCTTGGCATGTCATCCTGTGCAGGAGCCATGCTAATCTTCTCTGTATTATTCCAATTTTGGTATATGCGCTGCCACAGTGAGCACAGAAACGCGATTCTTAGTAAGATAATACATCTTTCAATACGTAAGTGCTCATGCATGACTGCACTGGAACACATAATGAAGTAGTCAGTGCTTCCACCTACCTGTCATGGATAAGTTTAGATTTGACAGCAGACAAACAGAAGCCACTTCATATAAGAAGTACAAGGAAATAAAAGAGCAGAGGGATATAGGAGGACACTAGAAGAAAAAAGTGTTACAATGAGAAAGAAGAACCCCCCTTCCTGGCTGTACGTGACAACGGGAAGAAGGAAATAACCTTCCCTGAGGTACAAATAACAAGCCAGATCAAACTACAGATGTGCCAGAAGAGAAAACAAGGAAGCACAGGATCCTGTTTCGTGAGCTCAGTCTTGCATATAAGGGTAGTGTCATGATAATTTATTATGCGGTGACATGGGGCAGGATGGTGACAAAGTGTCACAGAAAACATGTTTCCATTCTGGAAATCTCACCATGTGGAGGCATATATTTAGTCTTTAAGATTAAAAAAAAAAAAAAGGCATCCAGGCATGGTGGCTCATGCCTGTAATCCCAGCACTTTGGGAGGCTGAGGCAGGCAGATCACTAGGTCAAGAGATCGAGACCATCATGGCCAACATGGTGAAACCTCATCTCCACTAAAAATACAAAAATTATCTGGGCATGGTGGTGCATGCCTGTAGTCCCTGCTACTCAGGAGGCTGAGGCAGGAGAATCACTTGAACCCAGGAGGCAGAGGTTGCAGTGAGCCGAGATCACGCCCCTGCACTCCAGCTTGATGACAGCAAGATTCTGGTTTTTTTTTTTTTAAAAAAAGTCTTTAAAATGACATCCTTTTAGTATAGGCAGTGAAAGGAGGAGGATGGGTTGGGAAAAGTTGTTTGGTAGATCTTGAAGGAGAATATCAGAGCAAGAGGGAAGAACAAGAGGCTACCCCAAACAACCATGACAGCTGATTTTCTCAAGAGATCTCTTATCACTGTACTACAAATATAAATATATGTGATAAGAATATTAATTCCTTTGAAAGAAGCATTTATAAACAAGTTGGGGGTGCCTCTGCTAATTTAAAATAGTATCTAGTTCTACATCTGTTAGATGCAGTCTCAAATTTCCCGTCACAGACCTGCACATGGGCTCCCTGCTTTGCGATAACTGCATATTGCACTGTGCCCTTTTCAGTTAAATGTATATTTGGAAATGCTCTAATCTAGACAGAATGCATGAAACAGGGAAATCGTTTCATCATTTCAACATTTTTGCCTGTATTCTATTTAGGTTTTTCTTCCTAAAACAACCATTTCTTAAATCCTGGGCTTTTGACTTAACTTCTTTGAAAGTGTGTGAAGCATTACTCTAGGGGACAGCACTGACCCCATTAGAAACACTCATCAAACAAGGGTTGAAAAACCACTGACTGCATACTGTGTTCATTATTTGAGTGATGGGTTAATCAGAAGCCCAAATCTCGGCATTATGCAATATACCCATGTAACAGACTTGCACATGTGCCTTCTAAATCTAAAAATAAAAAAATAAGGAATACTGATCAAGCCTAACCTCATTCATTCCTGTCATGAGGAAACAAGCCCAAGAGGGCAGGTCAACTGTAAATTTTGCTCCACTTCCTGTCACTAAGTTCCTTGAGGACAAGGAGGGTATGGAATGCTGCTCTTGTGCCTGCACACAGCTGCCAGCACAGAGGAGCACACATATCTATCTGCGGCCCTGGATGTGCCTGCTGTCTGCATTCCACCAGGACTCTGGATTCTCCTTTTCAACCTGAAAACAACTCGTGTCTAATTACTCTTCCATAGGAAGCACAAGCAACAGATCCCCAGAAGTCACTCGGGACTGAGTTTCAACACTTTTGTTTTGCACAATTTCAGCACTCACACCGGCTGCAGCTGAAGACCACAGCATTTCAATGAAGAGCGACTGGCTCCTCCCCACCCGCTCTGCCCATAGGCTGCTGTGGTTAGCACTGCGCTCAGAGACAGAGTAAATAAAAAGCAAAAGCCCCCGTTGTTCTAAGATAACCACAGAAATGACAGATGCGGTTGCATGCAAACTGGGGGGAGAAGAGAGATAGACAGCAACAATACGAATCCAACAAAGCATGGTGACAAGAAGCCTGGGTGGGCAAGTCCTCTTGCTGACGTGTGATGTCAGAGATCAGATGGAACATGCCCTCTTGGTCCCACCCTCCCCTCACCCCTGAACTCTTCCTCTTCCGGCTGGCTGGGTTTAGAATTTCTTCAGCAGGGAAGAAGATTTTGCCCCCCTGGAAGAATGCTAATTTCCAGGGTGAGTGTCTCTTTGGGAGACCCCCAGCCCCAGCTTACGGGATGAACAAATGGTCAGGAATGAGAAAAGCTGAAGTGTGGTGGCAAAGGGAGGGGGGTTTCCTTTGGCCCATTTTTCAACCCCAAGTGGGCTCCAGAGAGCTGCCAGCTGTGGTCACGGTCATCCTGGGGTGCGGGCAGAAGGATGGCTCAATACCTCAGCTCATGGCCACCACTTCCGGGCTCCACTTCCTTCCTTCATCAAGTAGTGTAAAATCATGAGGACCCAAGACAGCTGGAAGCCACCCACCTTGTTGTCCATGGTTGCTCCATGGTGCATAATCACATTCTGGACACAACCCGACACATCCACATCACCAATACCACATATACCTGGTGGCATTGCGGCTTTCTGTTGACCTGTGTGAACCAGCCTTCAGGCACCAGGGTTCTCACTCACACTGAGCACGCTGCCTGCCATTCAGAAGTTGCTCAATACATGTCTTTGGACTAAAAGAGCAAAAAGGTCGGGGAGCCAATTCCACTCTATCAAATGGGAAAAGCCATCAAGGAACAGCCGTCACGTCAGTTAGGAGACCACATACGTATTGTCACCCACTTTCTTTGCAGTGTGTCGCCATCTCAGCCATTTTCAGAGCTGCTCTTATCTTTGTCATGACCATCATCTCCGTGGCATCGGTGATGACAAACTTAAAAGGTGAGAGGCATAATTGTAAACCACACCTTTTTAAAAAAGACTTTGGAAGCAGCATGATAGATTGGCTAAAACATCAGGTCATAGAGAGAAAAACCTGGGTTCGGATCCTAGTTCTGTGTACGAGTCATGAGTCCTGGTGAAGCCACTTCACTCTGCTACTGTTCCCTTGTCTAGAAAAGGGAGATAGTGCTACCGCTGTCTCAGGGTTGGCGGTGGTGGTCTGCTGAAACAATCCATGCAATAGAACAATACTTCTGATTGTCTTGTATTTTATTTTTACTGCTGATCTCCATATAGCTACTCAGACAGTGCGCTAAAGCAAGAAGAGAGCAGAGTTCTTTCCCTTCCACTTTTCAGCTCCTGAGACGAAGGCCTGGACATAGCAAGGCAGGAGCTGCAAACTCAAGCATGCAGAAGAGTAACAGAAATGGGCCGAGTGGTCAGGGGCCGATGAAGCAGAATCGCTTTCACATCGTCTGACCTCTTCCCTCTGCTGGAAAAAGATGGCCTCCCTGGCTTTCGGTTTCCCCCTTGAAGAGACAGGAGTATGTGAGTGGTTTGCCTTCCTCCTTCACCTCCTATGAGAGAAAGAGCACAGTGTTTCTAGATGGCAGTCAACACTCAGGCTGAACACAAAAGGGTCAGCGAGAGGTGGTGGGGAAGATACCAGGGGCGGGGCAGGGAGGTCTCTTTAAAAGGGCGAGCTTGGGCGCGGTGGCTCACGCCTGTAATCCCAACACTTTGGGAGGCCGAGGAGGGAGGATCGCAAGGTCAAGAGGTCGAGACCATCCTGGCCAACATGGTGAAACCCCATCTCTACTAAAAATACAAAAATTAGCTGGGCGATTGGCACGCCCCTGTAGTTCCAGCTTCTCGGGAGGCTGAGGCAGAAGAATCACTTGAACCCAGGAGGCGGAGGTTGCAGTGAGCCAAGACTGCGCCACTGTGCTCCAGCCTGAGTAACAAGAGCGAAACTCCATCTCAAAAAAAAAAAAAAAAAAAAGGACAGCTGCTACCCAACCCAACCAGGTATTTCCAGTTCTTTTGATAATCCAAAGATTCTTCAGAATCGTTCAATGTTACACATGTTCAGGGTCAACATAAAATGGCAGGTGTATTTTGTACAGTGTTTCTCATAATATTAATAGCAAATGACTAAAAACAGCCTGTGTCCATCAGTAGGGGATTGTTAAACTATGGTAAATCCATACAATGGGATACTACACCCCTGAAAAAAAGAATGAGGACGAGGAAAGATCGCCAAGAAAAATTAAGTGAAAAAAGCAAGGTTAAAAATACTGTGTATAGTCTGCTGTAATTATGGAAGAAATAGAGGGAGGGAGGCAGATATATATTTGTACTGACTTTTATCTGCAAAAAGAAATCCTGTAAGGTTGTGTAGGAAATTAATACAAGTGATTACAGGGGAGGGCAGGGCAGGACTGGCCAATGGAGGCAGGGATAGGATTTCACTGGACACCTTTCTGTAGCGCTCTAATTTTAGAACCACACGAATGTATTGCTTATTTGAAAAATAGTACAAAAGCACTGTGTACACCAGCTACTGGGAAGAAAACATCTCCAGGCTACAAACAGTCTGCAGGCTTCTGGGCTGCAACCTTTGCACTAAGGGCTCCAGAACTGGAGAAGCAGAAAAGTTGGCAGCATTGGGTCCAAGCTTTAGGTTTGAAGACAAGTAAGTTGTTCAGTATCTGGTGTCGGGAATTCTCTCTGGATTGCCTAGCAATGAGCCAGTTGGGCCCAGCAGCCCCCACCACCTCTAGGGGGAAAGTGATGCCCTCCAGCTTCTATGGGAGAGGCTGCTCCAAAACTCAACTGCCCAGGGTCACCAGGTGCTGCTGGGCAGATGGAATTTCCTGGCATTCCTCAACCATTAAGGTTGCCTGGAACCCTAGTAGTCTGTTCCCCTCTGTCACGGCTCTGCCCCACTTGTCCCATACAAAAGAGAGTGACAGGTGGATACAGTTCCTCCTCTGGAACACAACATCCAGCGTGTCCAAATGGGCCCCAGCTCAGCCCACTTCCCTAGAGAATGCTGAGAACAGAGGACACGCTCCCCTGCTGACACTGCTGCCAGTCACTTTCGGGCAGCACCACAGAATGCCATTCATATTCACCCTGGCCCTTTGTATGTCTCTGGTCCTGTCACTGTGAAGGAACTCACTTAGTGTCATGGCTTGAACTGTGATCTCCAAAACAAGGCACATTGAAGCCCTAAGCCCCAGCACCTCAGAATGTAACCTTTTTGGAAACAGGGTTGCTGAGGATGTAATGAGTTAAGATGAGGTCATACGGGAGTAGGGCGGTTCCTAGTCCAAGATGGCCAGTGTCCTCATAAAAATGGGAAAATGTGAAGACACACACACACAGGGAGAATGCCATGTGATGACGAAGGCAGAGACCGGAGTGACGCCACTGCAAGCCAAGGAAGACCAACGTCAGCTGGCAAACCATCAGAGCCAGGGCGAGGCAAGGAGGGGCCCCCTGTATACCACAGAGAGATCGTGGCCCTGCTGACACCTTGGCTGCAGACCTCTGGCCTCTAGAACTGGGAGACCTGACATTTCTGTGAAGCACCCAGTTGGTGGCACTTTGTTATGGCAGTCCTAAGAAATTCATAAACCCAGCAACCTCAGGCCAACTCAGGTGGCAAAAGTACCTGCCACTGCTCCTCCTCAGCAGGTGCCTAACAGATACTGGTGACAACTCTGCTCCCAGGAATGAAGATTCTAGGACCTGACCTCGTCAGGTTTATTGTGTCAGAACACATCAACTACTCAACCAATCAACAGTACTTGACCTTGTGAAGAATGCAAGAGAAATAAAACATTCCATTACTGCCCTCAAGGAGTTGACAATCTGATAGAAGATTCAAGAAAGACACATGTAATAATGGCCAGCCCTCAACATTATCTTCCCCCAACCCTCACCATGACCAGCAGATGTCATAGAGGTAACTCTTAACTAAGTTGCACTGTGCTCCCGGCTGGATTCAACTTTTTACTGCATCTCATCTTGCTGCTCCCTGCGTGTGTCTGGAAGAACTGCTTTTCGAGCTCTTCAGGACATTATTTAGGATGTCAGCCTATTCGCCACTGCTCCTGGCATGGAGCCCACACTTCTTGCCCATTGTGGACACCCACTCCTGGCCAGAATTGTCTGCCACCCCTGGTGAAGTTGCTCCCATCAGTTTCTCATCAGCTGTTTTTTCCCAGTCAGAGAAGGAGATCCTGTGGGGTGTTGAGCCTATTCTGCAGCTCTCGATGAATCTGACAAGCCAAACACATGAGATCCAGGTGGTCTGAAAGTCTACTTTGTTGAACTGACAGTTTTCTAGCCAGGGGCAGGCTACAGAAAATCAGAGATCCTCGGCAGAAATGCCGCTTTCGTTACCCTCATTCAGAACATGTGTTTGTTTGGCCCAGCCTTCTTGCAAGTGGCTGCTCCCAGTACCCCTACATCCAGGAACTCTGGTTCTTACCATCAGCAAGACTCGTGTCCAGCCACACGCCTAGCAGGAGAGGAGGCAGCACACCTTGGCTGAATTATGCCAGCAGTCCTGCTGGATCCCAGCACGCTGGACTCTGGCTCCCGCAGGGTTTCTCTTCTGCTGAGCGCCCAGTGGAGGCTTTGTCTGGGCTCATGGAGGAAGGCAAGTTGCTGCTGCCCTACCCTTGACAAACAGCCCGATGACCGGGGTGGCTCTGTGCCAGGATCCTGAAGGGCAACTGTGGTTAGGGCATGACCTGCTGTTAGAACAGAGAGGAAAAGATTCCTCACTTTGACTTCAAGCAATTCATTTGAGATTATCTGGGTTGGGCTTTGAGGCAGACACTGTTGCTGACAAGCAGCATCCATTTATTCTTTCCTCCTTTCTAGCAGAGTTCCAGCTCTGTTCACTTGGGACAGTGACCTGCCACCACCAGTGAAGTCACTCCCATCAGTTTCTTTTTTTAAGACAGAGTCTTGCTCTGTCCCCAGGCTAGACTACAGTGGCACAATCTTGGCTCACTGCAACCTCTACCTCCTAAGTTCAAAGATTCCTCTGCCTCAGCCTCCTGCGTGCTGGGACTACAGGCGCGCATCACCACACCCTGCTAATTTTTTGTGTTTTAGTAGAGATGGGATTTCACCACGTTGGCCAGGATGGTCTCGATCTCCTGACCTCGTGATCCACCCACCTGGGCCTCTCAAAGTGCTAGGATTATAGGTGTGAGCCACTGTGCCCGGCCCATTAGTTTCTTATCAACTCTTTTGTCCCAGTCGGAGCAGCAGACCCTGTGGGATGTTGAGCCTATTCTGCAGCTCTCAATGAATCTGACAGGCAAAACACATGAGATCCAGGTGGTCTGAGAGTCCAAGAGCACCAGCTCAGAGGCCTTACCCAGCCAAAACAGTGCAGGCTTCTTGCCAGTGGATAGGTTGGGGTGGCCTCTACCCCGCCTCTGGTTGTTAAGACGTGAAAGGAGCCCTGCCAGGGGTGCTCAGGGAAGTGTTTTCCTGGCTCTTTCCTTCTACTGGGTGTTGTGCCATCTAATGTGTTGATTAGAACTTCTGCAGCCACTTTATAACCATGAGAGGGAAGCCTGAGACGGAACAGAAAGAATGCACCCAGGCCCTTGATGACATGGTTGACCACTGGATCAGACAACACCAACGTCATCCTTCCTCCAGACTTCTTATTACACATGTAATAAATATCCTTCTTTCAATCCATTGAGTTGTGGGTTTTTGCTACTTGCAGCTAAGATTATCCTAAGTGAGGTGCACTGAGATGTTCCTGAGACCACAAGACCACATTCCTGAATCCAGTCCCACTGTCCTTACTACAACATTCCCAAACTTTCAGGACACACATACACACACACACACACACACACACACACACACTTTTCTCTCCACCTTTTCTTGGTATTCAGTCCTTTTCCCAGACTGGACACATTTCGCCATATTTTCAATAAATTCCGTTACATACGGCAATTCCATCATTTAATTAAGAAGCATTTTTTACCCCCACCGATGTACTAGACACTTTGCTGGGCTGCTGGGACTCAAGATGGAAGTCAAGGACTAAAAACTGAAAAGGGTATGGAAGTCCCTCAAAAAACTAAAAACAGAACTACCACAGGATCCAGCAATCCCACTTCTAGGTATATGTCTGAAGGAAACACGATCAGTAGCTCAAAGAGATCTCACACACCCATGCTCACAGCAGCAGTATTTACAATTACCAAGACATGGAAACAACCTAAGTGTCCATCAGCATAGGAATGGACAAGGAAACTGTGGTGCGTGTGTGTGTGTGTGTGTGTGTGTGCATGTACATAATAGAATATAATTTATCCATAAAAAGAAGGAAATCTAATATTTGTGACAACATGGGTCAACCTCAAACCTTGAGGGTCTTATGCTAAGTGAGGTAAGCCAACAGAGAAAGGCAAATTTATGATCATATATGTGGAATCTAAACAATTGAATTCAGAGAAACAGAAGAATGGTGGTTTCAAGGGGCTGTAGGTGGGGGAATGGAGAAATATTGGTCCAAGGGTACAACATTGCAGTTACAACGTAGATAAGTTGGTAAGTTCTAGAGATCTAATGTACAGCATGATGACTTAAGTTAATACTGTATTGTATACTTGAAATTTGCTGAGAAGGTAGATTTTAAATGCTCCTATCACACACATAAAAAATGGTAACCAGGTGGGGTGATGAAAGTGTTAACTAACTTTATAAAAAAAAATTTTCTTTTTGAATTCCATGTTAACCAACTTGATTGGGGTATCATTTAATAATACACACATATATCAAACCATCATGTTGTACACCTTAAATTTACAGAATTTTATCTTTCAGTTACACCTCAATAAAGCTGGAAGAAAATGAAACCTTGCGTAGGTACAGCAAATGAGCCCCACTCTTGGAAAAGAGGTGAGTGCAGGGTGGCAAATGCTAGGACAGGATGCACGCAGGCTTGCGTGGGCACAAAGAAAGGTGCAGGGAGACCGGGGGCCGGGACACTGTTCGCAACACACTCCTCAGAAAAGAAATAAATTCTTGAAGGGAGATGAGGAAACTGCAAACAATAAAGAGAAGGAGGCAGACATTCACAACCGAATATGTAAATAATAATACAAATAACAATCAACAGAGGTGGCAACGGACAGTCCCTGATACAATGGACCAGGCGGTGTTTGAAAGATTTCTGGGTACTACCCATTTAATCCTCCTCCAAAGCCTATAAGGATTACAGGATTAGCCCCCTTTTGTGGGTAAGTAAACTGAGGTATGGAGAGGTTAAGTGATACCGGAAGTGCATAGCAGAGGCAGGATTTGGACCCGGGTAGTGGAGCTCCCAGGCTCACATGCTTTATAGGTTACACTGGTAATTCTCACAGTGGTCACCAGAAGAGAAGCCCCTGCAGCCCCTGGTAACTTGTTACCAATTCAAATCTTGGGCCTCATCTCAGACCCACAGTTAGAACCTCTGCGGGTGAGGCCCAGCATGCCACATTTTTGCAGCAGGCCTTCCTTGTGACTCTGATGTTTGAGAACCCTGCTTGACACATAAGCCTGTACTGAGAAGGAATGGCATGCCCGGAGGACCATGAATGCTGCAAAGAGAAGCAAAAGCCGGAAGGAAAGACCAGTAAGCTGTGAAGAAGCTTGCATGTCATCTTCAGGAGGATGGGCTTTACTGTATGGGCATGAGGGAGAAAGGTGTGGGGTGAGGCAGGGAGGTGGCTTGATTGGGCTTTGTTCTCTGTAACAAGAACTCTGGCATGAGTGCTAGTAATAGACTAGATGGAGAAGAAGATGGAAGAAGGAAGCCCAGGGAAGAGGCTGATTCCATGACCCCAACAAGTACAGCAGGGGCTGTATTAAGGCAGTGGCAGTGCAGAGAGAGGAGGGATAGGGACAGATCCAAGAGACAGAGTGTGATGACAGTTGAACATGGGTACTGAGCTGGCAGGGGTGTCTAGGATGACTCCATGACATCTGGCTTCAGAGGTTAGGTAGATGGTGACATTATTTAGCCAGACCGTAAATGCTAGAGGCAGAACAGGTTTGGCAAGGAAGAGAATTAGTTCCACTTGGAAATGTTAAGTTTGAGGCTTCCCTGGGACATCAGGGTGGAGGCATTTAGGATGCAGTGGGAGAAATATCTGGTGCTCAGGAGTAGATACGGGGCTGGACATATAGGCGTGGGATTCACCAGTGTAAATATATGAGAGTTGAAGTCACAGACATAATTAAGACTGCTCACAGACTGTGCAGAGGGAGCAGGGAAAACAGGGCTGGAATAATGCAGGACACTGACATTTAATGGACACTCAGAGCAAGTCAGCAAAGGAGGCTCAGAAGCAGTGCTTAGAGAGAACACAAAGGAAATGATGTTGTCTCAAACCAAAGGATGAGAAAAGATGGAGAACGTTTAAAGAACTAGAGGTTGACAGCACATTCAAATGTTGTACACGTGTCAGACATTCCAGAGAAGAAACCCTGGACTTATCAATGAGAAGGTCACAGGTGAACTCAGTCATAGCAGTCCCAGTGGAGGGATGGAAGCAGAAGCCAGATTCATTCATAGATGCATTGTCCAATAAGCAACAGCTACCATGTGCCAAGCTTTGTGCTTTGTGCTGGGATAGGGTGATGAACTCAGCCCTTACTAGGTAGTGGAGAGGAGAGAAAGTGGACAGAAATTACAACAATAATTATGGGATCACAAGTGGGGTAAGTGCTCTGGTGAAGACATGAAGACATACAAAAGGCTTGCTATAGGGAGCCTAGAGCAACAAGACCAGCACAGAAGATGAGAGAAAGGAAATTACATTTATGTTGGGTCCACAGGGTGAATAGGAGCAACCCAAGGAAAGGCATGGAGGATTGGTCAGAGTGGTGGGAAAAAACTATAGGGAAAAGATGTACACCTTCTGAAAAGTTGGAAGTTTCTGCAGAGCCCCAGGGAAGAATAGCTGAAGGCAGCTCTTCTATAACCCTGAGGCAGAGGGACAAGGAGTAGGTACAAAGGAGTGTAGGGGAATTTATCTTAAACTGGCTTGTTTACTTATATTGACCAGGAACTGACCTTTGATCATCTGTGCCTGTGAAGTTCCCTGAAAGGGGAATAGTAAGCGTTAATTGCTTACAGGTTGTGTTTGCTCCAGGTTTTTGGCATTGTGCCTGCACTGAATTAAAGCAAGCAGCTCCAGCTTCTCGGGGTTGCTCTCTGGCCACTAGAGCCGGGCAGTGACCTAGCTGCTCCTAAACCACATACCTGTGTCTGAGCACTCCTTTCATCCGTTGGCCAGGGTCTGTGGGACAGACCTAGCAGAAAGGTGGGTGGGAAGTATGTTAAGGGACAGCAGGCATAAATACCCTCAGCTAGGAAAAGCTTCTTTGTGTGTTCAAGAAATGGAAGGAAAGCAGGGTGGCTAGAACAATCTGGAGTTGAGGTTGAAGAATAGGACTTGATGGGCCAGGTTAGAGATTTGGGACTTCATCCCAACAAGCCATAGGAAATCACGAAAGTTAAAATCTAGAAGGTTGAGAGAGACGTGATCTGATTTGCATTTTTAAAAAGATGACTTTAGCTGCTTGTGGGGAATGAAATTGGAAGAGGAGGGATGTGGAGTGGATACGTGAAGGCTGATTGGGAGAGTCATTACAGCCCAGGCAAGGAATGGCAGCATCTTGGACCAGGGCGATGGCAGAAGAAGTGGGCACAGGTGAAGAGATTCTAGAACTATTTAGAGGTGGAGTCAAGAGGTCTGGGTGGCCAATGGGATGTGGTAAGTGGGGGGAAGGAGCAGTTGAGGCCCCCATGGACTCTGTGGTCCCTACATCTACATCTGTTCTTAGATACTCCCACAGGGCCCTACATCTACATCTGTTCTTAGATACTCCCACAGGGCCATTGGGATGGAAGAGCACAGAGCCCCTGAATTCCAAGGCAACAAGTCCGACTGGCTTTGGTTGGGCTCAGGTCAGAACTAGAGGACAAGTCCTCCCAAGCCTTCCTTTCCTAAAGGAGCCTCTAATCTTTTACAGATTAAATGACTTCTTCTAAATAGGCCTCCTGAAAATCTCATCTTGTTTGGTGACAGTCCTTCTGGTGTCATGTCCTGTGGGGTAGGATGCCAGGCTGGGCAAGTCCCATGGTGAGTGGCATCTCATCACAACACCCTACGCACTCACTCTTCAGGGCATTCATAAAGTGCATTCGGTACGTGTGGGACATGCTAGGCTCCTAATGCCAATCTCCATCTGATCAGCTTACCTTTTCCTAATTTTGTCAATTTCACAACAGCATGCTAGATTTCTATTTTCATCATTATAGCAGGCTAAGTACCTAGATAAACCTTGCCATTAGAAACTACTAAAAAGTCTTATATAATTTTGTTTTTAATTTCCAAAAGCATTGATGAACTGATAAGAAAGGAAGGAATTCACTGGCCAGGGGCTTCTTTAGATAATAAATATCCTGATGCTGACTATAAAAATGATTGTAATGTACTCAGAGAAACTAAAGACAAGCTTGAAGAGGTGAGCAGAAGACAAAGAGCCATGAGGAATAACCACGAAGTCTTGAAGAATGAACCAAAGAGAATGTTTAGAAATAAAAAAATAAATAATTGAAATTACAAACTGTGGATAAACATAAGAGCAAATTAGATACAGTTGGAGAAAGAAACAGTAAACTGGAAGCTGGGTCAATAATAAATTAACCAAAATGCAGCACAAAAAGAAAAGACACTGAAAATATGAAAGAGAACTTAAAAGACATGAAAAATCAAGTCTAACATACATCTGTTTGGAGTTTCAGAAGGAGAAGGAAGAGAATATTTAAGCGGATAGTGACTAAGAATTTTCTAAAGTGATGAAAGATGCCAAGACACATGTTCAAGAATCCCAAGAAGAATAAATAGAAAGAAATGCATACACAGACACATCTCAGTGAGATCTGCAGAGCAGCAAAGACAATGAGTGTCTTAAAAGCAACACAGAGAAAAGAAAAATTACTTTCAAGAGATTAACAGTTAAGCAGATAATTTCTCATCAATGACAAACATGACAGAAGCAGTGGTAAAATACATTCAACATGCTAAAAACAGGTGACTGCCTTCTGAGAATTCTATACTTAAGAAGATATGCTTTAAGAATAAGAGAAGGCTGGGTGCAGTTGCACATGCCTATAATCCCAGCACTTTGGGAGGCCAAGGCCGGCAGATCACGAGGTCAGGAGAATGAGACCATCGTGCTAGCATGGTGAAACCCTGTCTCTACCAAAAATTAGCTGGGCATGGTGGCACACAGCTGTCATCCCAGCTAATCAGGAGGCTGAGGCAGGAGAATAGCTTGAACCCAGGAGGCAGAGGTTGCAGTAAGCCAAGATCACACCACTGCACTCCAGCCTGGGGACACAGCAAGACTCTGTCTCAAAAAAAAAAAAAAAAAAAGATATTATCTGATAAAAAAAGAAAAAACAAAAACAAACCTGAGAGTCTGCCACATGCAGATTCTCACTGAAAATGAAAAATGTTTAAAGATGGACTTCAAACAGAAAAAGACAGAATCCAGATGAAAGATCTGAGATTAAGGAAGAAATAAAAAGAAACTGAAAATGGATTTTCTCAGTGTGTTGTTGAAAAAATTACAGACTGGTAGTCAGGCATGCTTATACTGGTATCTTGCTGCCATCTCTTGCTATCTGAGAAACTTGAATCAAATTACTTAATCTCTTAGAGTCTTGATTTTTTCATCTTAAAAATCCATCTAACAGTGTCACTTATACAGGCATTTTTGTGATGAATAAATAAGCAAATACCTACAAATGCTCCCAGCACAGCTTCTGTATCTGGAAGGGGTAAAGTGTTAATTTCTTATCCCTTTTCAATTAATGAATAAATTAAAAAAATAAGATATTGCTAGCAACAAAGAATGACTCCCTGTGCTTCCAGGTAAAATCCTGGCACTGTTTCATATTGTGCAGACAGGAAGTGGCGTTCGGAACTTACTTTCTTTTCATCTCTCCAGTATCAAGCCTAAGATCTTTTGAACGAAATGTTTATGATTTCTTTATTTAAGCAATACTGCATGCGTACACACAAGCCCCAGGGATATACCCCAGATTCTAGTTGAACTCACAATTCTAAAATAATTTGTGGTCACAGTTTTATGGGGTTATAAAATAGATGCCGGTCCATCTGGAGCGCAAAACGACATATCCTGCCCATCCTCTGTCCTCACATCCTTGCACAGCGCTCTCCTTCTAACTAGGAGATGGAGACACACCAATGATCCCTCTGCAGCTTCTGCCACCCCAATCCCCAGGCTGGAGAACCCCCCAGCTTCTTCCATGACCCTACTCGCAGTTTCATTAGCAACTGAAAAAGGAGAGGAAAGCCAAGGTTAATAAAAAGTAACTAAGAAAAGTTGGCTTAGTCTCCTTTAGGTTCTGTGCCCAATTTTTATTTGGCAACACTTCAGGGGAAACAGGTAAAGTCAGAGTGAATCCTTCCTCGGTGGTGCCCAGGAAAGCAAAAGCACTGGTCCTGAAGTTCTAAGTCCTGGGGTGGCGCCCCTACTCTGCATTTGCCACTTACATGTCCCTGGGCAAGCCACTTAACCCCTCTTATTTTATTTATGAGACAATAATTATATCATATTTGTAGAGCATTTTACAACGTACTAAGTGCCTCCACAGTCATAATTTGATTTAATATGCTTACCCAAGTGTATAATGGTCAGTGCTAATACCTTACTGCATTGCTGTACAGATTTGAAAGCAGAGTCTGTGGGTTGCTGTGTGAGTTGCAAACACTTTCATCAACAGAGAAGATCATCTCCAGTGTCCATAATTTAACCCAGTCAAGTGCCTGCATTTGAATTCTGGTTCTACACTTAGCAAGCATGTGACCTTGAGAGCAAGTTGCTTAGCTACTTTATACGCTTTGGTTTCCTTACCTTTAAGTTAAGGAAAACAATTATTGTACTAGCTTGTAGTGCAGAGTTTTGCACATGGTAGGCTCTCAGTGAATGAGAGTTCACTTGAATTTACACCAAGTTGAGTTGGCAGGTGTCTGACCACACGTATGTACTCAAAAATAGCCATCCTTCTTCCTTTCTGCTCCCTGGTAGCCTCCACCCTCTACATCCCTAGGCAAATATTTGCAAAGGGAGGGCAGAAGCTCCAGATAGCAGGACACACCCAGAATTTCTTTCTTAAAAGTAAAGCCTCATTTTCCATTTTCTATTTTCTGTAGGCTTTAGTTTCCACTCTGTTTCAGGGGCATCTCCCTGCTGACTTGGTTGGAAACATAGCCCAGACTCCCCAGGGTCCCAGTCAGCCTGGACCCCTTCCTACTTCTCCTGAGGGATTTGATGTGACAGGCTGGAGAGTTCTGGACCATGGGGCACTGGCTGAGACTCAACCACCTAAGTGGATCGCACAGTTCACCCCTTTGAGAAAAATCACTGATGACTGAGCCAACGCTAAATGGATCTATTATAATGACATAAGAAGCAGAGGTTAATTTAAGCCAAACTGACGAATAGATGGAAACTACTTGGCTGCACAAAAATAAGCAACCTCCATTTAAAAGGCTTTAAGTTCATGAAGGACTTTCAAATTTTCACTGTTTAATTCCATCCTTACAACTTCCCTAAGGGACAAGAAGGACAGCTCTTTTATAGATGAGGCAACTGAGGCCCACAGAGAGCAAGTGGTGAAGCTGAACGGGAAACACGCTCTTCCCGCCACACACCTGACGCTGCTGCCTAGCACAGCTCCTCCATCTGAGCTTTCTCACTTCCCTGGCTGCCCACTTCCAGCTTCTGTGGACCAGATCCTAAAGGAACAGCATTAGGAGTCACATCACGTTGGCATTTGCATTCAGAATGGGACAGGCCAGGAGGATGGGAGACATGGCTTGGTCACTCAACTTACATCTTAGTCCACAAAAGGAAAACACACCCTCGGGAGCTCCAATTAGGCCCAATCAGCCTGGAGTTCCCAACTGCCTGCAGCAATGAAGTGGGCACGTGTCCTCTCAGTGAGGGCCAGTCACCCGTGACTGTCACTCTGCTAGTTAACATTTCTCTCTGAAGCACGTCTGAGGTGGCCCAGCCATTTCACAGGCTGCAGACAGAGGCTGTGTGGCTGCTGGGGTTGAATGCACCTGTGAGGCTGGGACAGAGAGGGCTGGACTCACCACTGTTGCCAGGCCAAGGACATGGTCAAATCTTGAACAGCTGCCTTTGGCCCTATAGCCCGCACTGAGACGAAATCAGGCAGCAGGCATGAAAGGATTCACCAGTGGGCCTATTGGTAAAAGTTACCATCTGGGCATCTCTCATTCTGTTTTGGTTGGGTTTTCCTGGTGGATAGCTTTATAAGCAGAGGGTGAGTCTCTCAGGGTGGTCTCATCTTCCATTCTATAGCTCTGTGGCACCTTCTGCAGGTTCCGAATACCACCTCCATCCTAATGGTACATAGTCCACATCATACATGCCCAGATCCATGCTGATTCTAGAAACCTTCCAGGGTACATGCAGAGGCAGGGCCAGCAGTGCTAGGTTCTCTATGACAACATCCCTGCCTAGACGAAGGAAGAAGGATCAGAAAGTCCCGAATTGAATCCTGGCTCCCTGCTGGGAGAAATCTCACCTCCTTCTGGATTATAAAGCAGTCAGTGAAGGCCAGCAGGAGGAGAGTGTGACCCTTACAAACACTAGCAGGCACATTCTACAGCCTGGGCAGAACATCACCGGGTTAATCTCCGGAATGGCCCTCAGACACTATCTTTTAAGATGGACACTCATGGAACAGTCCTCCCAGGACTTCCTGCCACCACTTACCTGCTGAAATCTACCATCCTTGAAGACAAAGCTCAGTTCCCACCTACTTGGCTAAGCCCTCTCCAAGGCCCAGTTTCTTTCTAGAGCCCATTCAGTCTGCCCCACCTCCTTGGCTATCTGGGGAGGTCAGTTCTCTCTGCACTTGGGTCTGGTCAAAAGAAATATTGTGTCCCTTTTTCTTTTTCCTAGTACAAAGCACTTCATACAGTAGGTGTTCAGTAAGTATATGTTGATCCACTTTGGTTTTTGTTTCACTGGCATTAAATCACAACAATGTAACCCTCAAAGTGTCAGAAAATTTAGATGTGCTGTGTGTTATAATCTAATTGCTATTCAGTACAAATTGGAACTTTTCATTCTATTTTAAACTTTTGTAAATAGGGCTTCATTTTTTTAAAATAAGTTTAGTTGGCGATGTGGGACTGCAGAATGGAAGCCGAGCAGTTTCTTTTTCCATTGGCATTCATGTTACCTGGCAGTTCTTTTTTCCTGTCGCTGGTTCTGGTTCAAGCTGCAGTTCAATGTAGTAAAATTGTGTTCCTTAAAAAGAAGTATGATATCAGACTTTTAAACTGGCCTTTTTCATCTCTGTATTCCTGGATGGCCTGTGCCTGGGGCAGCTCACCTAGCATGGAGTCGGGGGCTTATGGCTCCCATTTTACAGGTGTGTGGAGAGAGCTCTGTTATCAAGCAGACCCTGCAAACCAGTGGGGTCAGCCCTTTGTATGAAGCCAGTCAGGGACAGGGGGATCAACAGTGTGGGGGAGGTGTCCATGACACAGGTGACTATACCAGGACTAGATGTCTGGTGTGAACCCACACAAGTTGTTGAACCTCTCTGAGCCTCAGTCTCCTCATCTGTAGAAAGGACATGGTAAGGCCTGTATCAGAAAACGCCTGGCACATGGCAGGCATCTGACAAATGATCTTACTATTACATGTGCTGCCCTCACAGAAGTTTGTTGGATGCCTTGCTGCTTCCACAGCTGACTTCATTCCCAGAGTTAAGCCACATCAGAAGCCTGTTCCCCAAAGAAAGTTGAACCCCAAAAATCCGAGTTCTGAGAGACACAGCAGGGGGTTGTAGTCCACGGAGAGGGTAATGATGAACATCACAGATGTGTCAGATGCTAGAAAGAATGCATGCTGGGGAAATAGCAAATATACTCTGTGGTATTTGTGGCCAAGACAACCACAGCCTAGGAACAAACTGTGTTCTGAGTGAATGCAGAATTAAGCTGAGGTGAGATACCTAGAGGGGACGGGAAAGCAAAACATCATGACCAAGAACAGGAACTGAGATGGTGACTAAGCCCCTGCTAGCCGGAGAAGGCGCACCAGTTCTCTGCCTTGGGAGGAATCCACGGTCAAAGCTAATCTCACACTTCTACAGTATGTGTGCAATTCGTTGAAAAGCTTAATTCAGCAGTTTGGTAAATTCCATTAGCAGTTTATCTATGGTACGTAAAGAAGCTATTTTTAAGTGAATCCTTTTTGGCTAAAGGCTCCTGTTAAGAATCCTAATGAAACATGGTTCACATAATGTAAACCCAGATCTGTGCAGATTCTAGAAACCCTCTCAAGTAAACGCTAATGTGCCCTGGCAGGGAAGCTGTGCTTGACTCTGAACAATGGCACCCCTGTCTAGATGAAGGAGGAATCTAGACCAGAATCGAGTACCAGCTCTGAAATTACACCGCCTCAGCTATGTGACTTACATCTCAGTTTCCTCATCTGGAAAGGGTGGGTGATCACACTACCTTATAGGACCCTGGGGAGAAATATACAAGGTTCTGCACGAAGTACGCAGCCTGCAGGAGGGCAGTCTCACAGAAGCTCTTTTGATTGAAGCAGATAATTTTTTGCCCAAACAAACAGAAAGGAATAAGAAAGAAATGGCAGCAGAAAGATTACCCACGTGGAGAGGACATCTGATGGTGAGGTCATCGTGCAGGAAGGGAGCTGAGACAGTATCACTGTATAACTTCCTGGAGCCACTTTTAAAACAAACCTTCTCAAACCCTATCGGTTTGAGAAGATGAAACAATTCACAATGTGGATGTACTCAATGCCACTGCACAGTACACTTAAAATGGTTAAAATAGTACATTTTATGTTTCGTATATTTTATCACAATAAAAAAAGATCCAAAAACAAATAAAAAACCCTAAATCTCAACTCTCCGCTCACTAAAGATGGTAAAATAAAAATAACATAAAGAAAAGCTGGATGGCCCTCCCTCTGGGATTCTGGAAGGAAGGCAGAGTCCATGCACCCAGATGCCACACAAAGGCACTGTGAATCAAGATCTCCGTCCTGTGGATGATCTGTATATGGGTGTCTATTCAACCCAAGCTCCTGGAAGACCTGAAAATCAAAAAGCCACCACAGGCCATGGCACCACTGAAAGATCTGGAGGTTCTTCTGCTGAACAATTTGTCATTCACGATGCTATCTCCCCGACGGCATTTTCTGAGCATGATTGAGATGACTCCACCCACAGAAATGAACTTTCAGGAACCTGTCATCCAACCCCACTCCACTGTGTCCTCCGCTGCGGATGGTGGCGCTGCTGCTGTCTTGCTCAGAAAACCTGCTTTGGGAAGAAAGCCTCTAAAATTTCAGCCCTGCTCAGGCTAAGAAATAGCAGCTTTGGGCCAGGCATGGTGGCTCATGCCTGTAATCCCAGCACTTTGGGAGAGCAAGGTAGGGAGATCACCTGAGGTCGGGAGTTCAAGACCAGCCTGGCCAACATGGGGAAACCTCATCCCTACTAAAAGTACAAAAAAATTAGCTGGGCATGGTGGCACATGCCTGTAATCTCAGCTACTCAGGAGGCTGAGGCAGGAGAATCACTGGAACCTGGGAGGCAGAAGTTGTGGTGAGCCAAGATCGCGCCATTGCACTCTAGCCTGGGCAACAAGAATGAAACTCTGCCTCAAAAAAAAAAAAAAAAAAAAAGGAAGAAACAGTGTCTTTGACAAACCATCTCCTTCCCTACAGAAAAACAAAACCTGGCTGAAGGCAGGATGGGTCTCTCTGGCCAATATCTCTCATCCCTTTTCCCCTGACCTCCCTGACCCCATTCATGTCTTTAGAAGGGCATGGCCCTGCTGAGGAGGTGAAGGGCTGCTCCTGTGCCTCAGGGCCCTGCACTGTAAATGCTTCCCAGCCTGAGCTGTACTTCCAGGTGCAGCTCAAATCCTGCCTACTTTATAAAGCCATGAGAAGTACACTCACTTGCCTGTAAACACTAACATCATTGGTTACTTTTTATATCATCCCCTGCTATGAGCTAAACTGTGTTCCCCCGACACACAATTCATATGTTGAAGCCCTAACCCCCAGTGTGATGGTGTTTGGATATGAGACCTTTAGGAGGTGATTAGGTTTATATGAGGTCATGAGGGTGGGGCCCTCATGGTGGGGTTAGTGTACTTATAAGAGGAGAGACCAGAAAGTTAGCGTTAGCGCTCTCTCTCTCTCTCTCTCTCTCTCCTCTCTTCCCTCTCCCCCCACACCCTCCTTCCCCTCCTTCCCCTACTTCCCCTCCTTCCTCTCCCTTTCTCTCCCTCTCCCTACCATGTGAAGACTCAAAAAGAAAGCGCTTTGGGCAAGCCAAAGAGAGAAACTTCACCCACCAAACTGGCACCATGACCTTAGACTTCCAGCCTCCAGACTGTGAGAAAATAAATTTCAGTTGTTGTCCAAGCCACCCAGTCTTATATTTTGTTCTGTCTGCCAGAACAAAGACATCCCCACAAAGGGTCTGTGTGCATGCCTACTGCAGAGACCACCCCCGGCTTCTTAAACCAGACCCCCTACAGAACCCTTTGCTGGCACAGCAGGGACTTGGCACACATAGAAGCTAATTCGGTGAGAGACTCTGCCTCTGCCTCCTGGGGAATCTTAGTCCAAGAGAAGCACAAGTTGTGAAGGGCCAAGAAGGGAAGGAGCACATCTCAGCAAGTTGGCTGAGAAGGACCAACAAGGGGCGGAGTATACCCTTAGCATGGAACTCAACCACAAGCTCTCATAACGGGGAAAGCCACCATGACCTGTCTCTCTCTCTCTCTCTCCTCCCTCTCCCCCCACACCCTCCTTCCCCTCCTGCTCACATGTGGGCTCACATGTGCTTGGACCACCTGCTTCCTCACATCCCTTAATTCACCCGACATGGATCAAAAGGTAACTCCTGTATTCTCACTTCAATGAAAAGAAACTCACATTTAGAGGGCTAATCCCAAGGACACATGACTGGTTAAGAGTCAGAACCCAGGCTCTATGCTAGGTATTCAGAGGTGGCAGGCTGTGACATGGTTGAGGACTTGGCCCTAGAGCCAGGCTGCCTGGGTTCAAATCCCAGCTCGGCCTGTTATCAGCTGTGTGACCTTGGAAAAGCTACTCAGTCTCTGGAAACCTTGGCTTCCTCATCTGTAAAATGAGGAGGATGATGATAACAGTGCCCAGTTCATAAAACTGTTATAAAGAGGAGTTCATTTATGCCAAGCTCTCAGGCAGGCTTGGTGTATTTCTGTGTGTCAACCTTGAGGTACAGTGGAAAGAGGGTCCCTGGAGTTCTGTGTTTGGTCAAGGTGGGGCTGCAGGAAGTTGGCCTCCCTCCCACATCAGCACCAATCCAACCCTCTATCCCGGGGGTGGAGGTGTGTGCTTATGTGCATAGACAGTGTGGCAAAGCTCCATCCATTTACCTAAAGAACTCTGGCGGGCTACGAATCCCGGAGCTCAATGCTGAGCAATCTCTAAAGTCAATAAAGTGAAAATAAACCAATCGCCCAGGCAATAGGAGATTTTCCTCTTGTCTGCACTGGTAATCGGGTCATTGTAGCCACCCTCCCACTTTCCCCGGTGCTGCTGTGAGTTAAAAAGGAAGAAAGGAAGCTGGTCAGGAGCACAAGTGCAGGTCCCGGGAGGAGGGCCGCCACACCTGCTGGTTCCAGCTTGTCCTGGTGCACCTGTAACGTGTGTGCTACGTCTCACCCTTTTCATCTTTCCTCTAACCAAGCCCAGAAGGGCACAGAGTTCCACGGGCTCAGGGATACACTACGAGCACAGGGCTGGGTGTGGAGCTGACCCAACCTCACTGCTGGAACTTACTTGGGTAAAGCACCGTTTCCACCTTCCCACAAGTTCTCCTGCCCAGCCTCACGTTTTTCCAGCCCCAGGCAGAGCAGCTGTATTGTGTGAATAAGAGATCTTCAGCACAGGTGGGGTGGGGACAGAGACCCTTGGAATCTGAACCACGGGGGAATCCTGCCCACTCCTACCTCACTGTATCTTCTAGAAACCCTGGAGCATCACCCAGAGCCAGACTTCACCCACCACAAAGCCTCCTGCCCCATAAATGCCTCCCTTGATCAGCTCCATCCAGGATGTGTCAACAGACAAGGGAAGAAGGTGTCCCGCTGACATTCCAGGAAAGCCAGGGCTGGGAGCTGAAACACACTAACGATGGGGACCACCACCTCCAGAAGAATCTGTCACAAAAGAAAATTCTATAGCCCTCAAGCTGGAAGAGCCCTGGAGATAACTTTGTCATCACACGGTGGCACCCTCTAGCTGCCCCAGGCAGATAAGTTCCTTCAGGAACCGTCCCTAACTCTGAACTTCAGGAGGTCCTTCCTGTATCGAATTCAATCTTCAGTGAAAGGGCAGAGCAGTTACAAGGCAAGAATGACTGAGAACTCCAAGACCTGAGGCCAAGACCCAGCACTGTGTCAAGGTGTGGAGCCTGCAGAGGACAAACCCCAATTGCTCCCCTCAGCTCAGCCTAACAGCACCCTCGTTGATGTTATCCGGATGATGTCATGCTAACTTGACCAGTTAGAGCAGCTGTGAGGGGAAACAGACCCCAAAGGTCCCTCTGCTGAGTCCTGCGAGGGGAATGGGGTGTCTTAGTGTGGATGCTGTTGGTGAGTGGAGAGCCAATGGAGCATGATGCTTATGGCACAAGCTCTGAAATGGCCAAGCTGCCTAGGTTCAAATCCTGCCTCTACCACGTATTGGTTGTGTGACCATGGGCATGATACTATGCCTCTCTCTTCCTCAGTTAACTTTTCTATAAAATGGGCATGATGGCAGTGCCTAGCCGATTGGGTTGTAGTGAGGCTTACACAAAGGAATACATGGACAGCCTTGAGCCATGCCTGGCACTTTCTGTGCATTGCTGTTGTGAAGGTGACCAGTTTGCCTGGGACAGCCTGGCTCAGGCCTGCGGTCCCAGCATTGCTATGAATATCCCCGCTTCACTCCCGGGAGTGCCCAAGGTGGGATGAGACAAGGCTGACTCCCTTTGGCTTCTTCATGTCCACCTGGTTATTTCCTTGGTTCATGCTGCTGTACTGGGGAGCCAGGTCCCCAAAGTGGGACCACAGCCTCCCTATGTGTCAGTGGAGAAAGCAAAACCTCTGGAGCCCAAGGGCCTGGACCCACGTCTACCACTCACTACCAACTGACAAAGGAGCATGATTTCGCAAAGACTCAGTTTCTCCATCTGTAAAATAGGGCACACTTGTCTCTAGAACACCATAATTCTATGACATTGTAAGAGGACCTGGACCTGCTCTTAGAATCCTGAATTCTGCAATATTCTGCAATATTTGACAGTACTGGGGAGCCAGGTCCCCAAAGTGGGCTCTGCCCTTGCCACTGACGTGTCTGCTCCACAAACTCAGTGTTTCCTCTTCTCCTTTTTCTCTGCACATTGTCTTTCCCTCTCCTTCCTCCACCCGTACAGCTGTCCTCTCCTTTCCTGCTTCCCTGTCTACCCCTTGGGACTCTGGTAGTGCACACAGGTACTGTCCGGCTTTACTGGAGTCTCCCCGACCCTGTACCTGGACAGGGTCCAACCCTTTTATGGCTCTAACTAAACTGCCTTATCAAATTTCTCCTGGAGGAAGGAAACAATTGGAAAAGTCAAAGAAATGACCAATAGATGGATGAATGGAACCATGTGCTGGGTTTTGTTGCTCCTGTTATTGCTGTTTCTCTCTCTCTCTCTCTCTCTCTCTCTCTCTCTGTGTGTGTGTGTGTTTGTGTGTGTGTGTGTGTGTGTGTGTTGTGTTGGTGGGAACAAAAAGTGGACCAGTTTGAAATGGTCCATCGAATGCTAGAGCTCTCTATAAAACTGTCCCAAGAGCTATTTTTTAAAATTTATTTTTATTTTTTGGAGACAGTATCTCACTTTTGTTGCCCAGGCTGGAGTGCAACAGTATGATCTCAGCTCTCTGCAGCCTCCACCTCCCAGGTTCAAGCAGTTCTCCTGCCTCAGCCTCCCAAATAGCTGGGATTACAGGTGCCTGCCAGCACGCCTAACTAACTTTTGTATTTTTAGTAGAGATGAGGTTTCACCATGTTGGTCAGGCCGGTCTCAAACTCCTGAACCCAGGTGATCTACCCTCCTCAGCTTCCCAAAGTGCTGGGGTTACAGGTGTGAGCCACCGTGCCCAGCCCCCCAGGGCTATTTTATGGGAAACCCTGGAGGCTCCCCTCCAAGACAGCAGCCTCCCTATGTGTCAGTGGAGAAAGCAAAACCTCTGGAGCCCAAGGGCCTGGACCCATGTCTGCCACTCACTACCAACTGACAAAGGACCATGATTTCGCAAAGACTCAGTTTCTCCATCTGTAAAATAGGGCACACTTGTCTCTAGAACACCATGATTCTATGACATTGTAAGAGGACCTGGACCTGCTCTTAGAATCCTGAATTCTGCAATATTCTGCAATATTTGACAGTTGCATCTTTTAGTTCTTCTCTGGGGGAAACATAGGAGGGAACCAGGGCCTTGGAAAATATAAAATCTGAAGTAATTCTCGCCTAAGGTATCATGGTGCGTGTCTGAGTCCTCTGTGCATTGCAACAGAATAGACACTATTTTGTGTGGAGGAGAAGCAAGGGAGTAGTGTGAACTCCGTGGGTACTCAGTCCCTGAGGAATCCCTCATGAGTCCTCCCCCAGCCTAGCTTCTCTCAGCAGCGTTGCCAGTACCCGGGCAGCCTGCAGGTTCAACCCTCCTTCTCCACAGCAGGTTCAGCAAATGTTGCAACAAGGAACCCCAACACAAAATGGATGGCTATTGCGGCCACTGCCCCAGTGCTGGGGCCTGCCTCCTGCAGGCTCACCACAGGCTGACGCATCTCCAGTCACCCACCACACCTGGGGTTCCATCTCCATCAGTGGCATCACCAGCCACTCCAACTCTGGTACACAAATCGCCACCTTCTTGGTCTCTTCTGCTCTAGTTTCTGACATTTATTCAGTTACCAGATTGCATTTACTCCGTCGTTCTCTGGGTTCAAATCCCCATCCCACCACTTATTTGCTGGATGACCCTGGATAAGCCACTTAACCTCTCTGACTGTTTCCTCCTCTACAATATGGGACAATCATAGCAATCTCCTCATGAGGTTGTCATGAGGATTCAGTGAGATTAAACATGAACATCTCCTACCACAGGCCCTGGGACACAGCAGATGACGTTTCCCCCATCCCCAAGCCTTTTAGCCCCTTCCTCTCCATTCCCCCAGGCCCTGTTCAGCCCCTCAAGGTTCTTCCCAGCTTCTCTTCCCAAGCTTCCTCCGTGGCAGTATTCCCATACACGGCTGCAGAACACGTTCTTCTGAACCCAGCTCCAGAAACGTCACTTCCCTTCTCAGAAACCATCAAAATATCCCTAGGCTTAGTAATGAATTCCTAGACTCCTAACACCCCAGGGCCCTGCCATCTCTCCCAGGCAGCACTCCTCACCGGATTGCCTACTACACTATTCCTTGCTCCTCAGGTACATCCCACCTTCATGGGTTTGCTCAGGCGTCCTTCCCCAAGATGCCCAGACCCAGCCTCCTGTTCAAGGCCCAGCCTCAGTGCCACATCCAGGATGTCCTCCGTGAGTCACTCCTTCCAGAAGTAACGTCTCTCCTCCAAACTCCCTCTACATGCTTTATAGTATAGAACTGAGAGGTGACAGGACCTCAGAGGCCATGCATGAAGCCTCTCACTTATCATTCAAAAACTGTGCACAAAGTGGCTTATATGCAAATACTACCCCACGAGGTTGTGCATGTTAATTTCACCTGAAAAGGGGCATGAACTCTGGACCCTCGAACTAAGAGGCTGATTCTCTGCGAAACGAGCTGCCCTGATATCATCTCCCTATGCCCACATCCTTGATAAAACGATTCTTTGGTACCTGCTGTTTTCTTCCAGAGACAAGGAACCCACCACTTCATGAGTTAGGTTCTTCCTCTTGACCTCTGACCACCCTGGGACTCCCACAGATCAGCCCTTTCTGTTCTCTGGAGTCACACAGAACGAATTCCTTTGAGACTCCTGGTGTCCTCCACAGAGCCAAACAGGGCAGGTTCCCAAGCACACTATGTAAACAGATAAATGAACTCAGAGGGCTTTCCCACGTGGCAGGGTACATTGCTGCAGCCCATGCATTCATGAGTGCGCGCGCACACACTTGGGCAGAGTCAGCACCAGGCTGCTGAGCACACAGCCCGCGGAAGCAAAGCCCCAGCAGCGGCCCACTTCCTGACCTCCTTCCTTTGCTCTGCGAGGTTCTCTCTCTGTGTGTCTTTCTGACTGCCTGTCTCGGTTCTTTGTTTCTAGCATGGCAACAGCTGTGGATGCCGCCTGCGTGGCCAGGGGTCCTAGCAGCACTGACCTGCAAGGTAGGAGTTTCGATTCTTAGACCTGTGACCTTGGGCAAGTCACTTTACCCTTCTGAGCCTCAGTTTACTCATCTGTGAAATGAACAGGCTGGATGAGGCTGGAGGATTCTTAAGGTCCCTTCCTGACCCAAATCCTAGTGCTTCTCGGCTCCCCTCCAGTCCTGTTACCGAGTGACAGGGAGGGGCGCAAAGGCCGGGCCAGGCCCGGGGATTGTAGAGGAGCCAGCTGTTCCCACCCGAGGGTGCACAGCCTCCTGCCAGGCCCTCTGCGAACTCCATGTGCTGCACACACCCGCTCACAACCAGAGGAGCAGGCAGGAAGCGCCGCCCCCCGGCTGCCCCGAGCGCCCACCCTCAACCTTCCTCCACTTTACCTTGGGCGTGTAGGCTTCCCGTGGACCTGCCCGCGCCACCTGCTTGGCTCACAGCTGTCAGGCAGCCGCCTGCACCGCCGCCTGCTGTGCCGGACTCTTTCCGCTCCGATCCGCACCGGCTGGACCAGCCCCACAGCGAAGCTGAAGGGGAAGCGGCGCCCCCTGGGCGCCCTCCGGGATCTGCGGGAACCGCCGCCCCCGCCGCCCCCTGGGTGCCCTCCAGGACGTGCGCGCGCCGCGCGGTGGGGTCTGGGCCGGCTGGCGCGACCTGAGACGGCCCGGGAGCCTGGGTGGCGAGGGCGGGGCCGCGACCGACTTAGCCTGCCTGACTGGTCATCTGCTCCCTAGGCCCCCCAGACCCCTTGCCCCGATTCAGGTTCCTAAGGTGGGGCATCAGTCGGGCCCTTGCTGGCTCACTGGAGAGCGATGGTGTCTAGCTGTGCGCCCCCGAAAACCCGGCTGTTATCTCAGGAACAGAAACTAATAACGGACCTTGTTCTTTATACTTTTCTGACTCTTCTATATATTCTACCGTGGGCGCAAACGGTAAAAACAAAACAAAACACCGGAAACCCCAAACCCAGTATGTATTTGTTAATAAAGCACGAAGTCAATTTTCCAAGGCCTCCCAAGGTGTTCAGGCTGCAGGATAACCCCTCAGCCGAGGGCACAAGGCAAGGCCCGCCCTGCCCACTCCAGGCACAAGCTGATTTCCAGCCTGACCCTCTCTCCCTCACACACACATCTCTGCTCTGGACACAGTGGCTGTTGGCTGTCACTAGCTGTTCAGAGCTGCTGGGAGTCCATGCTTTTTGCCTGGAACACCCTCCCCTTTCATCTCTGACTGTTGAAATTCTATTCATCCATCCAGGCCCCTCTGAAGCATCACCTTCTTGGAGAACCGTTCCCCGGACACTGCCCCTGCCCATTGCTGCGGTTCTTCCCTGGTAAGCCCATCTTTCTGGTGCGGTTTATGTAGTAATATCTCCCTCACACACACGCTAAGCCGTGTTCCAAGGTGGAGAGAAACAAATTAGCACTTACTGAGCAGCTGTTATAAATTGCTGAGTGGAGTCCTTTCTTCTCCTTGCAGCCCAGCCAGCCACTAGCCCACAACTGCCCTCCACCCAACCAGAGTTTGAGAAGGCTGTCAAGGGCTCTGAGGCCTGCCCTCTGGTGCCTCCCCACTGTGTGCCTTGGGGATCAGCACACAGTGGGGCTCTGTTCTGGGTATGCTTCCATGTTTCAGCCCCCAAGGTCTGCAAGCTGGTGGCTTGCCCTCCTCTCAGCCCTATGTGAGGAAAGAAGGACCTTTCATTATTAGAATCTGAGAAGTGGAAGGGACCTCAGAGATTATCCAATGCAAAGCCTGCCCACCCATTTTACAGAGGGGAAAACTGTGACCACAGAGATCAAGTCAGAGGCATCGGAGGTACTTACCATTGTTACTGTTTTCATTGCTGTTAATCCTTGCACATTTAGAAAGCCTTTCACTTCTGAAGCAAAGTGTTGTCACTCATTTTCCCCTCACAGTCTCAGAGGTATTATAGTGGTTAGTGCACAGACTCTGGAGGCCAAAGTCCTGGGTTTGAATCTCAGTGCTCCAATTTGCCAGCTACATCCTTGGCAAGTTACAGGAACTTTCTCCGTCAGTACAATGTGGGTAGTAACAGCTCTGCGTCATGGGGTGTTCTACCAATTGAAATACATGTGTGTCTCTGAAGGCTTAGAATAGTAGTCGGTGCCTTAAAAATGCCAAATGTATTTGCTCTTATCAAATTGTTGTTGTTTTGTTTTGTTTTTTTTGAGACAGAGTCTCACTTTGTCACCAGGCTGGAGTGCAGTGGCACAATCTCAGCTTACTGCAGCCTCCACCTCCTGGGTTCAAGCGATTCTCCTGCCTCAGCCTCCCAAGTAGCTAGGATTATAGGCGTGCGCCACCATGCCCAGCTAATTTTTTGCATTTTTAGTAGAGACGGGGTTTCACCATGTTGGCCAGGATGCTCTTGATCTCTTAACCTTGTGATCTGCTCGCCTTGGCCTCCCAAAGTGCTGGGATTACAGGCATGAGCCAGTGCGCCCGGACTTTTCTTATTTTTAATTGTGTTACTTCACAGTTGGAATAATGGAGGCTCAGAAAGGCTGAGACTCATCCAAAACATTGCTGCTTTGGGGATGGTTTCTCACCAAACTCCATGCAGCTGTCTTAGTCTCTGATACCATTAGTCGCTTTGTGTCTGAGTCTAACCACCTACTTAATAGGGAAGAAAAGCACCTGCCCTTTAGCCCACCTCAGAACACCTAGACATTTCCTGGTACAAACGTTAACCACATCTTCTGGCTTCTATGGGGATGTCTCCACATTCTGGAAGAACCCTTCCCCAGACACTGCAGAGTGCCCCGGTTCTTCCCTGGTAAGCCCATCTTTCTGGTGCTGGTTTATGTGGTAGCATCCCCCTCACACACACACTAAGCCCTCTTCTGAAGTGGAGAAAAGAAACTTTCCATTAGCACATCTCAGAACTGGCATTTCCTTTCACAGAACACCACACCTCATGGTGTCCTTCAGAACACAGAGCCATCACATTAAGGGCCAAAAGTTCAGCTTGTACACCGTGCCTCTTTTACTCTTGGCCCAGAGCAGAAAAGCAATGGGGCAAGGATGGTTCTTCCAATGTATGGATGTAGGAAACCGCACAGTTGATATTCACTGATTGGCCCCAGGCTATGTAGCTAGCCTTGACCACGGGAGGGATAAGGATCTCCACCTCCTCTTTCCCCATGACTACACGGCTTTCCTGATTCAGTATTGCAGGAGAAACTGAAACTCATTTTTTCAATGAGGATTTATTGAGCTCTCTCTAGGTGAGGAATAAGACCTAGGCAAGGCTGGCTTCCTGGGCATGTGACCTACGAAGTCACATAGGCCAGCAATCCCCAACCCTTTTGGAACCAGGAATCTGTTTCATAGAAGACAATTTTTTCATGGACCGGCAGTGAGGGTGGAGGGTGGGATGGTTTCGGGATGAAACCGTTCCACCTCCGATCATCGGGCATTAGTTAGATTCTCATAAGGAGTATGCAAACTAGATCCCTCACATGCGCAGTTCACAATAGGGTTCATGGACCAGTACCCCAGTACCGGTTCATGGCCTAGAGGTTGGGAACCCCTGACATACGTCCCTCACTTAGACGGGCTTCACATATAGTTTAGTGCTCTCCTGTCCCCTTCTTGAAATTCTTAGTAATTTTTGAACAAGGGACCATATACATTGGATTTTACACTGGACTATTCAAGTTGTACAGCTGGTTTGGAACTAGGCTCTTCCCTAGGAGCTCTCGGTTTCACAGGGGATCAGCCACGGAATTGGCAATTTCAGTTCAGTAAGATGTGGGTTGTGACAGAGGCAGGGTAGCCACGAAAGAAGGACAGGACCTTGGCCAGTGTTCAGCTCACTTGGGCCACGCTCCCCAGCTGTGCAGCCTGTCCAGCCGCCAGTGATTTACCACTGTGCTCCTTGCTGGGAGAATGGCCTTGGTTTAGCACCAGGGCCTGTAGCCCCAGACAGCAGCTGCAAACCCTGGCACCCTGGGAGGCCACTGCTAGGTCATGTCAATACCAGGAAATGTATGTCATTAGAGCCCTAAGCTGTTTTCATGTTCTCCAACCCATACTCCGTGATCACCAGACTGCCAGCAGGCTCTGGTTCCTTCTGCCTGCCAGACGCAGTCAACTTCCAGAAAAGGGTAGATAATGTCGTCCACACTGAAAAGCAATTGGCAGACAAAACCTAATAGGGTACTCATCCAAAGGACACTTGGGTTTTATTGGAGGTGTTGTGGTGTCCTCCTGGCCTGCACTGCTGGCAGGTAATAGGGATCTAAGTCGTGACAGTTGAGTGAACATACGAAAGGTAAATACATACAGCAAAGCCTGGAATTGGCAGTTTGAAGGTCATCGGCCCAAGAGCAAGGTATTTTTTATTGTGTTGTTTTCTTTTTCTTTTTGTTTCTGGATGAGTGCTGGAAGCCCCAACACAATGGTTTGGGAGTGAACAGAACAGAGAAGTAAGGAGGTACCACTCTCAAGGAGGCTGGCAGTGTAAGAGAGGAAGAGAACAAGGCAGGAGACTGGAGGAGGTTTGTAGACTGAGGTCAAGGATTTGATGAAGAGGGAAAGGGTGAAGAGTGATGAGAGCTCAATGGCCCCTATAAGAAGAGGCAGGAAGGACTGGAGAGCACAGGGCTTAGGAGGAGCCCCTAAGTCTCAGAAGCAGTGGGAGAAGGTAAAGATGAGTGAGGATGGGAGCAAGCCAGTGGGAGGAAAGTGGATGCAGAGCTCCCAGATTATTGTCCCTGTTTCCTCTATGAACCAAGAAAATAGGTAATGGCTGGAAGGTTTGGGCTGACAGTGGGGTAAGTGACATTTAGATGCTTGCGCTGTGAGTTGCTGCCTCCTCTGGGGTGGGACAGGGAAGAACCAGTGGGAGGGGAAGTAGAAAATGGTCTTGAAGGGCACAGGGACACTTCCAAGGAGACGTGCTACCCTCTTCCAGAGTCACCTTGACGCTCCATGGCATCCTTCCTCCTGGCATCTTTGTTTTTTCTTGTTCACTTGCTGCTTTCAATTCTAACTGAAGCCCAGTTCCTATTAATTGGTCCCCTCAGAGGAACAGTGAAAACATTCACTGCTCTAATACAGGAATCCGTCTGCTGTTCCTTCTTCCTTATTATGAATGGCAACAATTACAGAGTTTCCAACAGGCGGAGGCCAAAAACCAAACAGACTTTCCGATGTTGACTCTCTCAGGCTGCCTACAGAATGGCAGCATCTGCCCCAGCCTCCCAGAGGCTCACCAGCAAAGGCCAACTCAAAAAGCAGCCCAGAGAAGACAGCTGGCCAGCTCTACAGAGCCAGCAAATACCAGACAGAAATCACCCTGGATCTATATCTTCCATCTTTTTCCTCTGTCAGCATGTTTGAGGAGACTTCTATGAGATTGCAGGAGCCAATTCATATCAAATGCTCACAGCTGCAATTGAACAATTGGGCTAGAATGCAGGGCCTCCTTGAGGATGTTATGAAAGTCATGTACTTCAAGGGATTCACAAAGTTGGAGTCCTTACAGGACAAGTGAGACATGGGCAGTGAGTGACTTTCTACCATCCACCCAGCAGCCAAGAATAGACTTCCTCATTCAGATGGAGGCACAGAGGTACAGACCTGAGAGCTGAAAGTCATAAAGCCAGTCCCATGTATTACCAGTGAGGTAATCATGGCTCAGAGTGACTTGACCTATAAGCCACAAGCTTGTGGGTGACCATTCCAGGCCTTGAATGCAGGATTTCATTCCATTGCCCCTGCCCCACAAATAGCCTCTGAGAGACAGAGTACCTGATGCCACCTTATGTGGGATATTGTTTTGGCTATCACGAATTTCTGAATCCCCTGTTTGTGGAATAGAGAAATCAAAGCCATCAAATATTCAAGGGTATCCACTCATGAAGTCACCTTGTTACTTCAGCTAAAAATAATTTAGAGACCTGACAATGAATAATCATTTATCTAATCATCTGGGAATGATAAAATTAATGTTTTGTAGTTACTATTTTACAGTCTTAAATTGCTTAGAAAGTACAGATACTTTTCCCTCATAATTTTGCTTTCTCGTGAGTCCACATGCATACACAGAAGACCCAACCACGGTATCTTGACTATGAATGTAATAAATAAGGAAATAACAAATGTAGTCAGGTGAAGCAGGGCGGTTTGTTAGCCCAAGAGTGTACTAGGACTAGTGTTTGGTGGAGCCAACCAGCTCCTACAGGCAGTGAAGACAAAGGAAAGTGCCTGGCAGTTTCATTATGGGGCGCTTCCCAATAACCTAATTCCTCTACCATCAAAGTTTCTCAGGGGACATCACCATTTTTAGAAAGATGCTTAGTTTTGATAAAACAACCCTTCTATATTAGTCTGTTCTCATACTGCTGATAAATACTTACCTGAGACTGGGTAGTTTATAAAGGAAAAGAGGTTTAATGGACTCACAGTTCCATGTGGCTGGGGAGGCCACAATCACGGTGGAGGGCAGAAGGCACATCTTATATTGGGGCAGACGAGAGAGAGCTTGTTCAAGGAAACTCCCCTTTATAAAACCATCAGGTCTCATGAGACTTACTATTATGAGAACAGCACAGGAAAGACCCATCCCCATGATTCAATTACCTCCCACCAGGTCTCTCCCATGACACATGAGAATTGTAGGAATTACAATTCAAGATGAGATTTGAGTGGGGACACAGCCAAACCATTTCACCTTCCAAGCTTATGTGTCACTACTCACCCACAAATAGTCTGTAAAGAGCCCAGCATTTGCTTTCTGGCAACAGTGTCATACTAACATTGCTTTCCCTGCCTCCAGGGCCCTCGCTGCATCTCTGTTTAAAGTCTAAAGCCAGATCCAGCTCTCATGCTGCCTCCTGCAGAAAGACATCTCTGATGTTTCCCAGCCAGAGGAGCCTCCCCATCTCTCAACTCCCGACCACTTCTCTTAAAAACATGACCGTGTCCTGCGGCTGCCCATTGCCCTCCTACCATCCACCATGGCCCTGCTGCACTCCCACTGCATCCTCTCCGGAATCATGCCGCCTTCCACCCAGGCCTCGCCACTGCAACCTCTGCCAGAGCCAGCTCCTGGTGGACCCATGTGGAAATGGGACCTCCAGACCCCATCCTGGGAGTCACTGAATCCTTTAAGCGGAACACCAACAGCAAAAAGATGAATCTGGGAGTTGGTGCCTACTGGGATGATAACGGAAAGCCTCATTGCTGCCTCATGTCCACAAGGCAGAGGCCCAGATTGCCACAAAAAGTTTGGACAAGGAGTGCCTGCCCATTGGGGGACTGAACTTTGCAAGGCATCAGCACAACCAGCCCTGGGCGAGAACAGCGAAGGCTTGAAAAGTGGCTGGTTTGTCACTGTGCAGACCATTTCAGGAACTGGGACCTTAAGGATCGGAGCCAGTTTTCTGCAAAGATTTTTTAAGTTCAGCCAAGATGTCTTTCTGACCAAACCAAGCTGGGGAAATCACACACCCATCTTCAGGGATGCTGGCATGCAGCTACAAGGTTATCGGTATTACCAACCCAAGACTTGTGGTTTTGGCTTCACAGGTGCTACAGAGAACATTTCAAAAATACCAGAGCAAAGTGTTCTTCTTCTGCATGCCTGTGCCCACAATCCCACGGGAGTGGACCCGCGTCTGGAACAGTGGAAGGAAACAGAAACAGTGGTGAAGACAAGGAATCTCTTTGCGTTCTTTGACATGGTCTACCAAGGCTTTGCCAGTGGTGATGGTGATAAGGATGCCTGGGCTGTGTGCCACTTCATGGATCAGGGCATTACTTTGTCTCTGTCAATCATATGCCAAGAACATAGGCTTATACAGTGAGCGTGTAGGAGCCTTCACTGTGATTTACAAAGATGTGATGAAGCCAAAAGGGTACAGTCACAGTTGAAGATCTTAAATCCGTCCCATGTATTCCAACCCGCCCCATGTATTCCAACCCGCCCTTCAATGGGGCCCAGATTGCTTCTACCATTGTGAACACCCCAGATTTGCTAAAACAATGGTTGCCAGAAGAGAAAGGTATGAACAACTGCATCATTCGCCTGCGGACTCAGCTGGTCTCCAGCCTCAAGAAGGAGAGTTCCGCCCACAACTGGCAACACATCACCGACCAAATTGGCATGTTTTGTTTCACAGGGCTAAAGCCTGAACAGGTGGAGTGGCTGACCAAGGAGTTCTCCGTCTACATGACAAAGGACGGCTGCATCTCTGTGGCAGGGATCATCTCTAGCAACGTGGGCTAGCTTGCCCTTGCCCATGCCATTCACCAGGTCACCAAGTAATGTCCCCGGTGTGAGGAAACAGAGACAACCTTTCTGTCTTCAGCCTCTGCTATTGGGAGCTTCACACAGAGAATGAGAGAGGGTGGATGGTGGTGAGTGGATTATTTCTTTCAACCACAGTGTATAACACTCAGCGATTGACTGTTTCTCAGAAAAGAGCATGTAGCAACATAGGGCAGAGGCGCTGGCATCTGGAACATTGTGGCTCTAAACCAAAGTCTCTCCCGCCCTTTCATCTCCGGCTTTTCTCAAAGAGTTTACATGTGCAAGAAAATCATCACACCAAAAAACCTGTCAATTATGCCATTGCAATCTTTCAGAAGCTTTAACTGAAGACTCAGGTTCCTCATGAGAAATAGCACACATTAGAGGCTTTGAGAGAAGACCTAGTTCTGTCAGGAACAGTTGGCCTCGTGTCTGTCCTCCCATCATGGAGCAACCTCATCAACAGACCGCACTGCAGAAATTATGTTTTATGTAAACCAGTGAGTCTGCTGCCACTACAGCAAGGAAAACAATGCAGTTTCCTGTCTTATTTAAGAAAAGGAGAAGGCTCTCTTCTCTCCCTTGTCTTTGCTGTTCTTTAACTTACACACAACGGTTTTTAACTAGTGCAGATTTTAATCCCATTCTACTGCTTGACTGACCATCAACCCCATCCTATTGGGATTTATTTAAGAACGAAGAACATAATTTTCTGCTGACATCATACCCTCACCTTTCTCAGCAAAGAATAGTGGAGAGTAGGTAACCGTCCTTCATCTCGGCATCCTCTTGAATGATTGTGTGATTTTCTTCAGGTGGGATGTGGCCTCTGCCCAGTTGGACCTCCTCCCTTTGTTGAATGTGATTGTGCAAGTCACTCCTCTCATGTTATGAGTCCAGCAGCGCAGGGTGGTACCAGGAAAGAGGACATTCTAGGCTTTGTGTGCTGACAGCTGGGTTCAGGCTTCACCCACCGGAAAGAACCACCATCTACTCTAATCATGTAGACTTATAGTGGCCTGATTTCTCTGTTACAATAAAATTACTGTAGACCCCCCAAAAAAATATGACCAATGATGCCAAAAGTCTAATTTATGTGTGGAGTAGAGTAGAAGGGGATTGAGAGGTAGAGACTAAATAACGACCTAACTTTGAACATGCCAGGAAGTTTCTCTGTTCTTCAGATTCCTAATCTGCAAAATGTAGTTAAGGACAGGACTTATCTGATGAGGTTGTTGTGAGAAGTAAATGAAATCATGTATGTAAAAAGCACGTAGTACGGTGCCTGGTTCACAGCCAAGGCTTACAATGTCAGGAAAGAAAAAAGGAAGGAAGGGAGGGAGGGAGGGAGGGAGGGAGGGAGGGAGGGAGGAGAGGAAGAGGGAAAAGCAAAGCAAAGAGAATGAGACCAGCCTGGGCAACGCAGTGACACCCCATCTCTACAAAAAATTATAAATTAAAAAAAATTAGCCAGGCATGGTAGCTGATACAGTTTGGATATGTGTACCCACCTAAATCTCATGTCCAATTCTAATCCCTAATGTTGGAGGAGAGGCCTGGTGGGAGGTAACTGGCCCATGCGGGAGGATTTCCCCCTTGCTATTTTCATGATTGTGAGTGAGTTCTCATGAGATCTGTTTGTTCAAAAGTTGATATGGTTTGACTGTGTCCCCACCCAAATCTCAACTTGAATTGTATCTCCCAGAATTCCCACATGTAGTGGAAAGGGCCCAGAGGGAGGTAGTTGAATCGTGGGGGCCAGTCTGTCCCATGCTATTCTCATGATACTAAGTCTCCCGAGATCTGATGGGTTCATCAAAAGTTTCTGCTTCTGCTTCTCTCTCATTTTCTCTGGCCACTACCGTGTAAGAAGTGCCCTTCACCTCCCACCGTGATTCTGAGGCATCCCCAGCCACGTGGAACTGTAAGTCCAATTAAACCTCTTTCTCTTCCCAGTCTTGGGTATGTCTTTATTAGCAGCATGAAAATGGACTAATAAAACTGTGTACAGCTCCTCCCTTTTTGCTCTCTTCCTCAAGCTCCAGCCATGTAGGATGTGCCTGTTTCCCCTTTGCCTTCTGCCATGACTGTAAATTTCCTGAGGTCACCCCAGCCATGCTTCCTGGAACCATGAGCCAATTAAACCTCTTTTCTTTATAAATTACCCAGTCTCAGGCAGTTGTTTATAGCCATGTGAGAATGGACTAATACAGTGGCACACACCTGTAGTCCCAGCTACTTGAGAGGCTGAGTTGGGAGAATCCGTTGAGCCCAGGATGTGAAGGCTGCAATGAGTTATGATCATGACATTGTACTCCAACCTGGGCAACAGAACAAGACTCTGAGAAGAACAGAAGGGGAGCAGAGGGGAAGGGAGCGGAGGGTAGGGGAGGGGAGGAGAGGGGAGGCGAAGGGAAGGGGAGAGAAAGAAAAAGAGAGAGAAAGGCAAGAAGGAAGGGAAGAAGGAAGGAAGGGAGGGAGGAAGGAAGGAACAAAGGAAGGAAGGAAGAAGGAAGGAAGGAGGGAAGAAGGAAGGGAAGAGGGAAGGAAGGAAAGAAGAAAGAGAGGGAAGGAGGGAGGGAGGGAAAGGAAACAAACAATAGCCTTCTCTCTCTACTGGAGTCAAAAGCACCATTGCCTCTTCTTAGATGAAACACATATACGACCTCCTTGGAGACACAATTTTATGTAACAGTGACACCAAATATCATGGAAAGGGTGAGATCAATTATTTTTTTAGATCTCCTGTGTAAAGATATTAGCTGAATTCAGAATTCCATTAGAAACTTAACATTTTCAGGATGGAAGGAAATGCAACAATCACCCTGTCCAACTCCCACTGACTTTCAGCTACGGGAACTGAAATCTGCAAAGGGTAAGAGTCAGTGAGCAGCTGGGCCCAGGCTGGAAAGCTTCCAGCCCAGAGCGCCTCCCCTCCTGCACATCTCCTCTTCCAGCTGAAGAGAAACACCATAAAAACCTGATGTCCAGAGAAGAACTTCTGGCATAAGAGTGTGAAGAGGTCCATCCTCTATTTCCTCAAAAAGCAACTATCCTCCTTGCTCAAAATTGTCAAAAACAACCATTTCATTTCTCAAAATTGACTGGAGGCACACAACAAACTGAGGAGTGCTTATATTCATGAAAACTACTAAACTTACAGTAAGATCAGTATGAATCTGTGGTGATTTATGCTGATTTCCACACCCCTGCCCCACGACCAGAGTTCTGTTGTTTGATAGTTCAATGAGGGCAAGCAAGGTCTTACAAATCAGCTTTTTTTTGGTCACTGCCAGAGGGGGCTCACTTGATTTTAAACAGTATTATTTAAGTGATGATCTCAGAGCCAAGTGATCAGAAAGGACCAAAAGCTCTTCTGGCCCAAAACTGCAAAGCAAGAAATGGACTAGTGACTAGCTGGGTACTTAACAGGGAGTTAGCTCCAGCAGGTGAGGCAGATACGGGGGGATTAGTGAACACTCCCCATAGTATGAGTTGAACAAAGGTCACATGCATGTGCTGCAGGGACAGGAGCATCCTAAGCCACTCCTCCTGGCCAATGGAGTCTTCCCCATGTACGGTGGAGAAGCAAGGGCTCCTGGGAAAATAGAAGCCTGGGCAGACGTGGGAGGCAATGCCTGCAATTTCGATGCACTCTCCAGCTTACTCACAAATCTGCCAGCAGAAAGTGGAACTCTTACTGGCCCAAGATATTTGAGCATAACCTCTGACCCATCTTTGAGCACTAATCTAGGCAGACACAGGGATAACTCTAGGAAGCCAGGCTTAATAATAAGAAACAAGAAAAACAGCAGCAGAGACATTCAGGGATGTACACTGCAGAAGAGGCAAGCTTCACAGATTTATTCCAGACAAGTTATTAAGTAAATGCACAAACAATAACAATAACAACACTCAAAATTAAAATCCAAAGTTGCTATAATATACTAGGTAAAATGTCCAGGTTTCAACAACAAAAAAATTACAAGGCAGGCAAAGCAACACAAAGGTATGACCATATCCAGGAAAAAAAAGGGGGTCAATTTAAATTGTCTCTGAATGTCTCTAGATATTGGGGCTAGCAGATAGCTTTTAAAGCAGTTATTAGAAATACGTTCAAGGAACTAAAGGAAACCATGTTCAAAATGTTAAGGAAAGTATGACAGCAATAAATAAAAAATATCAACGGAAGAAATTACATGAATGGATTAATTCTAAAACAACGGATGTCATAAGGCAGTGAATGACATATTCAAAATGGTGAAAAATATCTGTCAACAAATGACTTACATCCATCAAAACTATCCTTCACAAATGAAGGCAAAGCAAAGACATTCCCAGGTAACCAAAGACTGAGAAGATGTTTTGGTGGCAAACATACCTCACAATAAATACTAAAGGAATACTTTAGGCTGAATAAATACACAATAAATACTTTAGGCTGAAAGAAAGTAACACCATAAGATACTCAAATCCACAGTAAGAAGGGAGGCAGTTCAGAAATTACAAATATGTGGGTAAATAGAAAAGACTCCATAAATATATTTCCTCTGATTTTTTTCTTCTTTAAAAGACATAAAATTGTATAAAGCGAAACTTATAACACTGTATTGTTGGGTATGTAACACACATAGAAATTGATATGATAATGATGGAACAAAGGAGGGGAGAGGAAAGAAATACTGCAGCAGTATGTTTATAATTAATTTAGTATTATTCTGAATTAGTTTGTAAGAAGCTGGGATGCACATTGTAATTCCTAAAACAGCTAAGAATATAACTCAAAAAATACAGCAAAAATTCAACAGAGGAATTAAAATGCTACACTGAAAATATTAATTGAACATGAAACAAGGAAGTAAAAGAGCGAAAGAACAATCATAACAAAAAGACATGAGAAAAATAGAAAACACGTGGAAAAATAACAAATATAAATCCATATCAATAATTATACAAAATATAAATGGACTAAATGCCATATTCAAAAGGAACAGATTTTTCAGACTGGATAAAAAAGAACAAGACCAAATTTGTATATGTTTGTATATGCCGTCTACAAGAAACATAGCTTAGCTTCAAAGAAACAAAGGTAAACGTAAAAGGATGGAGGACTTGCAGTTTCAGCTACAACATGGAGTGCTTGAAAGTTATCACTTCCATGCTTACAAGATAAAAGCTGAAGAAATGGAAAATAAATAACTTCTCTTCGATGCATCAGAAAAGTGACATCACAAGGCAAAGAAGCATCCTGAAATCTAGAGAGACAAGTGAATACAGAGAACCATAGCCTAGGTCAGCTCTTATAAAGCAGAAGCCACGACAGCCATAAACTGACCGAACACTTAAATAGTAATTCTGATATTTGCCTGAGAGTGAGAAACTCCGGGAGATGTGGTGTCAGTGCGCCTCCCTCACTACACTTTCATGGATTTTACCTTCAGGAACCCCACCAGACTCTCAAAGTGAAGATCCAACAAAAAAATCCCAAATGTTTCAGGCAGGGGTGAGGGGGAAAGTAACCATGTAAAATATGCCAAAGCCTTCTCTATATCAAGGGCCTGCTATCCAAGAGAACCAACTTTACCAGAGCCTTATCTATCTGAGGGAAGGACAATTAGCCAACTCCAGCTCCTTCTAGCCTTCCTGTCTCACTTGAAGGAAGGGAAAAGCAAAATGAAACAAAAAACTTCTGAAGATTACAGCTCAGAGACTGAAGCCCACCAGAAGACTGATATTGAATCATAAAATTCTAGATCATTTCGCCTCACCAGGACCTCATGTACTAGGGTTCTCTAGAGGGACAGGACTAATAGGATAGATGTATATAAAAGGGAGTTTATTAAGGAGTACTGACATGCAAGATCACAAGGTGAAGTCCCACAATAGACCCTCTCCAAGATGAGGAGCAAGGTAGCCAGTCTGAGTCCCCGAAGCTCAAAAGTAGAGAAGCTGACAGTGAGACCTTCAGTTTGTGGCTGAAGGCCCAAGAACCCCCGGCAAACCACTGGTGTAGGTCTAAGAGTCCAAAAGCTGAAGAACTTGGAGTCCAATGTTCTAGGGCAGGAAGCATCCAGCATGGGGGAAAGATGGAGGCCAGAAGACTTAGCCAGTTCAGTCGTTCCATGTTCCTCTGCCTGCTTTTATCCTAGCCACACTGGCAGCTGATTCAATGGTAACCACCCAGATTGAGGGTGGGTCTGTCTCTCCCAGCCACTGACTCAAATGTTACTCTCCTTTGGCAACACCCTCACAGACATACCCAGGAACAATACTTTGCATCCTTCAATCCAATCAAATTGACTCTCAGTATTAACCATCACACCTTGTTATATCAACAGAGCTCTAGTATAACAAATTAATAGAGTTATTATAGATTTATCAACAGAGCTCTAGTATAACAGATTACAACTGAGATACCTGAAAAACACAGTTCTATTTAAGAAGGGGTTCTTGCCAGGTGCGGTGGCTCACACCTGTAATCCCAGCACTTTGGGAGGCTGAGGTGGGTGGATCACGAGGTCAGGGGTTCGAGACCAGCCTGACCAACATGGTGAAATCCTGACTCTACTTAAAAATACAAAAATTAGCCGAGCATGGTGGGGCACACCTGTAATCCCGCTACTTGGGAGGCTGAGGCATGAGAATTGCTTGAACCCAGGAGGTGAAGGTTGCAGTCAGCCGAGAGCATGCCATTGCACTCCAGACTGGGCAACGGAGCGAGACTGTCTCAAAAAAAAAAAAAAAGAAGAAGGGGTTCTTATGGAAACCAAATGACAACAGGACAGACAGAGTAAAGCAAGGGTGGTAGAGGTAACTAAACTCTCTGTGTACCTACAGCTATAGCAAACATTAAACATAACCCAGCTTGTGGCCAGATTAACATAAAACCTCACACAAGGGCCTCTTTATCTTAGTTTCTACTACCCGATACACCATGTCTGCTTTCAACAGAAAATTACAAAGCATGCGAAAAGTCAAGAAGAAACAATCTGAGGAGACAAGCGTTAGAACCAGACTCATATATAACACGGACTATGGAATTATCGGGTAAGAAATTAAAAATAATTATGATTAATGTATTAAGGGCTATAATGGAAAAAGTAGACAATATGCAAGAACAGATGGATAATGTGAGCAGAGAGGTGGAAATCCTAAGAAATCATCATAAGGAAGTGCTAGAAATAAAATATCCTGTAGAATACACGAAGAATGTTTTGATGGGCTCATCAGCAGACTGGACACAGCGAAGGAGAGAATCAGTGAGGCTGAAGATATGCCAGTAGAAACTTCTCAAACTGAAATGCAAAAAGAAAAAAGAAAAAAAGACAAAGCAGACTATCCAAGAACTGTGGGACAATCACAAAAGGTAAAACACATGGTAATGGGAATATCAGAAGGAAAAGAAAGAGGGAAAGGAACAGGAGAAATTTGAGTAGCAAAGGCTGGCAATTCTCCAAAGTGAATCATCGACACCAAACCTCAGGAAGCCCAGGGAACACCAATCAGGAGAACATATAAAAATCCATACCTAAGTGTATCACATTCAAACTCCAGAAAACCAAAGACCAAGAAAATCCTGAAAGAAGCCATGAGGGGTAGGGGTGAGGGAAGGACATCTGACCTATAGAGGAACAGAGATAAAAATTACAGTGAACTTTGTATTAATCTGGGTTCTCCAGGGAGACAGAACCAATAGAAAACACACACATGCGCGTGCACGCGCGCACACACACACACACATACCTCTCACACACACATGCTACATCTTTCTTTCTCTCTCTCTCTTTCATACACACACACACATACACACACCACACCTCTCACACACACATGCCACATCTTTCTCTTTCTCTCTCTCTCTCTTTCATACACACACACACACATACACACACCACACCTCTCACACACACATGCTACATCTTTCTTTCTCTCTCTCTCTTTCATACACACACACACACACACACACATACACACACCACACCTCTCACACACACATGCCACATCTTTCTCTTTCTCTCTCTCTCTCTTTCACACACACACACACACACACACAAACACCACATCTCTCACACACACATGCCACATCTTTCTCTTTCTCTCTCATATGTGTATGTGTGTGGGTGGGGAAAGAGAAAGAGGAAGGATAAGAAATTAACTCATGCAACTACAGAGGCTGAGAAGACCCAAGATCTGCAATCAGTAAGCTGGAGACCCAGGAGAGCTGACAATATAGTTGCACTCTGAGTCTGAAGAACTGAGAACCAGAAGAGCCAATAGTATAACTTCTAGTCTGAGTACAAGTTTGAAGGCATTAGAAGAAAAATGTCCTGACTCTAAAACAGTCAGGCAGAGAGAGGGAATTCTCCTGCTTCAACTCTTTGTTCTATTTAGGGCTTCACTGGATTGGATGAAGCCCACCCACACTGGGGACAGCAATCTGCTTTACTCAGTCTACCAATTCAAATGTTAATCTCATCAGAAACACTCTCACAGACACGCTCAGTACGGTGTTTAACCAAATATATGAACACCCTATGGCCCAGTCAACATATCGAATTAACCATCGCAGACTTCTCATTAGAGAGCTGTGAAACAAACATTTGAAGTGTTGAAAGGAAAAGCCTCTAACCTAGAATTGTATAACCAGCAAAATTATCCTGTACAGTGAAAGCACAATAAACACTTTTTCTGACAAAAACTGAGAAAACTCATCAGTAGTAGATCTGCCCTACGAGAAATGTTAAAAGAAATTCTTTACAGAGAAGAAAATATGAAAGAAAGAGTATTGAAGAAGGAATAACAAAAATAAAATAAAATCCTTTACTTTTCTTATTCTTAATTGATGTAATGGATAACAACTCGTTCGAAGGAATAATAACAATGTGTTCAGTGAGTATGACATAGATAAATGAGTGATGGCAATGCGATGGGGAACAAGAGGGGGAAACTGAGAATACATAATTATGGATAAATATTTGAAAGGGCACTTAGATTACTGTAAACACACGTTGTACACAGTAGGGCAACCACTCAATATTTTTTAAAATGTAATTGATATGCAGAGAGGAAAGAAAATGCAATCATATAAAATGCTCAATAAAAATCAGAGAAGGGAAAAGGGGAAAATTTGAAAAAGAAACAAAGAATAAGTCAAAAAACCAAAGGTAGTTATAAATGTGATAGATAGGAATCCAACTATATCAAAAATCACTTTAAATATATGGTCTACATAAACAAAAGACAGCGATTGTCACAATCGATTTAAAAAAACAAGACCAAACTAAATGCTGTTTATAAGAAACTCACTTTGAATCTAAAGACACAGAACAAATTAAAGGGGTGGAGGGAAAGATGTCATGATAACATTAATCAAAGGAAATCTATAATAACTATATTAATTTCAGACAAAGGCTTTAGAACAAGAAAAAATTAACAGGGATAAAGAGAGGTATTACGTAGTGATATAGGGACAAATTCTCAAAAAAGGCTACAATAATTGACACGTATGCATCTAACAACAGAGTCAAAATGTGTGAGGCAAAAACTGATAGAACTGCAAAGAGAAACAGACAAATCCACTAAAACAGCTGGAGATTTCAACATCCTCTTTCAGTGACTGATAGATTCAGCAGGCAGAAAATCAATAAGCATATAGCTCAACTGGATAGCACCACCAATCAACTGGATCTAATAGAGATTTATAGAATGTTTCATCCAACAAAAGTAAAATACACGTTCCTATCAAGCTCACATGAACACTCACCAAGATAGAGCACATTCCAGGCCATTAAGCAAACCTTAACAAATTCAGAAAAATAGAAATCATTCAAAGTATGTTCTCACCACAATGGAATTAAATGAGGAATCTATAACAGACGACAGCTAGAAAATCTCAAAATATGTTTTTAAAAAACACATGGGTGAAAGAAGTTCAAGAGAAATTTAAAAATAGTTTGAATTAAGTGAAAGTTAAATAAAACATCAAAATTTGTGGGATGCAGTGAAATTAGTGCTTAGAGATACATTTATAGCACTGAATGAATATATTAGAAAATCTCAGCAACATGCTTCTATATAACACATGGGTGAAAGAAGTTCAAGAGAAATTTAAAAATAGTTTGAACAAGTGAAAATTAAATAAACATCAAAATCTGTGGGATGCAGTGAAACAAGTGCTTAGAGAGAAATGCATAGCATTGAACAAATATGTTAGAAAAGGAGAAGATCTCAAATCAACAACCTTAGTTTCCACCTTAGGAAACTAAAAAAAGAAAAGCAAACTAAGTCCAAAGTGAGATCTTCATAAATGAAGATGAAATGTTTCTGGACCAGAAGATGGAATATTGTTAAGATATCAATTCTCCTTAAATTGATCCATAGAATCAACATAGTAGAATCCCACCAGGATTTTTGGTAGAAATTGACAAGTTGATCCTAAAATATATATGAAAATGCAAAACACCTAAGATAGCTAAGACAATTTTGTAAAAGAAGTTGGAGGATCTGCAATGCCCAAAACGTATTAAACTTCAGTAGTAAAGGCAAGGTGATACTGTCAAAAAGACAGGCATACAGATTATTGGAATGGAATTTAGAATCCAGACATAAAAGCTTGCATGTATGGTCCATTGATTTTTAACGAAGGACAAGACAATTTGAACTGGAAAAGATAGTCTGTTTGACAGTAGGGACTTGGGTAGGGATATCCACATGTAATGAAATGAACTTAGACCCTTCTCCTACATTCTACTTAAACTCAGACTGGGTCACAGTCTTGAGTAGAAAAGCTACAGCTATGAAACTTTGAAATGAAAATATAGGAGAAAAATCTTTTTGAGAAAACTTCTGCAAATCTTGATGACTCCAGAACAAGATCCGTAAAAGAAAAAATTGGTAAATTACACCTTATTAAATTTAAAAACCTTTGTGCTTCAAGAAATAATCCTAAAATAAAAAGACCAGCACAAACTAGGATGAAATATTTGCAAAACATATACCTAATAAAAGTCTAGTATCCAGAATACAAAAGGTGCTTTTAGAACTCAGTAATTACAATAATTTTAATTATAACTGATTAAAGAAGATAGAAGACTTGAATAAATATTTCACCAAAGAAGACATACTAATAGCAAATGAACTCATGAAAAGGCACCCAGCATCATTAGTCATAAGCAAATGCAAACTAAAATCGTAATGTAATACTCTTTAATGCTCACTGGAGTGCTATATTCAAAGACAGGTAACACCAAGTATCAGCAAGAGTGTGGAGAAACTGAAAGCTTGCATGTTCCTGGAAGGAATGAACATGGTACAACTACTTTGAAAAATTGTTTCATTGTTTCTTAAGTTAAACAGAAACTTACCCAAGACTCAGTGACTTTACTCTGAGGAATCTATCCGAGAGAAATGAAAACATCTCCATACAATGACTCGTAAATGAAGTGAAGGTGTGTAGCAGCATTATTTGTACTAGCCAAAACCTGGAAATAATCCAAATGTCTACCAGTTGGTGAGTGGATAAACGCAATATGGCACACACATTCAATGGAATACTACTCAGCAATAAATAGAAAGGGGTAAAATACTGGAACACATTACAACATGGATGAACCTAATAAAAATTATACCTAAGGAAGACAGATACAAAGAGTATAGGTTAGATGAGTTCACTTACAGTAGGTGTCCAGAAGAGGCCAATTATAGAGACAGGAAGCAGATTAGTGATTATCCTGGGAAGGAGGGTAGGAGTTGGTTTGGGCTGCAAATGAGCTTAATAAAATGTTTAGGATGACGACAGTGTAATAAAACTGGATTTGTGATGATGGTCATACAACTCTATACATTTATTAAAAATCATTAAGCTGTATACTTGCAATGGGTATCAGGAATATAAAAGAAACCTCAATAAGGCTGTGAAAACACACACACACACACACACAAACACAAAGACAAAACAAAGTAACCTGAGTCTCAATACTGACTCAGCAACGGTGGCATAAACTCCGGACATGTAATGACAAGCTCCTCAACTGCGTAGGTGACATCCTGTTGTGACGTAAATTCTGTCTCCTTCCTCCTGACCTACACTGATTGCATGTGGCCCTGGTCAAAGCCAGTCCAGACCAATCCATGCCCTGTCTAGCTAGCCATTGTCCCCGCGCACTCTCAGATTTTGCTGCCAGGATCTCTGAGACAGTGTGCCAGGTTTCCAGCCACCTGCTCAGTACTTTTCAGCATCACTAAAATGGAGATTTTTTTTATACCAGTAATGGCAGAAATCCAACTAAAATGAATTCCTATCTACAATGTTGGGCTTTATCAAAAAAGAACTGAAACATTACACACACATATCGATCGCTATCCCCATTTCCCCAACATATAGTACCTGAGGAGACAATTCTGGATGACACTTTCTGCCCTACCAAGAATACTTACCGAACTTCTAAAACATATTTGATGCCTGTCCCCAGGCACGACTGTGTGTGTTCTGAGAAAGCTAGGTGGAGGGTGAGGGGTGAAGATGTAGTGATTTGGTGTTTGAGCTATTAAGTTTACTTGAGTGACACATCTGTGCAAAAATGGAAGGGTGACGTCATCACTTCCTCTGCCAACTTTGTTTGCTGTTTTTGTTTTTTTTAAACAAAATCCATGTATTTGGGGCTGCAGCTGGCTGCCTCCAAAGAGAGATCAAACCAGCTCACTTCCTGCTCCTGCTCCTGCTCTTCTCTTACTCTGGACCCAGTCACCAGCTGAGTTTTTCAGGGCTCTAAAATTCCTTAGCTACTCATTTCATGTTTCCTTAACTATTCATTATGTGATTCTCACTCATTTCCCAACAGATGCTCATTGAGCTCCTATTAAGTACAACAGGCTGTCTTAGAGGATGTGTGGATACAGAGATGAAAAACAATGACCCTGTCCTCAGAGAGTTTATAGTCTAACTAAAGCAGGAGGTAGGGAAGGTGAGTCCACAATAACTAAGCTATAAAATAAGGTGATAACAGACATACAAACTGAGATAACAGAGTTTCAAGAAGGAGAGAGGTCTTTTTTTTTTTTTTTTGAGACAGAGTTTTGCTGTTGTTACCCAGACTGGAGTGCAATGGCATGATCTCGGCTCACCGCAACCTCCGCCTTCTAGCTTCAAGTAATTCTCCTGCCTCAGCCTCCAGAGTAGCTGGGATTACAAGCGCGCACCACCATGCCCAACTAATTTTTGTATTTTTAGTAGAGACGGGGTTTCACCTTGTTGACCAGGATGGTCTTGATCTCTTGACCTCGTGATCCACCCGCCTCGGCCTCCCAAAGTGCTGGGATTATAGGCTTGAGCCACCGCGCCCGGCCAGGAGAGAAGTCTTTTAGCTAGAACGGTCAGGAAAGCCTTCCTGGAGAAGGAAATTTAAATCAGGTCTTAGGGATGGATATAAGTTTGATTTACAATATTGCAGGAATGTAGAAATATAGGTAGTAGGAAAGATATGTGCCTGGAGGAAGAGGTTTGTAGAAATAGAAAAGCACAAGATGGATTTGAGAGAAAGTAATATTGTTTTGCTAAAATACAGAAATGGAATTGAGAAGCAGAAGCAGATAAGTCTATAAATTATTAGTTGGAGTAAAATTGTGTAGGACATTGAAAGCCAGTTATAACTTTGACTTGCTTATCTCCAGATGGCCAGTGTTAACCTTCCCTTGACTCAAAGGCATTTAAATAATAGAGACACATACTCGGGCTCTATCTTGGCAAGATACATGAGTTACACATGGAGAACTTTCCAGTGTGATCACAAGAATATAAATGGTTGTACTGCATGACCTCTGGGTCCCATTTTGTCCTAAGATCAAAGTTTAGAGGCTGTGAACTAAAAATGAACTATTTCTTTTGGAGTCCTGGGTGGCTGGAGCTATGCATGGGTCATGGGGGAAAGAGCTGTCCCCATGCAGAGGTGCCAAGGGCATGGTTTGCTCAGAAGGCAGTCTCTTTGGAAGCATAGAGAATGAGGGTGGCTTTTTGTACAATGCACAGTCCCTTCAGATAGGCAGTTCTGCCTAGTGTTTTAAATACTGAGTAAGCTGGTCTCTGCTGATAGTACAAAGACAGGCAAACAGGGGTTGTGCACCTGTGCTGCATTAGGATCTGTCGCCTCACTGCTTAATGCACTGTATAGACAAAGATTCTTAAGAAATACCCAATGGCGGAACAATGAAGCCCCAGGCAGACTGTCAGAAGAGCTTGAGAAGGCTGACAAATATGCAAAATCTTTATCAACTTTGCCTTCCCTAGACTACTTGGGCTGGCTGGTGCATTGAATACAAAACATGCACTTGGGCCAAAAGTCCTTCAATGGAAGAAGAGAAAAGGAGAGAGAGGTGTGTATTTCACAAAGAAAAACAGAGAGATAGGGCTAAATATAATGTTAGACGAAGGTGGGAAGAGGCTAAGAGTGTCATACAAAAAACCACATAGTTTGCTAAAGGCAGTCATTTCTCCATAAATCTAAAGGCAGCAGCTGGAACAGCTCTGCAATGAGGTTTGGTGCTTCCTGTGACAGAAATGTCAACTGAACTAATGTGTGGACAAAGGAGAGCAGCACAAACAAACCATCAGTGTTCTGAAGACTTCTTCCATTGTGATCAGGAGCTGAGGTTCAAATTCAGTGCTGCTTGGTGGATTTGATTAAATATCCCTTGAGTTCTTTTCCTAGTTCAGCCACTTGGCAAGCTATATTTAACTTAGGACTTTTTTCTCCTCAGCTGAACTAAATGACCTCTTGATATGGTTTGGCTCTGCGTTCCCACCCAAATCTCATCTGGAATCGTAATCCCCATGTGTCGAGGGAGAGACCTGGTGGGAGGTGATTGGATCATGGGGGGTTTCTCCATGCTGTTCTCATGATAGCGGGGGAGTTCTCACGAGAGCTGATGGTTTTCATTGTGGCACCTCCTTGCTCTTTTGCTCTGTCACTCTCTCTCCTGCCAACTTGTGAAGAAGATGCCTGCTTCCCCTTGACCTTCTGCCATGACTGAAATTTCCTAAGGACCTCCAGTCATGCAGAACTGTGAGTCAATTAAACGTCTTTTCTTTATAAATTACCCAGTCTCAGGTATTCTTTATAGCGGTGCGAGAATGGACTAATATACCTGCGAAGCCCACCTACCTCTAATACTCCCTATTTCTTTCATTCAGTGAGTTTCACTAGCTGGGCTCAAAGTATGTTTAGGATGTGAAAAGTCAAGAGGTTTAGGAGACTTTAAATATTTCAAACGACTTTATATTAGAAATATGGGGGAAATGCAAAATCTTGATCACACCATTAAACTGTGATTTTTATTTTACGGCATTTTACTTGATTGTATCAGATCACGCACTTTTCTAAAGGTAAGAGAGGAGGCAGAGAACTGAAAATAGAAGGAGAGAAAGGAACTAGACTTAGAAACCATATCTTAACATACACCTAAATTTCAAAAATATAGATTTCAAATGAAAATATCTACAACCTAATTCTACTTGCAAAATGTTCTCAGAAACTAGCCAGCTCTCAGATCATGGACTGTCATGCTCAGCCCTCCCCAGCCTCCGCGCTCTCGCACTCCCCCTTGTTCTTTCCTGCTCCTCTCCCTGAATGCTGCATGACATCAACGGCATCCGTAAGCATCTAGCCAAGAAATACCTTTTACTGCTTTTCCTCATGCTCACAGTCAGTCAGGTCCTACTGATTGGATCTTCTACATGTTCGTGGAAACCTCCTCTGCTTCCCATCCTGACGTCACTTCACTGAAGCCCTCATAATCGCTCATTTGAATTACCATCACAGCCCCTACGGGAACTATGTCATCCAGGATGTGCATCTTGTACCACGGTCTCTTTCAGGTTCTGAGGACACTGTGGCGAGTCAGAGAGAAATTGCTAGTGTCATGGAACTTATTCTGTAGTAGGGGAGCCAGAAAATAAACAAGTAAGATGATTATAAGTTGTCATGTTTTCTAGGAAGAAAATAAGCAGAGTGATGTGAGGAAGAGTGAGCACAGAGGGCCCACAGAGACAGGTTGGTTCTAGAGCTCTGGAGGAAGGAGCTGATGCCTGAAGGAGAGAAGCAAGCATCCAGCCTTGCCCAGAGCATGGCAGGAAGAGGGAAGGATTGTACACAGCGATGGAAGGACTGAAAGAACAATGAGGCTGGAGTGTAATGAGCAGAAGAGAGGGATCCAGGTGAGGATAAGTAGACCAAATAATGGAGAACCCTTTGGTTTTCAAATTGGAGCTGAGGACTTTTTAAAGTTACAACTAGCTGGGCGCGGTGCCTCATGCTTGTAATCCCAGCACTTTGGAAGGCCGAGGCAGGCGAATCACAAGGTCAAGAGATCAAGACCATCCTGGCCAACATGGTGAAACCCCGTCTCTACTAAAAATACAAAAATTAGCTGGGTGTGGTGGCGTGTGCCTGTAATCCCAGCTACTCAGGAGGCTGAGGCAGGAGAATTGCCTGAGCCCAGGCGGCAGAGATTGCGGTGAGCCGAGATCACACCACTGCACTCCAGCCTGAGGGAGCGACATTCCGTCTCAAAAAAAAAAAAAAAAAAAAATGAAATAAAGTTACAATCAATGGGTACTAACTAGTAGGTTGTAGGCAGGGGAGTGACATAATCCAATTTATGTTTAAGAAATCACTCTGACTGATGTTTGGTCAAAAGGAAAGAAGGGAGAACAGTTAGAAAGCTGCTGCAACAGTGCAAGTGAAAGATCATGGTGGCTCGGGCTAAGGTAATGGTGGAGATGAAAAGCGGATGGAGTCAGGGGATGTTTTAGACAGCCCAGATGTGATGGATTGGTGTGGGGCTTGAAGAAAGAAGAGGAAGTCTAATGAAGAGTGGTTTGGGTAACTAAAGGGATGCATGATGGTGACACTTACTATGCTGGAAAATCCAAGAGAAAGAACAAGTGTTAGACAGCCAAATGAAGACTGAGAAGGCTTTTAAATACAGGATGCAGTGGGTCAGAGGAGAGATCGGGGCTGGAGATATAAAATTAGAGTCATCACTCAACAGATCCCGCTTAAAGCAGCACGACTAAGTGACATCACCTCTCATAGCAGCACAAGGGAGTATAGCAGAAAAAGAAGGAGAGAAGAAAGGGAGAGAAGAGAGGACCCAGGACTCAACCTTAAGGATTCCAGTATTTCAAGGTCAGGAAAATGGAGAGTCTGCAAAGGAGGCTCTAGTCTTCACAACTCTAATCCATCCTTCATATTGAGGCCAGAGTGATTCTCCAACACCCAGCTCTGATCACGACTCCTCCCTGCCTAAAGCACTTCGAGGTTCTCTACTGCCCTCTCAAGAAAGTCCAAACCCTTAGCATGGTATACAAACCCCTTCGTGATCTAGACCTAACTTAACTTTGCAAGTTCATCTTCCTTGAATTTTATCATAGCACTTCAACATTGCGTTATGATTATCCATTTGCGTTGTTAGATGTAACTTAAGAAACACTATGTCAGTATTACCTTTACATTTCCAGTACTTGGGCATATAGCAAACAGTAACATTTGTAGAGAGGGAGGGAGGGAGGGAGGGAGGAAGGCAGAAAGGCAGGAAGGCAGGAAGGGAGGCAGGGAGGGAGGGAGGGAAGGAGGAAGGGACGGAGAGAACGAGGGAGGGAAGGAAGGAACTATTCTTGTGAGAACCTTCACAAAACGAAGAAAGCATGACAATTAGCACCTGTGCCATCTTCTTCCCTGGCATTTTGGAGACTGAAATCCAGGATGAAATGAGAAGAGCTCCATCTAGAGGTAGAAAGATGCAGGAATGGACTCAAGCATCTGAAGCTTTTCTAGAAACAAACCACTGACCAGGTAAAGCTGGAATTTACCTAAACCAAACTAAACTTTTGTAGAAGCCAATTAATAGTAACAATAGGCTAGGTATGGTGGCTCACGCCTGTAATCCCAGCACTTTGGGAGGCCAAGGAGGGTGGATCACAAGGTCGAGAGATCAAGACCATCCTGGCAAACATGGTCCCAGCTACTTGGGAGGCTGAGGCAGGAGAATCACTTGAAACGAGGAGGTGGAGGTTGCAGTGAGCCAAGATGGTGCCACTGCACTCCAGCCTGGTGACAGAGTGAGACTGTGTCTCAGTAATAATAACAGAAGCAATATCTAGGAATCACTTCACAATAAAAGCTATTTTTCAAATTCTCTATGGACGAATCAGAACCAAAAAACATTAGGTGATCTGATCACCAAACTTTATAACCTGCTTTCCTCTTTAACAGTAAAGCCCTGAGTATTTGTGACTTCATCCAACTGGACCTTATGACCTTACCAGGAGGTTCTAGCTACTTCATATCATAGCGTTTCAGTGATAAAATGATGCTTCTGTGCTTGAGGAAATCAACTGCTTCCACTATGACGGCACTTTTAGGAGAAACATCCATTAGAAAGGAAAGACCCTGAGTGCATTAACATTCCTGCAGCAGTGGGTGACTGATGTCTCGGACAAAACAGCTTCACGTCTATCTGAACTTGGTAACAAACTCACATGGACAACAGCGTGAATCAACAACTCTGCTGATTCATTGTAAGTTGCCAACCAGAATTACTGTTATTGAGTGGTTTTCTTTTACAGTTTAACAAAGGGTGGTGAAAATGATGGGATATTGATTGCAATTTAAACACTGTGCCATGCCCATGTAAGATATCACTGCAGAAGATACTTTTATGTTGCTGTTTTTAGTTGGGTCCCACTGCTTCAGAAAACATACAGGTTTGGTTTAGCTATAGAACATCACATTCCATTCGCTTATGTACAAAAGACCGTATATACTGTGTTCATGGTTCGGTTGAAACCACTAAATAGTGCATTAAATAGAAGAGTGGAACAGGAGTAAAAGACTGAATTCTTATCCCAGCCATGTGATCTCAGGCAGTCATATAATTGATTCAAACACTGGATTTCTGAAAGGTGAAATGGAGACAGTTTTTTCTGCATTCCTCTCTCTCAAGTTACTGTGACAAGCAAATAAATATGAAGGCATTTCTTTACATTTTAAATAAAATTTTATTGAGGTATAAATTCACGGATCTTAAATGGAAATTCAGATTTTGTAATGAAATTCACAGAACTTGAGTGTACAGTTCAATGTGTCTTGGCAAATGCGTATACCCGTGTAACTCATACTCCGGTCAACATAAATATTACCATCAAAATCCCAGAAAATTACCACAGGCCTCTTCTCAGCCAATACTCCCACCCCTGGTTCAGATGCAACCATATCTGATTTTTTCAATGCAGATTAATTTTTTTTTGCTTCTTCTAGAAATTCAATAGAAGAACAGAATATGTATTCTGGTGTCTGGTGTCCTTCACTCAACATGTCTGTGAGATTTATTCACATCATTACCTGTATCAGTAATTTGTACCTTTTGTTGTTGTAGATATCCCATCCTTTATCCATTCTGCATTTTACCACTGAACTTTGATGAGTTCTGACAAACGTATACACTTTGTAACCATGACAAAGCAAGATAGTAGATTTCCATTACCCCGAGAAGTCTCTTGTTCCCATTTACCAGCAGTCCCTCCTCTCACCCATGATTCCAGCCACTACTGATCTCCTTTTTATCATGATAGTCTTGGCTTTTCTAGAATTTCACGCAAATTGAATCATACACTTTTGTGTCTGCTTTTACCCAGCACAATACTTCTGAATTCACCCATGCTGTAATATGATTGAATGAGCAGTATTCCAATGAATAAATATATCCATTATATTTATTAGTGTTTATCCATTAACTAGTTTGTGGGTACTTGGATTGTTTCCAGCTTGATGCTATTATAAACAAAACTGCTAAGAAAATTCAGGCATAAGTCATTCTGCAGACATACATTTTCCTTTCTGTTGGGTAAATCTGCAAAAGAGGGACTGTTCCGTCATAAAGTAACTATATGAGAAACTGCCAAACTGTTTTCCCAAGTGGCTGTATCATATTTGCATTCCTCCTAGCAATGAATGAAAGTTCAAGCTTCTCCACATCATTGTCAACACTTGGTATCGCGAGTCTTAATAATTTTGGCCATTCCAGTGGGTATGTAATGACATCTCACAGCAGTTTTAATTTGTGTTTCACTAAAAGCTAATTAATGTTTAACCACCTTTTCATGTGTTTGTCATTTGTGTATTTTCTTTGCTAAGCATCTGTTTAGATCATTTGCACTTTAAAAAATCATGTTAGGCCAGGTGCGGTGGCTCACACCTGTAATCCCAGCACTTTGGGAGGCCAAGGCAGGCGAATCACCAGGTCAGGAGTGCGAGACCAGCCTGGCCAACATGGTGAAACCCCGTCTCTATTAAAAATACAAAAAATTAGCTGAGCATGGTTGCAGGTGCCTGTAATCCCAGCTACTCAGGAGGCCGAGGCAGGAGAGCTGCTTGAACCTGGGAGGCAGAAGTTGCAGTGAGCCGAGACTGCACCACTGCACTCCAGCCTGGGCAACAGTGTGAGACTCCATCTCAAAAGAAATAACAAATTGTAAGAGTCCTTTTTATATGCTGCATACAAGTCCTTTATCAGATACATATTTTGCCAGTCCCCTCACCTGAGCTATAACTGCATTTTTACTTTCTTTTGCACTGTCTTTTGAGGTGCAAAAATTTTAATTTGAATAGTTTAATTCATCAGTGCTTGGGGTTTGTGCTTTTTGTGTCATATCCATGAAATCTTTGCCTAATCCAAGGTCATAAAATTTTTCTCCAAAAGTTTATGCTAGAGTTTTACCATTTCAGCTCTACCTTTAGGTTTATCATCTATTTTGTGGGGTTTTTTATGAATAGTGTGACATGAGGATTAAAGCTCATTTTTTTCTACATGCTATCCAGTCGTTCCAATACTATTTGCTTAAAAGACTATCCCTTCTCCCATTGAATTGGGAGACTATCACAATCAATCACACACGTAGGAATCTATTTCTCAATTGTCTTGTCCATCTTTATTCCAGTATCATATCGTCTTGATTGCTATCGTTTTTAATATGTCTTGAAAACAAGTAGCATCAGCCCATTTGCATTTTCTTCTCTTTCAACGTTGTCTTGTCTGTTCTAAGAACTTTGAGTTTCCATATAAATGTAAAAATCATCTTGTTATTATGAGATTGTATAAAACAATCTAAGGACAACTGACATCTTAACAACATTGAGTCTTATGATTCATAAGCGTAGAGTTTTTCACGTAAAGGTCTTACATGTATTTTGGTAAACTTATTCCTTTTTTATTTTTTTAAAACAGGGTCTTGCTGTCTCACCTAGGCTGGAGTGTAGTGGCAATCTCAGCTCACCGCAACCTCTGCCTCTTGGGCTTAAGCGATCCTCCCACCTCAGCCTCTCAAGTAGCTGGGATGACAAGCATGTGCCACCACACTCATCTAATTTTTGCAGGGTTTGTATTTTTTCACCATGTTGCTAAGGCTAGCAAACTTATTCCCATTTCACATTGGTTAACACCATTGCAAATGATATTGTCTGCTATTGAAATTTCTAATTATTTGTTGCTGGTATATAGAAACACAGTTGACTTTTGTGTATTGGCTTTATATTGTGCAATTTTTAAAACTCATTAGTTCTATTCACTTTTTTGTAGATCCTTTAAGATTTTCTACATACAGGATCACAGTGACTATAAAGACCATTTTACTTCTTCCTTTCCATTATTTCCTTTTCTTATTTTACTGCAATGCCAAGAACCTCCAGTATAATGCTGAGTAGAAGGGGAGAGAACAGATATCTTTGCTTTCTTTCCAATCTTAAGGAGAAAACATACAGTTTTCACTAATAAGTATGATGGTAGTTGTTGGTTCCTCAAAGATTCCATTCATTTAGCTTGAGAGAGTTCCACTGTATTCCAAGTTGGCTAAGAGTTTTTTATCATGAATGAGGTTTTTTTTCTAATGCTTTTTCTTCATCTATTGAGATGATCATTTAGTTTGTCTTATTGTCTATTAGTGTGGTGAATTACATTACTTGATTTTCAAAAGTCAAATTAATATTACATTCCTGAAATAAACCCCACTTTGTCACGAAGTTTATTATTTTTATGTATTGCTGGGTTTAATTTGTTCATATTTTGTCAATGATTTTTGCATCTATTATCATGAGACACTGATATGGTTTGGCTCTGTGTCCCCACTCGAACCTCATACTGACTTGTGATCCCCAGTGTGGAATGTAGGCCTCATGGGAGGTAACTGGATTATCGGAGTAGTTTCCAATGGTTTAGCACTATCACCCAAGGGCTGACTTGTGATAGCGTTCTCACGAGCACCTCCCCCTTCTCTTTCTTTCTCTCTCCCTCTCTCTCTCCCTCTCTCTCTCTCTCCCCCTCCCCCCCGGCCCCACTCCTACTGGCCATGTGAAATGTGCTTTCTTCCCCTTCATCTTCCACCATGACTGTAAGTTTCCTGAGGCCTCCCCAGACATGCCTCCTGTACAGCATGCAGAACTGGGAGCCAATTAAATCTCCTTTATTTATGAATTACTGGCCTCAGATAGCTCTTCATAGCAATGTGAGAATGGACCAATACAGGACACTGGTAACTCTCCAGTAATAATTGTTTCTGGTTTGGGTACGAGGAAAATGCTGGATTCATAAAATGTGTTAGAAAGTATCATTTCTCTTCTACTTTATAAAAATATGTGTAGAATCAGTATTATGTCTTCCTTAACAATTTGATAGAATTCACCAGTGGTCATTTGGGTCTGAAGTTTGTTAGTAGGTTCTAAATTACACATTTGAATACAGATTTGAATTTTTGTTGTTGTTGTTGTTGTTGTTTTTGAGACAGAGTCTCACTCTGTCGCTCAGCTAGTGTGCAGTGGCGCCATCTCGGCTCACTGCTACCTCCTCCTCCCAGGTTCAAGAGATTCTCCTACCTTAGCCTCCCAAGTAGCTGGGATTACAGACGCCCACCACCACATCCAGCTAATTTTTTATTTTTATTTTTATTAGAGACAGGGTTTCACCATGTTAGCGAGGCTGATCTCAAACTTCTGACCTCAAGTGATCTGTCTGCCTCAACCTCCCAAAGTGCTGGTATTACAGGCATGGGCCACCATACCAGCTAATTATTTTTGTATTTTTAGTAGAGACAGGGTTTCACCATGTTGACCAGGCTGGTCTTGAACTCCTGGCCTCAGGTGATCTGTCCGCCTCAGCCTCCCAAAGTGCTGGGATTACAGGCATGAGCCACCACACCCAGCCACAATATTTTTTATTTTCTATTATGATCACTCAAAGCAACAATTTTTTTTCTAAGCACTATTTTAGCTGCATCTTAAAATGATTATTTTTGGGAAACAGGTTCTCAGTATGTTGCCCAGACTGAGCTCAAACTCCTGGGCCCAGTGGTCTTCCTGCCTCAGCCTCCTGACTAGCTAGGACTATAGGCCATGCCCGGCCTGCATCTCACAGATTTTCACATGTGAATTTTCATTTTCATTCCATTTAAAGTGTTTTTATACTTTCTTATTTCTTTTTGACCATGAGTTATTTAGCAACATGATAATTTCCAACTATTTGGGGATTTTCTGGATATATTTATGTTATTATTTCTGTTATTGACAAAGAACATACTCTGTATGATTTCAACATTTTAAATGTATCGCAGCTAATTTTATGGCTTGGTATATGGTCTATCTTGGTGTATGTTCTACGTAGACATAAATAAAATGTGTATTATGCTCTTGCTGGATGGAATGTTCTATAAGTATCAATGAGGTCATGCTGGTTGATAGTGTTGAGTCTTCTAATGCTCTATGGTTGTTTTCTATTTGAATCATCAGTTATTGGGGAGAAGAATAATGAGATTTCCAATTCTAAGTGTGTATTTGCCTATTTCTCCTTTCTGTTTTATCAAATATTGCTTCATGTACAACATTCTTTTGTCTTTTTGATGAATTCACCACTTTATCACTATAAAAATGTCCCTCTTTGTCTCTGCTAATAGTCCTGTTCAGAATCTATACTGACAATTATTAATATAGGCGTTCTAGCTTTCTTTTAATAAGTGTTTGTATAGTATGTCTTTTCCATCCTCATATTTTTAACCTATCAGTATCATTCAAGAAATCATATATATATATTTCATATATATATATATATGTGCACATATATATGGTTTCTTCAATATAGCATATAGTTGAGACTTGCTTTTTTTAATCCAATCTTAGAATTTCTGGCTTTTAATTGTGTTCCTTAGTTAAACTTGCCATCTTACTGCAGTTTCTATTTGTCCCATCTATTCTTTGCTTCCTTTTTACTCTTTCCTAGCCTTAGAGTTAACTGAATAACTTTTATAATTCCATGTTATTTCCATCATTGGATTATTAACTATTTCTCTGTTTTAAGCAGTTGCTCTGGGGTTTACAGTATCTATCTCTAGTTTTTCACAGTCCACCTTCACATAGTATCATCCCTCTTCCTCTGTAATAGAAGAAACACACAACACTATACTCCCGGTCACTCCTGTCCTCTGTATTATTGTTGTCATACATTTTATTCCTACATATTTTATAAACTTCATGATACATTGTTTTTATTTTTGCTTTAAACAGTCAGTAGTCTTTATAAGAAATTTCCAAATATGAGAAAAGGTATCTTTTTTAGCCCCCATGTATTCCATCTTCAGCATTCTTCTCTTTTCATAGATCCAGATTTCCATTTCCTATCACTTTCCTTTTGCCTGAGGAATTTAAATAAAGATTTATTTTAGTGCAGGTCTACTGGCAGTGGGTTCTTCCTGATTTTTAATCATCTGGAAAAAGGCTCTTTTGTTTTGTTTTAGGTAAGAACACTTAACATAAGATCTGCCCTCTTAACCAATTTTGAATTCACAATACAGTATTGTTAACGGCAGACACAATGTTGGGAAGATCTCTCCAACTTAACCCTCTTGCATCACTGAAACTTTATGCTCACTGAAGAGCAACTCTCCATGTCCCCTCCCCCAGTCCTGGGCAGCCACTATTCTACTCTCCGCTTCCATGTGTTTACTTTATACACCTTATATATGAATTATCAGATAGTAGTTGTCTTTTGGTGACTATGCATCATATATCACTTAGCATAATTTCTTCAAGGTCCATCAGCATTGTCACAGATGGTAGAATGTTCTCTTTTTTACAGCTAAATAATATTCCATTATATGTATATAGCACATTTTCTTTATCCACTCATCTGTCAATGGACATTTAGGTTGTTTCCACAGCTGAGCTATTGAACATGAGAGTATTAATATATCCGAGACCCGGATTTCAATTCTTTTGGTAAATACCCAGAAGTAGGAGTGCTGGATCATATTATTTACAGATTTAATTGTTTTGAGAAACCTCTATGCTGTTTTCATAGTGGCTGCACTATTTGACACTCCCAACAATAATGTACAAGGGTCCCAGTGTCTCCACATCTTCACCAACACATCTTTTTATTTGTGATAATAGTTATCCTAACAAGGGTGAAGTAATATCTCATTGTGATCTGGATTTGCATTTTCCTGATTAGTGATGTTACACATCTTTTCATATACTTGTTGGTCATTTGTGTCTTTTGGAGAAATTTCTATTCCATTCCTCTACCTACTTTTTGTTAGTTGCTTTGTTCTTGAGTTAAAAGGGTTCCTTGTATTTTTGGATATTAACCCTTATCAGACATATTATTTGCAAATATGCTCTCTCATTCCACAGGCTGCCTTTCGCTGTAATTCTTTCCTTGCTGCACAGAGGCCTTTTACTTTGATGGAGCCCAACTTGCCTAGTTTTACTTTGTTTGCGCTTTTGGTGCTATATTCAAGAAATCATTGCCAGGACCAATGTCATAAAACTTTCACTCTGTGTTTTCTTCTATAGTTTCAGGTCTTACGTTTAATTCTTTAATCTCTTTTTGAGTTGCCTTCTGTGTACGGTGCGAGGGAGCAGCCCAATTTATTTTCTTGCATGGGAATGTCCAGTTTTCCCAACACCATTTTTTGAAGTGACTATTCTTTCTCCATTGCGTATTCTTGGCACCCTTATCAAAGATGAGTTCGGTTTTCTTCCTTGGGTTTCTTCCTGGGCTCTCTATTCTGTTCCATTTCATTAGTCCACATGTCTTTCTTTATGCCAATAGCATACTGTTCTAATTTTGAAACCAGGAAGTATGATGCCCCCCACTTTGTTTCTTTCTCAAGATTGTTTTGGCTATTCAGGGTACTCTGTAGCCCCAAGTGAATTTTGGGGTTGCTTTTTATATTTCTGTAAAAAAAAAAAAAAAAAAAAAAGAATAAAATGGTGGCTCACGCCTGTAATACCAGTACTTTGGGAGACCGAGGCAGGCAGATCATAAGGTCAGGAGTTCGAGACCAGCCTGGCTAATACAGTGAAACCCCATCTCTACTAAAAATACAGAAAGATTAGCCGGGCATGTTGCTGCATGTCTGTAGTTCCAGCTACTCAGGAGGCTGTGGCAGGAGAATCACTTAAACCCAGGAGGTGGAGGTTGTGGTAAGCGGAGATCACGCCACTACACTTCGGCCCAAGCAACAGAGTGAGACTCCATCTCAAAAAAAAAAAAAAGAATGCCACTTGTGTTTTAATAAGCATTGTATTTAATCTGTACATTGCTCTGGGTAGTGTGGACATTTTTTTTTTTTTTGAGACGGAGTTTCGCGCTTGTTACCCAGGCTGGAGTGCAATGGCGCGATCTCGGCTCACCGCAACCTCCGGCTCCTGGGTTCAGTCAATTCTCCTGCCTCAGCCTCCTGAGTAGCTGGGATTACAGGCACACGCCACCGTGCCCAGCTAATTTTTTTTTTTTTTTTTTTGTATTTTTAGTAGAGACGGGGTTTCACCACGTTGACCAGGATGGTCTCCGTATCTTGACCTCGTGATCCACCCGCCTTGGCCTCCCAAAGTGCTGGGATTACAGGCTTGAGCCACCGCGCCCGGCCATAGTGTGAACATTTTAACAATATTTAGTCTTCTGATCCATGAACACATGAAGTCTTTCCATTTATTTGTATCTCCTTTAATTCCTTTCATCCGTGTTTTACAGTTTTCGGTGTATAATGATTTTACTTCTTTAGTTTTTTCCTAAGTATTTTATTCTCTTTAATATTTTTATAAATGAGTTGTTTTCTTAGCTTCTTTTTAGAAAAACTCACTTTTCTAAGACGCAACTGATTTTTGTTTGCTGATTTTGTATCCTGCAACTTCATTAAATTTAGTGTGTGTGTCTGTGTGTGTGTGTGTGTGTGTCTGTGTCTAGAATTCTGGCACATAGGTTATTGTCAGCTTTCAGGCCAGATATATGTTGCTTTTGACGGGTCTCTAAATTACCCACTGGCATGAGAGAATTCCATTCCAGCTCCTTCTAAATGCCTGTCTGCAAACTTCTCTTTGTGTTAACATCTTCCTTTCTTTGAAATAAAAACATCCATCATCAAGAGTCCTGGCAAAAAGCTTGCTGTCAGCTTTCAGGCTTGGATATTTGTAGGTTTCGATGGGTCTCTAAAAGGACCACTGTGGAGAGATAATTCCCTCCTAGCTCTTTCTAAATCCCAGCCTGCAAATGTCTCTTGGCTCCCTTTGGATTCCCTTGCCCTGCACCCTAGTCTATAAACTGCCTCCAGGCAGGAAGCTGAGAAAATCACAGGGCTCATCTAGTTTGTTCCTCATCTTTCAGGGGATCAAGGTCCTATACTGCCTGTTGTCCAGTGTCTTCTAATTCTGTGATACAGGAGGGCAATTGCCCAAGCAGTTGATCCTATTCTAGCTCTCTTATTTGTATGCTAATTCTCATTATAGCCCACTAAAATAGAAGCTTACAGTCATGGCAGAAAGCAAAGGGGAGCCAGTGTGTCATATGGCAAGAGAAGAAGCAAGAGAGAAGCCAGGCTCTTTTAAACAACTAGCTCTCACATGAACCGACAGAGTGAGGACTCACTTATTACCATGGGGTGGGCACCAAGCCATTCTTGAGGAATCCACTCCCCTGACCCAAACACCTCCCATCAGTCCCTGTCCAACACTGGGGATCGCATTTCAACATGAGGTTTGGAAGGGACAAATATCCAAACCATATCACCTAGCGAATGTTAGAGCTGAGATTTGAATGCAGGAAGTCTGGCGCATGCTTTTAAGCACTCTACTGTATGGACTCTCAAGGAAGTATTAGAGATATAACAAAAATCTCTAAAGCATACTAAGATATTTAAGATATTTAGGAGTAAGCTATAGCCATGGTCTCAAATTTAAGTAAGGGGATGAATGCAAAGCTCTGGGCTGTAGACAGGAGTTATTTTCATGCCTACAGAATGGTTTGGGCTTTGACTCAATCAATGCGGATTAGGTGCAGGGCGAGGGCAGGTGTTCCATAAATACTAACAGACATCATTGCTAGGGGAGGCAGGAGGGTGAAACATGCTTGCAATACATAGAAGAATGCCCCTTGAACTAACCTTCACAACATCAGTATTCTAAAGAGTGATGTGTGTAATTTGCCCAGCAAGGCTGAGAGTCAGCAGTTTGCAGGACAGACCTGATTGTCTAGAGAGCAAATCAGAGAGGATACTTTGCAATTAGAGAAGCTGCTATGAAGGCAGGGAAGTCAGGGTTCTATCTAGGAAAAGAGATAACTGCTGATTACATAGAATGGCTACTGTCTCACAACTAAAAGTAACAGACCTGATGCCTGATTTAATTCTTCACATTGAGAAAACAGTCTCTTTTAATCGTCCTCTTAGTATTATTCCCTCTGGCAGTGAATGGGGTCGTCACAGTTCATTGATTCTATGCACTTGCCTCAAAAACATCAGTCTTAGATGCTCCAGAAATGTCAAGAGTTCAGGGGGTAAATGCTATTTTACAATGTAAATGTTTATCACTATCCTTTTGAAAGTAATAACTAAGGAGGCTCCCTAAAGGGTGACTTATCCTTTCATGGCTATTGTCTGGGGTTTTTTTTTTTTAATTGAACTTCTTACAGGCTGAATTTCTCAGCTATATTAACACTTTACTGGGCATTTATTTGCTCAGTTGAAAATCTCTCAGCCTTCTTTGTAACACCTTGTCTTGTTTATCCGATACCTTGTAGGCAGACTGCTCTACTCCAAAAGACGTGTCCCTGTAAACCTTTAGTTTTTTTGTTTGTTTGTTTGTTTGTTTTCTATGTAAATGCCTCTCTTAGCCAATCTGTCTTCCTTTTGTGTGATGATGTTTGGGGCTTCTTTCTATCCTTGGGTTGAAAAATGTACTTTCCATCCATACCAGTTATTAACTTACTGTCTTTCAGCTCCAAGCCCACTTCCCTCATCCTGCTTTGTAATACTGCAGCTGAACTCTACAGGCCATACTTCTCCCTTGCCAGCTGGCTCCATGTTAGGCTTTGAGGAGCGTGGAGAGGACAATGCACAGCTGGAAGAGAGAGGAGTTTTCCTTCTTCATCCAGTTTTCTATTTTTCCATGCAGTGGCAGGCAGATCAGCACGCCGTTTCCCCGGTCAGGTTTTCCAGCCGTGGCAGGCTGCCCGTTGCAGTTTAACAGCAGGTGCCCTTCAGCAAGTTTCCTTGGCACCAGGACTACAGGCAGCATGTTTCTCTAACAACCAGGAACTCTCCTCAGAGGTCTGAATCCAGCCTTGCAGGGACTTTTTCTGTGAGTTTCTAAGTTCCTTCCTTGTTCATTTTTCCCTTAGTCATAGGAGTACTAGCCACTGTCTGCAGTTAACTGCCTCGCTGCCCCTTAGTTTTTCTTCCCCTTTGCGTAGTCAACAGAACTTTATGTTGTCAACAATTCTTTTTTTTCTTTTTCCCCGAAATGGAGTCTAGCTCTCTTGCCCAGGCTGGAGTGCAGTGGCATGATTTCGGCTAACTGCAACCTCCACCTCCTGGGTTCAAGCAATTCTCCTGACTTAGCCACCCAAGTAGCTGAGATTATAGGCACCTGCCACAACACCCAGCTAAATTTTTGTATTTTTAGTAGAGATGGGGTTCCACTGTGTTGGCCAGCCTGGTTTCGAACTCCTGACCTTGTGATCCACCCACCTCCAAAGTGCTGGGATTCTAAGCGTGAACCACCACAATGGGCCAAGAATTCTTTCTATTAAATTCTCCCTGTTCAAATTTCTGCCTCGATTTCTGTTCCTTGCTTGAACCCTGATACAACATCTAAGGACACTTTGGTCTTACTAGATTCTTATTTTTGAAACGTGATGACAAGAATAAAGGAGTTGTGTGTGTGTGTGTGTGTGTGCACGTGCATGCATGCATGCTTGCCATTTAAAAGCAGCAGAATAGCACAGTGGACAGTACAGGATACTAAAGCCAAATTGGCTTTATCGCTTCCTAGTTGTGTGCCCTGGGGTGAGGTGAGTTGCTTCAGTGCCTTCATCTGTAAAATGGAGATAGAGTTGCTAGAATATACCCAGTTAAATGTGAATTTCAGATAAATCACAAATAATTTCTTAATAAAAGTACATACCAAATATTGTACAGGTATCCTTCCTATATTTTTATTTGCTAAATCTGACAAGACTAGCATTATATCATAAAAGGTTAAATTAGGGCTGGGCATGGTGGCTCACACCCGTAATCCCAACACTTTGGGAGGCTGAGGCAGTTGGATCACCTGAGGTCAGGAGTTCGAGACCAGCCTGGCCAACATGGTGAAACCCCATCTCTACTAAAAATATAAAAACCTAGCTGGGCACAGTGGTGGGCGCCTGTAATCCCATTTACTCAGGAGGCTGAGACAGGAGAATCCCATGAACCCAGGAGGCAGAAGTTACAGTGAGCCAAGATCGCACCATTGCACTCCAGCCTGGGTGCCTTTGTTTCTTTGTTACAGTGTACCAGCACTGTATTTTTCAGGGACACTCTGCTATGAATTATAATGTTCCTGCATCATCTATCGATCCCTCTAACTGCATTTCCCACAGCTCCCCACCAATCCCCATCCTTCAAAGTAGCAAGGCCAGGCAGTCTTTTCGGGTAGGAGTGGTTACTGATCAAATTGAATATGCATCTGACCCAAGGTAGCTCAGTCATAGATTGGGCTTCAACCCATGAGGCAGCCCAACGAGAAAGATGTTGTCTGGTCAATGTAGTAGGATTCTATACTAAGCAGTCAACATTTAGGTTGGAGAATACAGAGGGAATGGATCAGCGAGTACCAAGGGAAAGAAGGGTAGATATGCAAATACGAGAACATTTGTCATATAAGATAGTTCCAAAAGGACAGAAAGAGGGCAGGTATCTTAAAAACTGCTGAAATCCTTTTTTTTTTCCCACTCCAGATCATAACTTATGTAGTCCTACAATAAACGCCTTTCTCTACTCTTGCAAATAAACACACACACACAATTGAGCAAATAAGCATTCCTACTTCATCTAACAAATGTGTGCTGGGCACTATTAGAGAAGGTGGGGATACAGAGTTGAGAAGCACCACCTCTCTCCTGGAAGATCTTGGAGTTTAGACAGTGGGGAATGCAAGGAGGACTTATGTATAAATAAGGGACAATATAAATGTTCTTATGCTAGGAAAGTATGAAATGGGGGCAAATTTAACTCCTTTTCTAGCTCTGACTTCTAGGCATTGAACTACACCTAACATGTGGTGTCATGTGAATATTCTGAGATTACAATTATGGAAAAGTAAAAGAAGCATGGGAAGAAAAAACCTTCACTAGTAGTAGGAAAAGCAAGATATTTTACAGCTTAGGGCCATGTGGGTGCAAACACCAATTTTAAAAAATGTAGATGTGTAATTTGATGTATGTGTGTATGTGTACATGCATACATGCACACAAAAATAGATATTAAAGACAAAGTGCACTTTGGGAGGCCGAGGCGGGTGGATCACGAGGTCAAGAGATCGAGACCATCCTGGTTAACATGGTGAAACCCCGTCTCTACTAAAATACAAAAAATTAGCTGGGCATGGTGGCACGTGCCTGTAATCCCAGCTACTCAGGAGGCTGAGGCAGGAGAATTGCCTGAACCCAGGAGGCGGAGGTTGCATTGAGCCGAGATCGCACCATTGCACTCCAGCCTGGGTAACAGGAGCGAAACTCTGTCTCAAAAAAAAAAAAAAAAAAAAGACAAAGTGAAGCTACATGGATCTGCCACATCTGCAATGTTTAAAAGACAACCAGAAAACACTCGTCTGCTGGGTCACATTCATGTTTTCTATGATTTCTAAGTATTGTGAATGGCTGAATTATTCTTAACCAAAGGTTTGGGGGTCACATGAAAAAGGACAAAGAAAGATGGGGAGAGATGACGCTGATGGTGTAAGAAGCAGACACCAGGAAGTAAAAATGCAATAGAGGCCAAGAATCATACTTGGGAGACTCCGCTAGGAGACTGCCTAGAAAGGGGTGAAGCTAGCAAACCTACTGCAAAGGTTTTGCCTATTCTTTGGCTCAGGATATGTCAATCTCAGTGCCAACAAATAAGCAGAAACTTAGCTGCGCCCGGGCCGGAGAGCGCCGGGGAGAGGGGCGGCGCGGGCGGGGGCCCGGGAGTGGGAGCTCCAGTGGGAGAGGGTCCTGGACGAGGGCGTGGGCGCGGTGACCCGCGGGCGGCGCGTGTCGTTGCCGCTGGGAGCGCGCGGCTGGGCTCTCATCAGCACAATACGTGTGCTGGGCCGCTCCGGGTCCATGACAGCCAGCTTGCAGCCGAAGCGTCTGTAGGCCGCCTCCCTGATCGCGGGGTCCCCGGCCAGGGCCTTCCGGCTGCCCCTGAGCCGCGGGATGGGCTTCTTCTCCGACTGCCTCTTCTTGAGGAACCGCGCCAGCGAGGTGGCGGCCGAGGCACGGGGCGGTCAAACTCGGGGCCGAAGCCCAGGCCTCGGTGGACGCTGAGGACGCTGAAGACCGACAGCTTTGCACGCTGGAGGTTGCGCTGGCGAAGCTTGAGGAAGCCCCAGAAAGGGTGGCCATAGGGCACGGCGGGCACTGGGGGTAGCTCTTCCTCATCCTCCTCTTGGTCTGCATCTCCCGCGGGCAGCGGAATGTCTAGAGAGAGTGGCAGGGGCACCTCCGGCTTCTCCTTCCCAAACAGCTTCACCTGGGGCCACGGGAAGAGGCGGAACTTGCGGATGAGAAACAGCTTGGACCTGGCGGGCTCGTCCATGCCTTGCTGCTAGAAGAAGGCGGCGCTGCGCAGGCGGAAGGAGGTGCCCTGAAGCTCCCCGCCCGCGTCCTCGGGCTCCTCCAGCTCGGCAATGTCATCCATGGGTTGGGCATACAGGTTGTGGGGCGACGGGATGGGCGGTGGTACCCAGGGGTACAGAAGGGTAGATGCCGACTCCTCCGGGTAACAATAGGGCACCTGGGGGGGGGGGTAGATGGCCTCGTCCCCACCGCCATAGACACCTTCTGCATAGGGGACGGTGTAGGGGACCCCGTAGGGATTAAAGTAGGATAGTCATAGCGAGTGTGGTACGGGAGGTCATAGGGCGGGCAGGGCGCGTAGGGATCCAGGTAGTAGCCGTGTGGGTGCGCCTCGCCCTCGTACTCATCGTGGTAGCTGTAAGGAGACTAGTACCCCGATGGGGGCGCATACGGGGGTTCAAAATCGTCGTAGTCGTGGCTGTAGCCACAGGTGTGCCCCAGATCAAAGGGGCCACCGTAATAGTCCGGGTGGTAGTAGTCGTAGGGGTCCTCGGGCGGGTACCCACAGTAGTGGTCACAGTAGGGTGGCCAGGCCGGGCTGTAGGGGCCGAGGCCCGCCACGTAGGGATCCTGCTCCTCATAGCGGTGGAGCGACTGCAGGTCGTAGCAGGCGCGGAGGCAGTCATAATACTCACCCAGGTCCTGGAAGCCCTCCAGCCCATACAGCGACTTGCGGGAGGCTGAGTGATGGAACAGAGGCTTGTCCTTGAAGGGCCGGAAGCCCAGGGGCTCGCCAACGCCTAGATGCTGCGGCGGGGAAACTCCGGAGCCGGCCCCTGGCCGCAGGATCTCGGCACCCGACGGGAAGGGCAGCTTGCGGGAGCCCACGCGGGAGCCCGAGCTCTGCAGCCAGGCATCCACCAAGGCCTGCTCGCTGCCCAGCTACTCGGCCTTCTTGAGGAGGAACTTCTTTGTGAGCCAGTTGATGGCGGTGGACGCCTTGCTGAGTGACCGGGCACCCGGCTGCAGGCGGCGGTAGCCACTGGCGGCCGGGGAAGCGGATCACCATGAAGGACGGCTTCTTGCCCCTCGTTGCCCGCTTCTTCTTGCCCATGTGCATCTGCATCATGAGTTTCAACGTGGACTTGAGCACGGTGCGGGCCTTCTTGCGCTTGCTCTTCTTGGGGCCGGTGTGGAGGCCCCGAAAAAGGCCGAGACTCTGCCGAACTTGTTCTTCTTGGAGATCTTGGGTGTGTGATTGCGGATGCCCATGAACAGCCGCGATGTCCCCTTCAGGCTCCGTGTGTGTTTCTCCGGCTCTGGCGCCTTCTTCCCTTTCTTGGCTTTCTTCTCATCTTCCTCCACCATGGTGGCTGCCTGCTCCCTGCTGGGCCTGGGGCCAGTGTCACGGGCTCAGGGACTTGGAGACCCGGGGACCTGCTCTGTCTCCTGCCTGCGGCTGGACACCCGGCCTCCTTAGGCCGGAAGCAGACTGGACTCGCCCCAGGTGGCGTGGGGGGGGGGGGCCGGGCCAGACTCCGGGAGGGTGGATCCATAATTAATCTCCTCTAGAGCCGCCTTGGGTTTCACCCTAGGGCAGTGGCGGAAAGTGTGTGGGTGTTGTTTACCGGGATGGGGAAGCCTGCCTGTGAGGCCTGTGCTGGGTGGGACATTCTGGCCTTGGAGTCCTCATGGGAACATCAGTGCTGGTCCTGGTCAGGTCCTCCCTGGACCACAGCTGGCTCAACCCCCTGAAGAGAGCCTTTGGGTCACTTCGGCTTCACAGACGAAGACATTGAGCCAGAGATGGGATGCCACCTGTCCTAAATCACCAGCACACCTGCAACTGGGCCACAAGTGGGGCACAGAGTGGGATGGTCAAAGCCCACCAAGTCATCTTGGAGAACCTTGGACCCTCTAGGTCCTGGGCAAGGGAGGAGGGGAATGGGCAGAGCAGGTGCTGGGCTTTGGTCAGCGTAGCGAGCTGCCTGGGTCTCAGGAGCTGAATAATACATGAGCAGGGGAACCGGGCTGCCAGCTCAGAAGGCACAGCAAGGAAGGCTGTTTCAGTGGAACTCCACTTCTGTGTGGGGGTGTGTGGGGGGTGTCGGGGTGTTTCAGTGAAACTCCACTTTTGTGTGCGGGGAGCGGGTGTAGAGGGGCAGAAATGGAGGGTGAGTCAGGCCTGGCTCTGACTCAAGGCTCTGTCACTAACTGGCTGTGTGGGCCCAGGAAAGCCCTTTGTCCTCTTTGGTGCTCAGTTCCCTCTGAAGAATGGGAGTGATAAGCTATACCCCGTCTCCTTCAGCAAAAAGGAGCAAGACCTGATGGAGCTACTGGGTAACTGGAGATACCTCCTGCTGGTGCCTGCCTGGGGTCCCTACCTACCCCTGTCCTCTCCCCTTACTTTCTGCCCTGGCTGAGTAGGCTGTGGCCATGTGGTTTCTGCCTTCTCTGGGCAGAGCTGATTGCTTCATGTGGCCTGACCTAAGGCTGCATGTCTGAAGTCTGGCTGGTGGCCAGTCTAATTCACTTTTGAGAACCTGCACTAAAAGAGGTAGGGGGTGGGAGAAACGGCAGGCCATCGGGGGTGCGGAGTGGCAGCTCTGAGACATGAAGCCCCAGAACCATCTCTCCTCCTCTTCTTCCTCCTCTCTGTTCTCAAGATGGACCTCAAATGACATCAGGCTCACCACTCACTGAACTCCAGTTCAGTCTTTTGGTCCCAGAGCGAATTCTTTGGTTGTTTAAGGTTTAGCATTAGAGACCCCAGAGCAGCAAGGTTCTGGCCCTGGTTCTGCCACTTGCCAGCTCCACACCCTCAGATCAGTGGCCTCAGAGCCTCAGCGTGCTCAGCTGTGAAACGGACGGGGGGTGCCTTCCCAGACAAGTGGCAGGAGTGGATAGGGGACTGGGCAGCAGGTGAGATCTCCCCTTTCCCTCTGTCTCTTACCCCTGCTCACTTTCTCTGGCTCTTTATTTTCCTCTTCTTCCTGTTCCTCCTCCCCAAGACTCACCCAGAGACTGTCGGTGCCCAGCCACTCAGAGGAGTTGCGCCAGGGACTGGTGGTGCCTGCTGTAGGCAGTCTCACAGCAATGGGGAGTGGGGCTTTATGGAAACCAGATAAATTGGATGGAGCGCTTTTGGGGCAAGTTCGGGGATGCATGCAGGAAGTGGGCCTCCTGCAGTGCAGGAGTTTGAGGGGCTGCCCACTCTCCCTTCTGCTTCTGGGCAGTGGCTCTTGCCCTCTTGAGGAAAAAGGAAGGATAGGGGAGATGCTCTTTCTTTTCCTCTCCCCTCCCCTCTCCTCCTTTCCCTTTGGCAGAGTCTCACTCTGTTGCCCAGGCTGGAGGGCAGTGGTGCAATCTCAGCTCACTCGGCTCACTGCAACCTCCAGGTCTTGGGTTCAAGCAAGTCTTGTGCCTCAGTCTCCCAAGTAGCTTAGCTGGGATTACCAGCCAGTGCCACCACCCCTGGGTAGTTTTTGTAATTTTAATAGAGACAGGTTTTGCCATGTTGGCCTGGCTGGTCTTGAACTCCTGACCTCAGGTGATTCACTGACCTTCGCCTCCCAACGTGCTGAGGTTACAGGTGTGAGCCACTGCGCCCAGCTGAGACATTCTTTCTAAGCCCAGAGATATCAACACCTGCCCCAGCTCCTCTTGGAGTCAGTTTCCAGAGGGAGGCCCCAGCCAGGTATGTGGTGTAGTGGTCTCATGAGACTCTCACAGCAGGTCTGCGAGATATGAACTGTTAGTATCTCCAGTCTCCAATGAGGAAACAGACTCAGAAAGGAGAAGGAACTTGCTTGAGGTCACCTGGCTTGAGAAGGTAGAACCCAGGCCTGGCCGGGTCTAGAACTACCTTCCTTACTAGGCACTCCTGCCAACTGAGCTCGTGGGTCATCACTGGGCTCGGAGTGGTGTAGGACACTGGACCGAGCCAGTGGCATAGTCCATCGGGCCCCAGATCCTGCTTCTGCCTGGAGGGGGAGGGCCCTGACCAAGCCACTGGACAAACCAGAGCCCAGCTGGGCCTCCAACAGGCACCAAGGCCTCTGTAGTGTTTGCCTACCCCCACTCCAACCTGGATTCCTCAGTCAGCCTGGCCCCTTTCCCTAAGGGTCCTGTAGCCAGCATTTATTCACTCATTCATTCAAAAGCCTCTGTGGGAAGTGTGCTGCATAGCACCATCTAAGTGCTGGGGACACAGCTGTGAGGCACCATCTAAGTGCTGGGGACACAGCTGTGAACAAAACGGAGAAAAACCCTGTCCTCATGGAGTTACCATATGTGGGCAGAGGGAGAGCCAATCAGCACGGACAATCAGTAACATAGATAACGGGGTATAAGTGCTGTGGAAGGGACAGCAAGAAGTGGGGATGTAACATTAAATAGGACATCACGGAAGGGCTAGTGGCCAAGGGGCCATGAAGAGAACCTGTGGGTAGTGCACAGTCTCAAGCAGGTGGAGGAGCAGTCAGGCCAGGTGGCTGGAGGGCAGTGAGAGTGCACTGGGTGGTGAGGTCAGAGTTTGGGGCACACGTACAGGCCCTGTGGGCCACAATGAGGGGTCAGCTTCAACTGCCAATGAGGCAGGAGCCATGGGAGGAGGGTTTTGGCAGAGAAGGGATGGAATTAGACCTCAGTCTGTTTTGTTTATTTGAGATGAAGTCCTGCCATGTCACCCAGGCTGGAGTGCAGTGGTGTGATCTTAGCTCACTGCAACCTCTGCTTCCCAGGTTCAAGAGAATCTCCTGTCTCAATCTCCCAAGTAGCTGGGACTACAAGTGTACACCACCATGCCCAGCTAATTTTTGTTTTCAGTAGAGACATGGTTTCACCATGTTGGTCAGGCTGGTCTCAAACTCCTGACCTCAGGTGATCCACCCGCCTCAGCCTCACTGAGCCACTGCTCCCGGCCTTTGACTCTCAGGTTTAAGTAATTCTCCATCCTCAGCTTGCTGAGAAACTGGGATTACCAGTGCACACCACCATGCCCAGCTAATTTTGTATTTTTAGTAGAGATGAGGTTTTGCCATGTTGGCCAGGCTGATCTTGAACCCCTGACCTCAGATGATTCACCTGCCTTGACTTCCCAAAGTGCAGGGATTATCAGGCATAAGCTACTGGGCCTAGCAAAATACCTCAGTCTTGATAGGAGCCTCTACTGTTGTGGGAGGAGCAGCTGCAGGAGTGAGGGGGAAGGCAGGGAGGCCAGTGTGGGAGTTTCCATTGAAGTCCTCCTGTAGTAGGTTGCCAGCAGTGAAGGTGTGGAGAAGTGGTAGGATGCTGGGGACATGTGGCAGGTAGGGCTGACAGGATTTGGTGATGGGGGTGGGGGAGGGTGCAGAATGGCTCCCAGGTTTCCTTACTGAACAGCAGGGAGAACGGAGAGGCCGTCAGGTCATCGGCCAGGATGAGGAAGGCTGCAGGTAGAGCAAGTTGAGGAGGTAGGGCCAAGGAGTCAGCTTTAGGCACTGGGCACTGCCAAGGGGCCATCACAGCCATAAGGACTAGTAGTATCAGTCATCAGCATCTAGATGGCATTGAAGCCACAGCTCTGGAGGATGCCACCAGGGAGGGAATGCATGCAGAGGGAAGAGAGGCCACGGAATAAGCTGCAGGGATGCAGTGCTTAGGAGCCAAGGAGGCAGTGAGTGAACAGGAAGCCAGCCAGAGGAGGGGGTTGGAGAGACAGAAGGGAATGGGGTCTGGGGGAGCTGCACAGCAGGGTGGGGCTGCTGTGACAGATGGGCACGTGGCTCAGGTTAGTCAAGAATGGAGAGCTGACGACTGAATTCAGCTCCCTAGAGCTCCAGGGGTGAGTGTGACAAGGGTGGTCTCAGTACAGTGGTGGGGGCAAGGGAAGTGATGCCTGATGGAAGAGGGCTCAAGAAAAACAAGACCAGGCCCTGGCATGGTGGCTCATGCCTGTAATCCCAGCACTTTGAGAGGCTCAGGTGGGTGGATCATATGAGGTCAAGAGTTCGAGACCAGCCTGACCAAGATAGTGAAACCCCATCTCTACTAAAATTACAAAAATTAACTGGGCATAGTGGTGCATGTCTGTAATCCTAGCTACTCAGGAGGCTCAGACAGGAGAATTGCTTGAACTCAGGAGGCAGAGGTTGCAGTGAGCCAAGATGGAGCTGTTGTACTCCAGCCTGGGCGACAGAGCAAAAAAACTCCATCTAAAAAAAAAAAAGAAAGAAAGGACTATGTTGGTCACAAGGTGGGCCCACTTGTAAACACACTAAAACCACAGCATTGTACACTTTGGTGGGTTAATTGTATGGAGTGCAGATTAAATACAGTTTTTTTAAAAGAAAAGAAGGAAGGGAGGGAAGGAAGGAAGCATGTAATCCACCCCTGAAAATCCCTCCTACATGTCCTTATGGGGAATGACACACAAATGGAGCTGCTTGTTGCCACAGTACACCATGGTGCATTCCAGGATGGAGCATGGCACAGCTATAACAAGGAATGTGGACGGTCTCTGTGTCCTGGTAGGGAGCAACCTCCAGGACCTCCTAGTGCAGGAAGCAGACTGCTGTCTACAGTGTTTACTGAGGCCTTTCTGTAGGAAGTGTGTGTGTGTGTGTGTGTGTGTGTGTGTGTGTTAAGAATATAAGTTTGTGTTCTCGTATTTGCTTTTTTTTTTTTTTTAAGACAGTCTCACTCTGCCAACCAGGCTAGAGAGCAATGGTACAATCTCAGCTCACTGCAACATCCACCTCCTGGGTTCAAGCAATTCTCCTGTCTCAGCTTCCCGAGTAGCTGGAATTACACGCATACACCACCATGCCTGGCTAATTTTTTTATTTTTAGTAGAGATGGGTTGTGCCATGTTGGCCAGGCTGGTCTTGAACTCCTGGCATCAAGTGATGCACCCACCTCATCCTCCCAAAGTGCTGGAATTACAGATGTGTACCACCATGCTCAGCTTGTATTTATTTTTATTTCCATATTAGAAATATTGCAGCAGGGAGCAGGGGCTCATGCCTGTAATTCCAGCACTTTGGGAGGCTGAAATGGGAGGAGCCCAGTAGTTTGAAACCAGCTTAGGCAATATAATGAGACCGTGTCTCTAAAAAACAAAGTAACTAAAATATTAGCGGGGAGTGTTGGCAAGTGTTTGTAGGCCCAGATACTCAAGAGGCTGAAGTGGAAGAATCGCTTGAGCCAGGATTTGAGGCTGCAGTGAGCCGTGATCACACCACTGCACTCCAGCCTCTGACACAGAGCAAAACCCTGTGTCAAAACAAATAAATAAAAGAAATACAGTGCTGGGTGTGGAGGCTCAAGCCTGTAATCCTAGCACTTTGGGAGGCTGAGGTGGGCAAATTGCCAGAGCTCAGGAGTTTGAAACCAGCCTGGGCAACACGGTGAAACCCCATCTCTACTAAAATACAAAATTTAGCCAGGCATGATGGTGTGTGTCTGTAGTTCCAGCTACTCAGGAGGCTGAGCCATAAGAATTGCTTGAACCCAGGAGGCGGAGGTTGTAGTGAGCTGAGATTATGCCACTGCACTCCAGCTCAAGTGACAGAGTGAGACTCTGTCTCAAAAAAAAAAATACAGCAAAAGCTACACAAGAAATTAATGAGAATGGTTATCTCCCTGTAAATCTTTCTACATTAGTTTGATTTTTGATCCATATGAGTGCATTTCTGAGTCAAAAAACAAACAAAAATGTCACATTTAAAAGTATAAATGTGGGCTGGGCATGGAGGTTCTCACCTGTAGTCCAAGCACTTTGGGAGGCCGAGGCAGGTGGATCACTTGAAGCTAGGAACTCAAGACCAGCCTGGCCGACACGGCAAAACTCCATCTCTACTAAAAAATACAAAAATCAGCTGGATGTGGTGGTGCACACCTGTAATCCCAGCTAAAGCCGTGCACAGTGTGGTGGCTGAGGCAGGAGAATCACTTGAACCCGGGAGGTGGAGGTTGCCAGGAGCCGAGATTGCGCCACTGTACTCCAGCCTGAGAGACAGAGCGAGACACTGTCCCCACCCCCCACAACACTGTAAATGTGAAAATGGAAAAAAAGAAATTGGAGACAGTGAGTGGAAACACCACTTTAGACAGGCTCTCAGGAAGAATGTCAGGGCCTGAGATGTCACAGATCCAACTCCACCCCCACAGCCAGGTAACATTTGTTGGGGAAAAGTGGGGCAGGGCTGGCTCTTCAGAACCAGGAGCACCTCCCAGAGCCATACTTTCTGTCTGCCCCAAGCAGGGAGCCTTGTCTGTCCAGAAGAAAGGCTGAGAGGAATGCCAAATGTGGGTGAAGGGGAGGAAGGCAGCAAAACACACTGCCACGTGTGTACCTATGCAAATGTCTTGCATGTTCTGCACATGTACCCCAAAACCTAAAATGCAATAAAAAGATAAAAAAATAAATCAGGTTCAGAGCGACTGGTGCTATTAATAAAAAAAATCTAACTTGGTGTGTGGCATTCCCAATAAATATTCGCTTTCTCCTCAAAAAAAAAAAAAAGAAAGAAAGAAAGGCTGAGAGGCCACCATTGTCTAGGGGCTTGCCCAAGTCATGCCTCAAACCCGCAGGCAGGCATCTTTCCCCTGCAAAACCCCATTGTCCAGATGAAGACCTGCCACTCGGAGAGGCAAGCCCAGCTCTAGCCCAGGGGATGAGGAGGCCTGCGGCTCAGAGCTCTGGGTCAGGTCTCATTCCTCACTTGGATCTGACCCATAGCAAGTCATGCAGCCTCAGCATTAGTCTCCTCATCCGTGAGTGTAGATACCTCCCCTACCAAGGCTGGCCTGGGCATTACATAAAATGGTGGAGAGCCAGGCACAGTGGCTGGCCTGGGTAAGCAGCTATGACTGCCAACATCGTTGCTACAGGCCTCTGCCTCTCTGCTCTGAGTGAGGTGGTCTGGGTGACTGCTGGCAGCAAGTCCTGCCCACCTGACCCCTCTTGGTCTCTGGGGCCTCGGGCAAGAAGTCAGCTGAGGTTGTCCCTTCTCTGGTAGGTTCCAGGTCCTGCCTCCCTCTCAGGGTCCCTGACCTCTGTGCAGGCACAGAGCGGGTGTCAGGCTACTAGTCTCTCATTTATTGGTTCTTTAAATATTAGCTGTGCATTAGTTGTGCATGTGTTATGTGCCAAGCACTATGCAGGGCACTCAGGGTTGGCAGAGTGGAGTGAAAGCCAACCTGATCTCTGCTCTCATGAAGTTCCCTGCGTTGTAGGGGACACAGGCTTTGTTTTCTGTTTTTGTTTTTTGAGACAGGGTCTTGTTCCGTCGCTTAGGCTGGAGTGCAGTAACATAATCACAGCTCACTGCAGCCTTGAGCTCTCAGGCTCAAGCAATCCTCCCACCTCAGCTGCCCGAGCAGCTGAGACCACAGGTGTGTGCCACCACACCTGGCTACTGCTTTCAGTTTTTGTAGAGACAGGATCCCATTAAGTTGCCCAGGCTGGTCTTGAACTCCTTGCCCCCAAGCACTACTCCTGCCTCAGCCTACCAGTGTTGGGATTACAGGTATGAACCACCATGCCTATCCTGGATGCAGGCTTTAAACAAAGAGTCACACCAATAAGAAGAGCTGTGAAGGTCAGGGCATGACCCCAGATGGGTGAACACTGCATTGGAGGTCCAGAAAGACTCTCCCGACAAGGCAACCCTGAACCAAGATAAGGATAAGAGGGAGCTGATCACATGGAAGAGGGAACAGTATTCTGGCAAGTGGAACAGCATGTGCAAAGGCCAGGTAGTAAGAGGGGCTTCAGGGACAGTCTATGGCTAGAGCAGAGTGATTGAGGGCATGTGAAATGAGAGGCGGCAAGGGTGGCAGGCAGGGACTAGCCCAATCAGCCATGGAAGGGATGGGACTTTGGTCACTGTTCCACATTTCCAGATGTTTACTGTGTGCCAGGCTTGGTGCTAAATGCTTTTCTGAAGTATCACACTAGATTCTCACATAGGTAGGACAGCAACTGTTCTTCACATTTTAGAAATGAAGGGCTTGATCTCAGGTTAGATCCCTCAGCAGAGAGCCCACAGTGAGGAAGCAATGGGACCTGTGACGGCAAGGCCTGTGTTCAGAACTGCCAGGCCACACAGAACTCAACTCACTACAACCTCCTGAAGTGGGTGTGATTCTTCTTCCCACTTTGCAGAGGAGGAAATGGGCCCACAGAGCTTGTAGGTGGAGTTGAGCCTGGGCAGTCTGGCTCCAGAGTGTCCACGGTCTCAAACACTGGCTCACATGGCTTCTTAGGAAGCAGGAGAAAAGGCAGCTCAGGCCACCATGTGAAAAGAGTGGAGCGGGGACAGTGGTGTGGCTGGGACCATGCTGTGATGGAGTCCAGTGGGGACATTCAGGATGAGGTGAAACGTGCTGGCCCTGGTGAGGGGCTAGATGGGGCTGGGATGAGGGGGGAACCAGGTGAACTTGGGGTTGGGTTGGTGCAGCTGGAGGGTGCGCGGAGTGTCTCTGAGGTGAGGCTGGGTGGGGTGGGAACGCCATGTTTTGTCTGGGACACGGAGCATTTGGATGGCTATGGGACAGTGCAGTGGAGAGTCAAAAAGGCTGCTCGGACCCAGGTCTGGTGAGATGGAGGCTTGAGGTGGGGTGAGCTGTCTAGGAGAAGGACAGAGTGGGAAGCAGAGGCTCTTGACTTGGCTTTCTTGCCAAAGGAGGATTCTGAAACAAAAAACTGTGGAATCTAAGCTGGAGAGGAAGAAAGATGGACAATGAGAGAATGCACAAGCATGGGACAGAATAATATGCATTTCTTTGGCTCCTTTGTACCTGAGTCTTCTAAAGCTGCAGGCAGATGACCCCTGGGAGGCTGCAGGGATGCCAGCTGGGAGCTGAGTGCCGCTCTGCTGCCTGGGCATGGCCTGGGTGAGGGTGCATACCCCTGCCTGTGATTGCCAGGGAGCATGAGTGATGAGAACAAGGTGGCTGACAGGGTGAGGCCCAAGCCTGGAGCCCGCCCAGGTTGGGGGGGTCTGGGACCTTTGAGGGGGTCTTAGGGAGCTTCCCCAGCCCTAAGGGCACCATGAGCTGCTTCACACTGACCTGGGCATACACGGCTGCATGATCTCTCGCTCACTCACATGCAAATGTAGACCATACAGCCATCCTGCCCACAGATCCAGAAAGCCCAGGACACAACAGAGCTGTACTGCCTGCCTGACCCCCACGCACAACAGACCTAGCCCAGAAACATGCCCAGTGGCAGGAGCCACTCACCCGAGCCCTCACTGCCTGAGGACCCCCCAGCCTCTGGCCTCATTTGCCCCCTTTTGTCAGCCAGCCAGGGGGACAGAACAGGCCTGGATCTAACCCAAGGCCTAGACTCAGCCTGACACTGTGTGAACTCAAGGCCTTCCCCACCTCACCCAGGGCCAGAGCCCTTGCCTGTAAAGTGGAAGTGGGAATGGCCACCACCCAGGTAGAAACCTTCGCTTAGGGCCTCATGGCCAGGCATCAGGGCTGTTGGGAGAGGGGCCAAGGAGCCCTTGCCTGTCTTGGTATCCCACCATCACCAGGAGGGGGCTGTATGGGCATCACACCCCTCACAGATGAACAAAATGAGGCAGCGAAGGGCCTCAAGGTGTTAGGGGCAAGGCCCCAGCTCTGGTGCTGCCCCTGCAGTCTGGGATGGGAGGGTAGCTAGTGGCCAACCCCAAGGACTCTTGGCTAGGGACCGCTTATCTGGGTCCCATGGCCTGCTCCTAGCCTGCATGCTGCCTCATGGGGGTCCTCTGGCTGGCCCAGGAGCACGATCGGCCCAGTAGAGCAGCTCGGTGTTATGGGGAAGGGAGGCCCAGCCCACCAGGCCAACCGCCTGGGGCCCCAGACACATGTATATTTAATGATGTCTATTATTCCTGTTTTGTCTCTGGAAAGGACTGAGCAGCTGACAGCGGAGCTGTAAACAGCCCAGGACCTGGGCCTGGGCCTGCTCCATACTCCATCTGGGCCCGAGGCCCCCTGGAGCTCTCTACCTCTCCTGACAGCCTCACAGAACCTGCTGCATCCCTCCAAAAAGGCACACCTCCTCCAGGAAGCCTTCACTGCTGCTCACAGGTCTTACATCTAGGCTCTGCATTCAAAAACTGTGCAACCTGCACCAGCTTCCAAGGGACAGTAGAATACCAGGGGGGCCGGCACTGTCCTTGGCACATTGTAGGTACTCAATGAGCCCCTGCCAGCCCCTCTGCTCCTGGCTTCTGAGGCAACAGGAAATGGTCAGCCACCTTGTTCTCACAGGGGAGCCTCCCTGCCACCCAGATGGTCACAAAGGCCTCCTGGGATGCTGCCCACCTTGGCAGCCAGGCCCCTCTGGAGGGGCCAGTCTGGGCCTGACACCCATGACCAACTCCCTGGGCAGAGCCTGCCCGTGCCTGGCTGAGGAACCCTGCATTCTCCTTGCCACCCATGGCCTGGGGCTGCCCTGGGGATCCAGGCTCTACCCTCTTAAACTCCCAGGCCCACTGCTACCCTCAATGCTTGAGCTGTGCCCACCTGACTCAACCTGGCTACTGTTCAGCAAGGTTACAAAGTGTTCTCAGTCTGGACAGGAATGGTTTTCAATCCTTTATTTCAGAAAAAAGAGCCAGAAGAATTGGGGACTTAGAAAACAGATTCTAAACTCAAAAGTCCCTGGCCCAGGTGTGTAGAGCCAGGGTCTGGGGGTTTTGTGCTGCGCAGGGGCTGCCCTGGGAGGGTCAAAAAGAGGGAGGCACTTTAGGACACCCCTTAGGCTGTGGAGGGTGTCAGCTGGGCCTTTGAAGCCATTAAGCTCTGCTTCCAATCCTGGAGAGCCTTGAGTGGAGGACCCAAGGGGGTTTCTTCCTGGAAGGGCCCCCACCCCGAGTGTCAGAGAAGTGTGTGTATTTGTATTTTTGTTTGGGTGTTTGTGTCCCAGTAGGACCGACGCCCCCAGGGAGATGAGGCAGGCAGGAGGCCTGGCAGGTGCCATTACTTCTTCACAATCTGGATGACCTCATGCTCCATGGTGTGGGTCAGACCCACCTGCTGTGGACTGTACTTGGTGCTGGTGCCCTGGGTGAGAAATGGGGGCAGAGGGGTCACCTGGGCAGAGGGGTCACCTCAGCCTGGACTGGCAAAGGGCAAGGCCAAGAAAGATATCCCCAGGGTGTGTGTTCTGGGGGTGAATGCCGGCATAAGGTCGGGGCCCCAGGCAGCAGGACATCTGCAGTGGTCTGACCATCACTGACCTCAAAGGTGGGGAAGGGCCAGGCACAGTGGCTAATGGCTGTAATCCCAGCACTTTTGGAGGCCTCATTTAAGCTCAAGGATCACTTGAGCTCAGGAGTTCCAGACCAGTCTGGGCCAGATAGCAAGATCCCATCTCCATGAAAAATCAGCCAGGCATGCTGGTGTGCGCCTATACTCCCAGCTACTTGTGACGCTGAGGTGGGAGGATTGCTTGAGCACAGGATGTCAAGGATGCAGTGAGTCACGATTGTGCCACTGCACTCCAGCCTGGGAGACAGAGCCAGACCCTGTCTCAAAGAAAAAAAAAAAAAAAAAAGAAAAAGGGTGGGGAAGGCCCATGTCCAGCCTGGGTGAACACATACATTCAATGGAGGACAGACACACAGTCGTGCCAATCCCCACAGGAAAAACAGGAACACCATGCAGAGGAATGTGAATGCCTTGCTCTATGCCTAGTCTGGGGGCTCTGCTGGGTCTAAGCCCCTGCCTGCCTTTCACCCAGACACTTACCCACACCAGGGCATACTTGAACTCGCTGGCGAGTGACCGGTGGATGCAGGGGCACTGGAGGACAGGAGACAGAGAGGTGAGGCTCCACCTAACCCCATCCCAAGCTTGACCGCACTGTCTCTCACTCCTCCTGGCCCCACCTGTGACCTGAAGCCTCCCACATATCACATCACCCCCAACTCCCAGAGCAGCGTACACCCTCCAGTGCTTCTTGGTAGGGATGAAGGTCACAGGGGTCCCAGATGTCACGTGAAATTGGAAGGAGACCCTGGAGGGGCAGCCAGCATTTGCCCTGAGAGTGTGGACCTCTGGTTGCCACACTGATGGTGGGACAGTGGAGGGCGGCAGGGAAGGGACTCTGCAATTGTGCAATGTGGCTCCTCCCCCTACATGCCCACAAGTCTTCCAGGCCCCAATGGGAGACAAATCGCCTCAGCCCAGTGTCCCTGGGGCAGAGGCGGCGCCAGGCCTGCAGGTCCACTTCCCTGACAGAGATGGGAAGGTGGCTGATTCGGGCCTGCAAATGGGTCTTACATTTTACTCAGCTTGCCACTTGTGTCTGAAGGGATTCAGGAGGGTAATCGTCAGTCTTCTTGGCTCCTCCTGCTGTGATCTCAAGCCTAGGTCTTAGAGAGATGGGACTTTGCATGGCCTCATTTGTTCAACACCTCCAGGGTGGCACCCAGAGACCTGGGGCTGGGCTTTCCGAAGGAATGAATGCATGAGACCAGATTGTAAGCCCAGCCACCACTGTCATAAGGGGCTAGAGGGACGGTGTCCCTTGCTTCCCTGATACAGATCCCAAGAAGAAATCAGCTTGAGGAAAATAACACCTGGGAAAGCAACAGCCCAGAAGCACAGCCATGTGACCCAACACTTGGCCACCACCGGTGCCTGCAGGGTCATGTTCAAGTGACAGAATTCTGGACAGAGAAATGCAGCCTCATGCTCCCTGAGCCAATAGCACCTCCTCTGGGGCCTGTGCATGCCCGCTCCCCTATCTGGGATGCTCCCCACCCCAACTCCTCACTGCCAGACCTGCCAGTTCTACAAGCCAGCTCAGGTGGCCTCCTTGAAATGTGTCCTGACTTCTGTTTGAGCCAGCACCACTCCCCACTCCTTGGCTGACGCCTGAATGGCATGGGAGCAGGGTTACTGGCATCTATGCACTACAGGCAGCGTGCTCAGTGCCCTACATGCTGGACTTCATCCAATGTATCTTCCTGATGACCCAGGGGAACAGGCAGCACATCCCACCTCACAGGAGAGGTTGGAGGCACAGCACATGGCTAGGAAGTGGTACTGCAGACACAGCCCCAGACTGTCCAACTCCAGAGCCTGTGTGTCATCATCTGAGATTGAGACCAGCAGAGCCCACCCCTGGCCCAGGGCACCTCAGGCAGAACAGCGCTCCAAGGGGCACACAGAGCTCCCACCCCTTGTTAGGGCAGGTCTTGTCAACTCACCATGTGCTCCACTGAGGCCCCTTTCCAGTGGATGATGGCGTCTGTGAAGTCCGGCCTCTCTGCAGGGCGAGATGGGGAGAGCGTCAACCACACACGAGGACCCACACTGCCGCCTCATGATTCTGCCCGAGGGAAGAGATGGCTGCAGAGTCCCTTTCAGTCTCCTTGCCTTGGCCTAATGTCCCCGATATCCAGCATGCCCTCCGCATATATCCCTGCACCATCTTCTACAAGCCTTACTTGAACACAGTGACTCAAAATAAATCAAAGTCCAGGATCACACTGCCTGCCGCCCATCTGCTGTGACAGCACTGACAGAGACCAGGATCTAGACTCAACAAGCAGGACACAAAGGGATGTTGGAGTCTCGTGAGGGAAACTGTAGCTCTCTCCTTGCTGCCAAGGTCAGGGTTGATGCAAAGTGCTCCGAATTCAGCAGCTGGGACCCCAGGGCATATGTGTGTGTGCAGCAATCAGGAGGATGGGTGGGGGACAGACATGGGGAGGGCTCTTGTGGATTCAGGTCACTAATGCTCCTGCGGTGGGGTCTGTCACTGTGAGGGGAGGTCAGGATGGCACTAACTGCTGCAGCCAGTGAGGACCCCGAGGTAGCCTTGCCCCACCAGGGCACCCTCAAAACCAGCAGTGCCCAGTGCTGAGAAGGGAAAAGAGCTGCGATGTGTCTACATAAGCCAGGCCACAGCTGGTGCTGGGGTCTCTGGGCACCTCCCACAGGCCTGGCAGCCTTTTAGGATGAAGCTCAGCCTGTTTCTCAGCTACATGCAGTGTAACTCACGTCCTCTTCCTGGTGTAGATGCAGGTCAGGACCAAGTACTCCCAAAGCATCTCCAGCAGGTAGTCCAAGTTCAGCTTCATGCCACAGCTGCAAAGAGGGAGGCGGCCAGTCAGGCAGGGGCCCCTGTGAGTTCAGAGGCTGGGTCTCCACTTCTCACTATTAAAGGGGACAATTTCCACTGGCCAACGTGGGCACCAAGGCCAGCTGGCTCGCCGGTGCCCACAGGGAAACAAGCCCATTACTCTTGATGGCAGCTTGACGTTTCTGCTGCCAGCGCCTCTGGACACCAATCATGGTCACAGTCAACCAGGGTCAGCATCTCTCCTGGGGGCTGGCAAGACCGTGCTCTGTGGAGGGTTGTAGCTTGTGTCTGATGAAGGGCTGCCATGGGGAGATGGCTGGGGGCTGTGATGGGACCAAGGGCAAAGGCTGGGCCCCAGAGCTCACTCCTTGCAGAGAGGAGCTAAAAATTGCCAGGAAGTCCAGCAGGGATTTCACCATGAAGAGAAGAGAACCGAAGCTCTGGAGGCACCAGGTCTAGGGTGGACCGTGGCTTAATCGTTTGCGGTGTGACCCTGAGATATGTCCTAACCTCTGTAAAGCTGTTCAACACATGAGCAGGTAAAGCTATAGAGCTGTCAGCCCTGAGGATGGCAGCCCCTCTAAGGCCTGGGACACAGCAAAAAAAGAGGAGCTGAGGCTGTGCTATGGGATGGACACTGCTGTTTGTGATGGCGACAACAATCACGAAATGGTCCTTGTACTCAGGCCAGGACCCTCAACCACCATTGGCACTGTCCAGCCTCTTGGTCCCTGAGCTCTCTGTACTGTCAGCTGAGCTTCACTGTGAAGCTGCAGAATGCCAGCTTGAAGCCAGGAAACCAGAAAAGGGAAGCACCTGAATCAGTCTGCCCCAGGGAGGAACCTGCCAGGTGGTGCTAGCAAGTGAACAAACAGCCAGTGTGGGCGGTATCCCTGGGACCCACCCTGCAAAGGAGGGCAGGAATTAGGTGACCTGAGCCTGAGAACGTTAGTTCCTTTTCCCCCTTTGAGCTGTGATCAGACAGAGGGCCTGAGCTTTCAGGCCTATAAAGGCAGCCAGGGGCTGGGGAGGAACTGAGTCCCCAGAGGTTGCTGCAAGGAAAATTCAAAAGTTGAGCCCATAGACATGGCCGAGAGGAGGAGCTGGGTCCCAAAACACCTACCTGAAGACGTTCTGGGCCCAGAGAGGATACCAGCAGGCAAATGCTGGGCCCGGGAGGGCCGTTGGGAGGCATCAGCTTGGCCCCATGGGGCCACAGGAAGGCTGGGGGTGGGGCCTGTGGATACAGGCTGCCACAGGCAGGAGCTGGGCCTGAGCAGAGGCCACGGTGATGCCACAAGCTGGGCCTGGAGGGTCCAATGAAAGGCGGAGGCTGGGCCCGGTATGGGCCTGGTGCAGGCAGAAGCTGGGCCTGGGGAGGCCAGGCACGGAAAGGAAGCTTTGGGCCTGGACAGGCCACCGGGAGGCAGGAGCTGGCCCAGGAGAGTCTGTGATAGGCAAGTTGGGCTGAGGAAGACCCCTGCGAGGGAGCGCCTGGGCCTAGACTCAAGGCAAGAGTGAGGCGAGAGCTGGGTCCAGAGAGGTTTGCCACAGGCACGAGCTGGGCCCCAATGGGCCACTGTGAGGGAAGCACTGGGCTCCAATGAGCCACTATAAGGAAAGCGCTGGCCTCCAATGAGCCACTATAAGGAAAGCGCTGGGCTCCAATGAGCCACTGTGAGGGAAGCACTGGGCTCCAATGAGCCACTGTAAGGAAAGCGCTGGGCTCCAATGAGCCACTGTGAGGGAAGTGCTGGGCTCCAGTGAGCCACTGTCAGGAAAGCGCTGGGCTCCAATGAGCCACTGTGAGGGAAGCGCTGGGCCTGTGGACACAGCCAAAATGCAGGCAGGCAGGATCTTTGTCTGGGGAAGCCATCAGCAGGCAGCAGCTGGTGCTGGGGAGGCTGCGGAGAGTCCAGAGCTGGGCCAAAAGGGGCCAATGTCAGGTGGTAGCAGGGCCTGTCAAGGCCACCGGGAGGCAGAACCGAGGCCCGGAAAGCCCCACTTGAGAAAGCTTCAGGCCTACAGAAGGTTGCTGGAAGCTGATCAGGAGCCAAGTGAAAAGCAGCTGCCGGGAGGCAGGACGTGGTCCAGTAGATGAGGCCAGGTGGAGAATCTGGGCCTGGGGAGGCTGCCAGAAGGGAGGCATAGGCTGGACCTCCCAGAGAGGCTGAGGGGAGGTAGAAGCTGGGCCCCAGGGGGCCGTTGGGAGGCAGCAGCTGGCCCTGGAGGCACCCATGTGAGGATGTTTTCCACCCATGGAAAGGAGACGCCAGGAGGGAAGGAACTGGGCCTGGAGAGGCTGACTTCAGGACTCGATGCTTGGGCCTCCCAAGGGCGGCAGGAGGAGGCAGCAGGAGCCGGGCCTGCAGAAGCCAACTGGGGAACATCTAGGGTCTGGAGATGCCCTCAGAGGGCAGGAGCCAAGCCCGGAGAGGCCACTCGTGAGGCATGAGCCAGGTGGGCCTGGAGAGCCTGAGTCAAGTCTGAGCTTTTGGGCCTACAAACGCCATCAGGAGCTGGGCAGAGCTGAGTCCACAGAGGTTGCTGTGAGGCAAATTCAGAAGTTGGGCCCAAAGACGCTGCCGAGAGGAGGTGCTGGGCCCCGAGAGGCCTACCTGAAGACGTTCTGGGCCCAGAGAGGATGCCACCAGGCCAACGCTGGGCCCGGGAGGGCCACCGGGCCTGTGGATACAGGTTGCCGCAGAGGCAGGAGCTGAGCCTGAGCAGAGGCCACTGTGATGCCACAAGCTGGGCCTGGAGGGTCCACTGAAAAATGGAGACTGGGCCCAGAATGTCCTGGTGCAGGCAGAAGTGGGGCCTGAAGAGGCCTGGCTTGGACAAGAAGCTTTGGGCCTGAACAGGCCACTGTGAGGCAGAAGCTGGCCCAGGAGACGGTGATAGGCAAGCTGGGCTGAAGAAGGGCACTGTGAGGGAGGACCTGGGCCTAGACTCGAGGCAAGTGTGAGGTGATAGTTGGGTCTGGAGAGGTTTGCCACAGGCACAAGCTGGGCCCCAACGGGCCAGTGTGAGGGAGGCGCTGGGCCTGTGGATGCAGCCAGGATGCAGGTAGGCAAGACCTTGGCCTGCAGAAGCAGCCAGCAGGCAGCAGCTGGGGCTGGGGAGGCTGCGGGGACTCCAGAGCTCGGCCCTGAGGCCCAGTCCTGCTTTGTCCTCCCACTGGCCTCGGGAGGCCCAAGCATTGGGTCATGAAGTCCGCGTCTGCAGGTCCAGCTCCTGCCCTCCCGGCGGCACCCCCCAACATGGGCACAATACATCATCACGTGGTCCCCTCCGGGGCTAGGTCCTGCATCCCAGTGGCCCCATGGGGCCCAGGTCCTGTTCCCATCAGGCAATCACTCCAGGAGGCCCAGCCTGTGCCTCCCTACTGGCAGCCTCACGAGGCCTGAACCTTCTCCTGGCTACATCAACCGGCCCAAGTTTTGCACCAGGCAGCCTCTTTTGGCTCGGCCTTTCGTCTGTCGACCCGAAGCTTCCTCAGGTCGGGGCCTTCTAGGTGTCCCTTCTGTTGAGGCCACCGGGAGGCAGAAGGGATGCCCGAAAGGTGCCACCTGAGGAAACTTTGGGCCGACAGATGAAAGGCCTCCAGGAGATGGCCAGGAGCAGAGCCAAAAGACACTGCTGGGGACCAGGCGCAGTGGCTCACGCCTATAATCCCAGCACTCTGGGAGGCCGAGACGGGTGGATCACGAGGTCAGGAAATCGAGACCATCCTGGTCAACATGGTGAAACCCCGTCTCAACTAAAAATACAAAAAAATTAGCTGGGCATGGTGGTAATCCCAGCTGCTCAGAAGGCTGAAGCAGGAGAATTGCCTGAACCCAGGAGGCGGACATTGCGGTGAACCGAGATCGTGCCATTGCACTCCAGCCTAGGCAACAAGAGCAAAACTCCATCTCAAAAGAAAAAGAAAAATTAGCTGGGCACGGTGGCACATGCCTGTAATCCCAGCTATTCAGGAGGCTGAGGAAGGAGAATTGCCTGAACCCAAAGGCGGAGGTTGTGGTGAGCCAAGATCACGCCATTCTACTCCAGCCTGGGTAACAAGAGCAAAAATAGGTCTCAAAAAAAAAATACAAAAAATTAGCTGGGCATGGTGGTGCATGCCTGTAATCCCAGCTACTGAGGAGGCTGAGGCAGAATTGCCTGAACCCAGGAGGCGGACATTGCGGTGAACCAAGATCATGCCATTGCACTCCAGCCTAGGCAACAAGAGCAAAACTCCATCTCAAAAGAAAAAAAAAAATTAGCTGGGCACGGTGGCACATGCCTGTAATCCCAGCTACTCAGGAGGCTAAGGAAGGAGAATTGCCTGAACCCAAAAGGCGGAGGTTGTGGTGAGCTGAGATCACACCATTCTACTCCAGCCTGGGTAACGAGAGTGAAAATAGGTCTCAAAAAAAAAAAAATACAAAAAATTAGCTGGGCATGGTGGTGTATGCCTGTAATCCCAGCTACTCAGGAGGCTGAGGCAGGAGAACTGCCTGAACCCAAGAGGCAAAGGTTGAGGTGAGCCGAAACAGATAACTGCACTCGCGCCTGGGTAACAAGAGAAAAACTCCATCTCAAAAAAAAAAAAAAAAAGAGGCTGCCAGGGGCAAAACTTGGGCCCGTAGACAAGGCCAAGAGGAGGATCCAGGCCTGGAGAGGCCGCCAGTACGAAGGCAGAGGACGGGGCTCCAGGAGAGGCTGATGGGAGGCAGGAGCTAAGCCCAGGGAGCCTTTGGGAGGCATGAGCTGGCCCTAGAAGGGCCCATGTGACAATGTTTTGCACCCATAGGGAGGAGATGCCAGGAGAACTGGAGCTGGGCCTGGAGAGGCCGAATTGAGAACCCAATGCTTGGGCCTGCAGAAGCCAATAGGAGGAGTCCAGACCTGGGCCTGGAGAAGCCGACTCTGGGACATCTGGAACCTGTAGGAACCCTGGCTGGGCAGAAGCTGAGCCTGGAGGCCAGCGTGAGGCATGACCTGGGTAGTCTTGGAGAGCCTGAGTCCAGGGCCTGAGCTTTTGATCCTACAAAGGCCTCCGGGAGCTGGGGAGGAGCCGAGTCCACAGAGGTTGCTGTGAGGCGAGAATGGAAGGTTGGCCCTTAGAAGCCACCGGAAGAAGGGCCTGGGCCCCAAGAGGCTGACCTGAAGACACTCTGGACAAGGAGAGGATGCCAGAAGGCCAATGCTGGGCATGGCAGGGCTGCCTGGGGGCACCAGTTTGGCCCAAGGGAGCCACCGGGAGGCTACAAGCTGGGCCTGTGAAGACAGGCTGCCACAGGCAGGAGCTGGGCTGAGCAGAGGCCACAATGAAGCCACAAGCTGAGTCTGGAGGGTCCACTGAGAGGTGGAGGGTGGGCCTGGAGGGGCCTAGCACAGGCAAAAGCCAGGCCTGGAGAGGCGGGGCCCAGAGAGGAAGCTTCAGGCCTGGACAGGCCGCTGGGAGGCAGGAGCTGGCCGGAGAGTTTATCAGAGGCGAGCTGGGCCAAGAGAGGCTGGTGCGAGGGAGGGCCTGTGTCCAGACTCAAGGCCAACACCAGGCGAGAGCTGGCTCCAGAGACGTCCTGCAAAGGCATGACTTGAGCCTCAACTGGCCAGTGTGAGGGAGGCGCTGGGCCTGTGGATGCAGCCAGGATGCAGGCAGGCAGGCAAGATCTTGGCCTGCGGAAGCAGCCAGCAGGTAGCAGCTGGGGCTGGGGAGGCTGGGGGGACTCCAGAGCTCAGCCCTGAGGCCCAGTCCTGCTTTGTCCTCCCACTGGCCTTGGAAGGCCCAATCATCGGGTCATGAAGTCCGCGTCTGCAGGTCCAGCTCCTGCCCTCCCAGCGGCACCCCCCAACATGGGCACAATACATCATCATATGGTCCCCTCCGGGGACAGCTCTGGCATCCCAGTGGCCCCTGGAACCCAGGTCCTGATTCCCATCAGGCAGCCTCTCCAGGAGCCCCAGTCTCTGCCTCCCTACTGGCAGCCACACCAGGCCTGGCACCTCCTCCTGGCCATGTCTACAGGCCCAAGTTTTGCCCCTGGCAGCCTCTTTTGGCTTGACTCCTGGCCAGCTCCCAGAGGCCTTTCGTCTGTCGGCCCAAAACTTCCTCAGGTGGGGCCTTCTGGGCGTCCCTTCTGCCTCCCAGTGGCCTCAACAGAAGGGACACTGAGGAAGCTTTGGGCCGACAGACAAAAGGCCTCCGGGCACTGGCCAGGAGCCAAGCCAAAAGACGCTGCTGGGGACCAGGCACAGTAGCTCACGCCTGTAATCCCAACACGTTGGGAGGCCGAGGCAGGTGCATCACGAGGTCAGGAGATCGAGACCATCCTGGTCAACATGGTGAAGCCCCGTCTCTACTAAAAATACAAAAAATTAGCTGGGCATGGTGGTGCGTGCCTGTCATCCCAGCTACTCAGCAGGCTGAGGCAGGAGAATTGCCTGAACCCAGGAGGGAGAGGTTGCAGTGAGCCGAGATCGCGCCACTGCACTCCAGCCTGGGCAGCAAGAGCAAAACTCCATCTCAAAAGAAAAAAAACAATTAGTTGGCCACGGTGGTGTGTGCCTGTAATCCCAGTTACTCAGCAGGCTGAGGCAGGAGAATTGCCTGAACCCAGGAGGCGGAGGTTGCGGTGAGCCGAGATCACGCCATTGCACTCCAGCCTGGGCAACAAGAGCAAAACTCCGTCTCAAAAAAAAAAAAAGTTAGCTGGGCACAGTGGCAAGTGCCTGTAAACCCAACAACTCAGGAGGCTGAGGCAGGAGAATTGCCTGAACCCAGGAGGCAGAGGTTGCGGTGAGCCGAGATCATGCCATTGCACTCCAGCCTGGGTAACAAGAGCGAAACTCTGTCTCAAAAAAAAAAGAAAAAGAAATTAGCTGGGTATGGTGGCGCGTGCCTGTAACTCCAGCTACTCAGGAGGCTGAGGCAGGAGAATTGCCTAAACCCAAAAGGCGGAGGTTGAGGTGAACCGAGATCACGTCATTGTACCCACGCCTGGAAAACAAGAACAAAACTCCATCTCTTAAAAAAAAAAAAAAAAAAGAGGCTGCCGGGGGCAAAACTTGGGCCTGTAGACGTGGCCAGGAGGAGCATCCAGGCCTTGAGAGGCTGCCAGTATAGAGGCAGATGCTGGGTCTTCAGGAGAGGCTAATGGGAGGCAGGAGCTAAGCCCAGGGGGCCTTTGGGAGGCATGAGCTGGCCCTAGAAGAACCCACATGATGACGTTTGCACCCATGGGGAGGAGACACCAGGAGAACTGGAGCTGGGCCTGCAGAGGCCGAATTGAGAACCCAATGCTTGGGCCTGCAGAAGCCAATAGGAGGAGTCCAAAACCGGGCCTGAAGAAGCCGACTCTGGGACATCTAGGGCCTATAGGAACCCTGGGTGGGCAGAACCTGAGCCTGGAGAGGCCAGCATGAGGCATGAGCTGGGTAGTCCTGGAGAGCCTGAGTCGAGGGCCTGAGCTTTTGGGCCTACAAAGGCCTCCAGGAGCTAGGGAGGAGCCGAGCCACAGAGGTTGCTGCAAGGCGAGAATGAAAGGTTGGCCCTAAGAAGCCGCCAGAAGGAGGGGCTGGGACCAAAGAGGCTGACATTCTGGATAAGGAGAGGATGCCAGAAGGCCAACGCTAGGCACAGAGGGCTGCCTGGGGGCACCGGTTTGGCCCGAGGGGGCCACCAGGAGGCCAGGAGCTGGGCCTGTGGAGACAGGCTGCCACAGAGGCAGGAGCTGGGCTGAGCGCAGGCCACGATGAGACCACAAGCTGGGTCTGGAGGGTCCACTGTTAGGTGGAGGCTGGGCCCAGAGGGGCCTAGTGCAGGCAGGAGCCAGGCCTGGAGAGGCTGGGCCTGGAGAGGAAGCTTCGGGCCTGGACAGGCCGCTGGGAGGCAGGAGCTGGCCGGAGAGTTTATGAGAGGCGAGCTGGGCTGAGAAAGGCAGGTGCGAGGGAGGACTTGAGCCCAGACTCAAGGCCAGCACCAGGCAAGATCTGGGTCCAGAGACATCTGCTAGAGGCCAAGCTGGGCCTCAACTGGCCAGTGTGAAGGAGGCTCTGGGTTTGTGGACAAAGTCAGGAGGTAGGCACAATCTTGGCTTGGGGAAGCGGCCGGCAGACAGTGGATGGTGCTGGGGGTGCTGTAGGGAGGCCAGAAGTGGGCATGGAGAGGCCGATGTCAGGATGTAGCTGGGCCTGTCTAGGCCACCGGGAGGCAGAAGGGACACCCCAAAATCCCCGAGGATGCTTCGGGCTGACAGACGAAAGGCCGTCAGGAGCTGGCCAGGAGCTGAGCCAAAAGAGGCCGCCAGGGGGCAAAACATCGGCAGGTAGACTCAGCCAGGATGATGATCCGGGTGTGTGGGGGCCGGCAGTAGGGAGGCAGAGGCTGGGCCTCCCGAAGAGGCCGACGGAAGGCAGGAGCTGTGTCCCAGGCGGCTGTGGGGAGGCAGGAGCTTGCGCTGGAGGAGCCCATGTTGGGGGGCTGCCGGGAAGGCAGAAGCTGGGCCTGCAGAGATAAACTTCAGGACCCAATGCTTGGGCCTCCCAAGGCCAGCATGATGAGGCAGCAGGAGCCGGGCCAGCAGAAGCCGACTCAGCAACGTGAGGGCTGGAGATGCCTTGGGAGGGCAGGAGCCGAGCCTGGAGAGGCCAGCGTGAGACATGAGCTGGGTGGGCCTGGAGAGCCTGAGCTTTTGGGCCTATAAAGGACACCAGAAGCTGGGGAGGAACCGAGTCCCCAGAGGTTGCTGTGAGGCAAATTCAAAAGTTGAGCCCGTAGACACAGCTGAGAGGAAGAGCTGGGCCCCAAAAGGCCTACCTGAAGACGTTCTGGGCCCAGAGAGGATGCCAACAGGCCAATGCTGGGCATGGGAGGGCCCACTTCAGGAAGTTCTGGGCCTGGAGACACTGCCAAAAAGTAAAAGCTTGATCAGAATAACCATTGTGATGCATGAGCTTCACCTAGACAGGCCATTGGGAGGCATTAGCTGGGCCTGCAGATGCTGCCGAAAGGCAGAAGCTTGGCCTGGGGGCACTGTGGTGAGGCACACGCTTGGCCTGGGGTATCTGCTGTGAGGCAGAGTTTAAGCCTATTGGGGCCGACTGGAGGCAGGAGTTGGACCTGGAATGGCAGATTTGAGAAATCTGTCAGTCCGGAGAGGCCACAAAGATGCAGGAAGTGGGCCTCAAGAGGCCACCGAAAGGCATGAGCTGTACCTAAAGAGTCCAGTGTGAGACAGAAGCTGTGCCTGAAGAGGGTGACTAGAAGTTTTGGCCTGGACAGCCTGTCAGGGGACAGATGCTGGGTCTGGAGAGGCCACTGTGAGCTGGTCCTAATGAGGTTAGAGTGAGGCAACACCTGGGCTTGTCAAGGCTACCAGGAGGCAAGTAGAAACCTGTTCAAGGAATACCTGTGAGGTAAAAGCTAGGCCTGCAGAGGCCACTGGGAGGAAAGAGCTGGGCCTGTCCAGGTCATCGGAAGGCTCAAGGTGGGCCTGAAGAGCTTGACTTGAGGCAGTTGGATCACGAGGTCAGGAGATCGAGACCATCCTGGTCAACATGGTGAAACCCCATCTCTACTAAAAATACAAAAAAGAATCGATGTCAGAGAAGTAAGAACATTACAGTGTGTGTTGAAGTACCTGTAAAACATTGTTTCTTTGCCTTTGTAAACAATGTGTCTACTAAAAGTCCTTGCTTTCAAAAGAATATGTGGGAATAAATCATTAGAATGTATTCTTCTGTTTTTTACTTTTATCTTCCTGCCATAAGCTTACTTTAGAAATTTTTATTTTTTTAGAAAATTGAACAAGTGCTCGTTGTGGTAGATCATGCCTATAGGATGGGAGGCAGGGGTGGAAAAGTCACTAGAGGCCAGGAGTTTGACACCAGCCTGACCAACAAAGTGAGATCCAATGTGTATGAAAACATTTAAAAATTAACCAGGTGTCATCATGTATCGCTACTGAGGAGGCTGAAGCAGGAGGATCCTTAGCTCAGGAGTGCAAGCCTGTAGTGACCTGTGATTGCACCACTGCACTCCAGCCTAGGTGACAGAGTGAGACCCCATATCCTAAAACAAGAAAGAAAAAAAAATAGATCACATAGCAAGTTGTATGTGGCTTACTCTGAATATTTCTAAACTAGAAGTTCTCAGAGTAATGCTTCTAAATCTTTTGGGGTCTAGCATCCCGTTACATTTTTTAACTTTATGTAAGATTTCTAAGACTTTTTCTTTACATAAATAATTACATTAAAGTTAAAAAATAAAACAAACTTTTAAAAATACTTTTATTTATTACGTATTAATAATAAAAACATTACATGTTATTATAACTAATATGAAACAAATATTTTAAAACATTTTATTCATTACCTATTAATAATAAAACTGGTTGGGTGAGATGGCTCATGCCTATAACCCCAGCACTTTGGGAGGCCGAGGTGGGTGGATCACCTGAGGTCAAGAGTTTGAGACTAGCCCTCCAACATGCTGAAACCCTGTCTCTACTAAAAAATACAAAATTAGCCAGGTGTGGTGGCAGGCACCTGTAATCCCAGCTACTTGAGAGACTGAGGCAGGAGAACTGCTTACACCCGGGAGGCAGAGTTTGCAGTGAGTCAAGATCATGCCATTGCACTCTAGCCTAGGTAACAAGAGCAAAACTCCATCTTAAACAATAATAATAAAATTATTAAGTAGTAATATAAGTAATCCTTTTGTTTCTTTGAGACAGAGTCTCGCTCTTTCCCCAAGGCTGGAATGAAGCATGTAATCTCGGTTCACTGCAATCTCTGCCCCACCTCCCGGTTCAAAGGATTCTCCTGTCTCAGCCTCTGAAGTAGCTTGGATTACAGGCACCTGCCACCATGCCTGGCTAATCTTTGTTTTTTTGTCGTTTTTCTTTTTTTTTTTTTTTTTTGATGGAGTTTTGCTCTTGTTACCCAGGCTGGAGTGCAATGGCGTGTTCTCGGCTCACCACAACATCGCCTCCGGGGTTCAGGCAGTTCTCCTGCCTCAGCCTCCTGAGCAACTGGGATTACAGGCACATGCCACCATACCCAGCTAATTTTTTGTATTTTTAGTAGAGACAGGGTTTCACCTTGTTGACCAGAATGGTCTCGATCTCTTGACCTTGTGATCCATCCACCTCGGCCTCCCAAAGTAATCTTTGTTTTTTAGTAGAGATATGGTTTTGCCATGTTGGCAAAGCTGGTCTTGAACCCCTGCCTCATGTGATCCACCCACCTCATTCTCCCAAAGTGTTGGGAATGCAGGCCTAAGTCACTGCACCCAGACCAATTAACATATTTTTTAAAACACTGATTAGTCAGGCAACAACACTGGGCAGAGGTCCTCATTCCCAGTGATAAAAACTCCACTGCATGGCTCCAGGGTTGCAAGGGCTGCAGAGCCAAAAGGCTCTGACTTGAGATTTCATTACTTTATTTGTATTGTGAGACAAGGTCCTGCTTTGCCACCCAGGCTGGAGTGCAGCTGTGCACTTAGAGCTCACTGCAGCCTCAATGTCCTGGGCTCAAGCCATCTTCCTGCCTCAGCTCCCCAGTGCTGGTACTACAGTTGAGTGCCACCATACCTGGCTAATTTTTTATTTTTTTTTTGTAGAGTGCGGAGTCTTGCTATGTTGCCCAAGCTGGCCTCAAACTCCTGACCTCAAGAGATCTGCCCACCTCAGCCTCCTGAGTAGCTGAGACTACAAGTACACATCACCATGCCTAGCTACATTTATTTTATTAAATTTTGAAAAATACTTTTGTAGAGAGGAGGTCTTGCTATGTTGCCCAGGCTGGTCTTGAACTTCTGCCCTTAATAGATACCCCCATCTCTGCTTCCCAAACATCTGGGACTATAGATATGAGCCACTGCACTGCGCCTGAAGAGATTCCTTTAATCTAGCATCCCATATTTGGTAACACTGGGAAAGGCAGTAGAGTTTTTAAAACTTACTTAATAATTCAATAAGAATCAAACTCAACCTCGACCCCTGCCTTCTCTCACACCTCAAATCCAGTCTGTCAGGAAATCCTGTTCACTGTCTTCACCATGTACTGGAGATCCCCACCCAGCAACTCCCTGGACTCCTCCCCTACTTCTCTCCTCTGACCATCTCTAACCACCACCATGACCCTGGTCAGGACCACTAACATCTTCCACCTGGATGTTACCAAAGTTTGACCCCTATGCTTCCACCCAAATCTTCCCACAGTCTTTCTCAACTCAGCAGCCAGAGAATGCTTTTACATCAGGAGACAGATCATGTAGCCTCTCTGCTCAGAATCCTCCCACAATTCCCATCTCATAGTAAAAGCCAAAGCCCCAGCAATAACCTCCTAGGGCTTACACGATCTATACTGATCCCCACCCAGCAACTCCATGGCCTCCTCCCCTAATTCTCTCCCCATCTCCTGCTCCACTGGCCTCCTTCCAGAGCCTCAGACACTTTATTCTCTTGTTTCTGCCCACAATGCTCCTCCTTCAGCACCTCGGCCAGCTCCTTCCCCTCCAAGTCTTTGCTCAATTTTCACTTAGGAGGCCACCCCTGACCTTTCTATTTAACATTGCCATCTATCCCCACTCCCACCACGTTCATTTTTTTTTTTTTAAACAAGATCTCACTCTATCACCAAGGCTGGAGTGGAGTGGTACAATCACAGATTGCTGCAACCTCGAATTCCTAGGCTCAACTGATCCTCCCACTTCAAGACTCCCTAGTAGCTGAAACGATAGGTGCATGCCATCATGCCTGGCTAATTTGTTTTATTTTGAAATGGAGTTTCACTCTTCTTGCCCAAGCTGGAGTGTAATGGTGCAATCCCAGCTCACTGCAACCTCCACCTCCCAGGTTCAAGTGATTCTTCAGCCTCAGCCTCCCAAGTAGCTGGAATCACAGGGGTGTGCCACCATGCCTGGCTAATTTTTGTATTTTTAGTAGAGATGGGGGTTTGCCATGTTGACCAGGCTGGTCTCGAACTCCTGACCTCAGGTGATCCTTGGCCTCCCAAAGTGTTAGGATTACATGAGTGAGCCACTACACCTGGTCAATTTAATTTTTTGTAGAGACAGGGTCTCACTATGTTGCCCAGGCTGATCTTGGACTCCTGGCCTCAAGTGATCCTCCTGCCGGGATTCCTAAAGTGCTGGGATTACCAACATCACCCACGATGCTTGGCATCAGGTTTATTTCCTCTTGCTGCTGCCACAAACTACCCTACAGTAGTCCCTTAAAACACCACAAATCTACCAACTTACACTTCTGGGACTCAGAAGCCCAAATTAGGTCTATTAAGGCTAAAGTTAAGGTGTCAGCAGAACTGCATTCCTTCTGGAGGCTCTAAAATGTTCCCTTGGCTTTTCCAGCTTCTAGAAGCCACCCCCATTCCTTGGATCGTGGCCCTTAACTCCATCTTCAATGCCAGAAGTGAAACATCTGCAAATCTCCCTCCGTAACTCTGCTTCCACCAACACATCTCCTGCTCCAATTCTCACTCTTCTAACCTCTTTCTTTTATAAGGATCTTTGTGACTGCCGGGCATGGTGGATCCCACCCATAACCCCAACACTTTGGGAAGTCAAGGCAGGAGGAACGTTTAAGGCCTGGAGTTTGAAACTAGCCTGGACAACATAGTGAGATCACACCTCTACAAAAGTATAAAAATCAATATTAGCCAGACATGGTGGTGTGCGCCTGCAGTCCCAGCTACTTGAGAGGCTGAGGTGAAATACATCTTTAGCCCAGGAGTTTGAGATCAGCCTGGGCAACATAACTAAATCTCATCTCTACAAAAATGAGCTCAGCATGGGTGACATGCATGTGTAGTCCCAGCTACTCTGAAGTCTGAGGTGGGAAGATCACTGGAGCTCAGGAGGTCAAAGCTATCGTGAGCTATGATCATATTACTGTGCTCCAGCCTGGATGACACAGGGAGAGTCTGTCTCAAAAAAAAAATAAACAAAATAAATATATATTTGCTCTCTGTCCCTGGTTCCTGGCACAGAGCTTTGAATGCTTATAAAGATCTCAGTGATAGAGATGATAGGAGCATCTTTAGTTTTAATATTTGGTCTTGGTCCCAGCTTTCTAACACAAGAGACTAAGAACTTTGGAATCTCCAGCATGCTAAGAATGCATTTGGGGATGTGGTTGAGATGACTGGGTGGCTGCACGCTCCTGGATTTCTTCAGGAGGAGGGCTGATTGCCAGAGAAAGCAACCACATGATTAGAGGCTTAGAACTTTTAGCCTCACCTGCTGAACTCCAGGAGGTGAGAGTGGCTGAAGATTGACTTAATTATCAATGGCCAAAGATTTTATCAATCAGGCTTGCATAATAGAGCCTCTGTAAACACCCTGAACAACAGGGTTTGCAGAGCTTCTGGTTGCTGAATACAGGAGGTCCTGGGAGGGCGGCATGTTGAACAGAGGGCATGGAAGCTCTGGGCACCTCCCACTTACCTTCCCCTGGGCATCCATCTTTCTTTCATTTCTTTCTCCCTTTCCTTCCTTTCTTTCTCCTCTTTCTTTTTTTTAAAGACAGGGTCTGGCTCTTTTGTCCAGGCTAGAGTGCAGTGGCACAATTTCAGCTCACCACAACCTAAGTTTCCCCAGTCCCCAGCTCAATGCATCCTCACCTCAGCTTTCCTAGTAGCTGGAACAACAGGTGCACACCACCACACCTAGTTACTTGTTTATTTTCATTTATTTTTTGAGAAAGAATCATGCCTAGCAGCTTAGGCTAAGTGCAGTAGCATGGTCTCAGCTCACTGCAACCTCTACATACTGGGTTCAAGTGATTCTCCTGCCTCAGCCTCCGGAGTAGCTAAGATTACAAGTGCATATCAACATGCCAAGCTAATTTTTGTATTTTTTATAGAGAGAGGGTTTGACCATGTTTCCCAGGCTGAACTCAAACTCCTGCATTTAAGCTATCCTCCCAACTCAACCTCCCGAAGCGCTGGGATCACAGGCATGAGCCACTGCATCGAGCATGCACATCTCTTTCACTGGCTGTTTCTGAGACATATCCTTTATAGTGAACCAAAAATAGGAAAACTCACCAGATGTGGTGGCTCACATCTGTAATCCCAGCACTTTAAGTGACTGAGGTGCAAAGATCACTTGGGCCCAGGAATTTGAGGCCAGCCTGGGCAACAAAACAAGATCCCATTGCTAAAAATAAATAAATAAATTAGCCAGATGTGGTGGTGCAGGCATGCAGTCTCAGCTACTAGGAAGGAAGGAGGACCACTTGGGCCCAGGCAGTTGAGGCTGCAGTGAGTTATGACTGCAACACTGCACACCAGCCAGGGCAACAAAATGAGACCCTGTCTCTCAGAAAAAAAGAAAATAAACTGTTCTTCTGAGTTCTATAAGCTGTTCCAGCAAATGATTAAATCAAAGAAGGGGGTCATGAGAACCCCTGATTTGTAATAGGTTGGTCAGAAGTACAGGTGAAAACCTAATACTTGCCATTGGTATCTGAAGTGAGGGCAGTCTCATGGGACTAAATGCCTAAACTGCAGGGTCTGCGCCAGCTCCAGGTAGTGTCAGAATAACATTGTGGGATACCCAGTTAATATCCAGAACACTGGAGAATTTGGTGTATAAGCTCCACACACACAGTCAGTCAGTCAAAGTGTGTGACGAGAGAAACACGGGCTTTTCTTTCACCTACCTGCCTAACTGCATAGGAGAAGCAATACATGGTGCTCATGAAAAGAGCAAGCATTAAAGTCAAACCAGTCCCTACATCTGACTCAGCTTAATATCCATGTGAGCTTGGGCAAATCACTCATTATCCCTCAGTCTGTATCATCTCATTCAGGAAATGGGGATAACTGGTACCTGCCTGTGGTTTTGTGAGAATTCATGAACGATTATGCTTGATGTTACTGTGACCATCACACCTATTCCAAACTATCTGACAGGGACAGTGATGGATGATAACATCACCAGATTAGAAACTGTAGTGGTCTCTCAGGCAAAATTCCATACAAGCAAATTACTGTCTCTCCAAAGCATTCCTGCCACACTTAATTCCCCATTCCCTGAACCAAATGCGCCATCTTAATTGTACAGGTCTTTAAAGTGCTGGTTTCCCTGACCATTCCCCATCCCTCCACATCCCCCTTCGCTCCCTACTCTCACACAGCTCTTCCTCATCTTTCAACAGCCAGTTTCACTGTCACCTTATCTGGAAGCTTCTCCTACTCTCCAGAAGAGCTTCCCATTGCACTTGATGCATGCACTATTGCTTGATCATTTTTGAGTTATTGTCCAAGTCTTTTTGTACCTGAATGACATGATGCCCAGTCTCCTCCTGAACTCTGATGTGTTTCATGGTAGATCCAGCTGGAAGTGACAAAAAAACATTCTTTAAAAATAAAAGAAGAAATCAGGCAATCCCATAAAAGTTTTAAAAGATATGTGAAAAGCAAACAAAATTCACGAGCTTCTAGGAAAAACATAAGAGGGAAGGTGTTACTGGGAAATATGCTAAAGGGTTAATTTTTATTGTATTTTACTTTTTTGAGAAAGAATCTTGCTCTATCCCCTAGGCTGGACCGCAGTGGTACAATCACAGCTCATTGCAGCCTCAACCTCCAGAACTTCAGCAATCTTCCAACCTAATTTTTATTTAAGAAACACATTCTTACTGTTACCAAAGCTGAAGTGCAGTGGCGTGATCACAGCTTACTGCAGCCTCGACCTCCTAGGCTCAAGTGATCCTCCAGTCTCAGACTCCCCAGTAGCTGGGATTACAGGTGTGGACCGCAATGTCCAGCTCACGTTATCTTTAATTTTTATTAGAGACAATGTGCTGCTATGTCGACGAGGCTGCTGGTGATCCTTTTCCCTCAAGCAGTTCTCCCACCTCAGCCTTCCAAAGTGCCAAGATTACAGGTGTGAGCTGCCACACCTGCTGAGGAGGTTAATTTTTAATGACATAAAGAGCTCAAAGCAAATATTAGAAGAAGCCTAAATGGCTATAGAGGCTGACTGGTCAACTGTGATATATCCATATAATAAAACATTAGCCAACCATGAAAAGGATTCAGATACATATATAGAAATTGACACAGATGTCCACAAAATATGAAAATAAGAAGTGATATTCAATCAGCCCATATGTATTTGAAGAATATGGCCAATTATTTCCTGAGATAAGATTATGGGTCTAAAGAGTAAAGGAAATTTTTTACTTCTTTTTTTAAGTATTTACTATTTTTATAATTTAATAAAAGATTAAATATATAGATCATCTAATTAGTAAAAGACATGTTAACTCTACAAATAAACAGAAAAGACATGGAGTATTTACTATTTTTATAATTTAATAAAAGATTAAATATATAGATCATCTAATTAGTAAAAGACATGTTAACTCTACAAATAAACAGAAAAGACATGGACAGCCCAACCTTGGTGGCTGATGCTTATAATAGCAGCACTTTGGAAGGGGGCAGTGGGAGAATTGCTTGAGGCCAGGAATTCCAGACCAGACTGGGAAACATAGCAAGACCTCGCCTCTATTCAAAATCAAAAAAATTAGCCAGACATGGTGGCATGTGCCTATAGTCCCAGTTACTGAGGTGGAAGGATCACCTGAGCCCAGGAGGTCAAGGCTGCAGTGAGTCGAGACTGTACCACCATACTCAAGCCTGGGCTACAGAGTGAGACTTGGTCTCCCAAAAAAGGAGGGGGAGCAAAAAAGAAAGCTAGCTGGGCACAGTAGCTCACACCTCTAATCCCAGCATTTTGGGAGGCTGAGTCAGTTGGATCACGAGGTACGGAGTTCGAGACCAGCCTAACATGGAGAAACCCTGTCTCTCTTGAAAATACTTAGCCAGGTATGGTGGCACATGCCTGTAATTCTAGCTATTCTGCAGACTGAGGCAATAGAATGGCTTGAATCTAACAGAACGAGGTTGCAGTCAGCAGAGGTTGTGCTGTTGCACTCTAGCCTAGGCAACAAGAGTGAAACTTCATCTGAAAAAGAAAGAAAAAGAAAGCTAATAAACTCATATAAGAAAATATATATTAAAATGTAACAAAAATAAAGTATTAATGGGGTCTTTTATTTACTAAAAATAATCAAACAAAAAATAACTTGCTATTGTACCCTGTGTCAGCAAAGGTGCAGTGAAATGGGCATTTTCTTTTACTATTAGTGATCTTTAAATTGTATACAAGCCTTCCACCAGGGTAAAGCTTGGAAATTTTTAAAATAGAATACAGTGACTCACTGTACTGCCTCCTCCAACTCCTGGCCTCAAACGATGCTCCCACCTCAGCCTCCCAAAGTGTTGGAATTATAGGCCGACAGCCACCATGCCTGAAAGCTCGGCAGTTTACATCAAGTATAATAAGAATGCTAACGTCCTGTGACTCACAGTAATCTCATTTCTGGAAATATCATCTTTGGATACAATTCAACCTCAACAAAAGTCATATGCACAAACAGTGAAAATCTAGGAGTAATATTTTTCTGTTTTAAAAACATATGGAACACTTCACAAATCTGCACGTCATTCTTGCACAGAGGCCATGCCAATCTCTCTATTGTTCCAACTTTAGGATATGTGCTACTGAAGCAAGCACGAGTAATTTAAGACAGAGCGGTTAGGCAAATAAGGAAGAATTATGGGGAATTTAAAAATCTATGGTATTTATAGGCACCTAGTAACAGCTCAGTAAATATTAGCTGCTACTTTTATTATTTTTATGGTCATTCCACTCAATTAAAAATTGTCATTAAAAATTTACCACTGTCATGGAACATCATGTATTTAACAGCATAATTGTAAAAACAGATAGAGGCTGGGTGCGGTGGCTCACACTTGTAATCCCAGCACTTTGGGAGGCCAAGGCAGGTGGATCACCTGAGGTCAGGGGTTCAAGTCTGGCCTGACCAACATGGAGAAACCCCATCTCTACTACAAAATACAAAATTAGTCAGGTGCGGTGGTGCCTGTAATCCTAGCTACTCAGGAAGTTGAGGCAGGAGAATCACTTGAACCTGGGAGTTGGAGGTTGTGGAGACCTGAGAGTGCACCATTGCTCTCCAGCCCGGGAGAAAAGGAGCAAAGCTCCATCTCAAAAAGAAAAAAGTCCCAGCACAGTGACTCACAGCTATAATTCCAGCACTTTGGGAGGTTGAGGCCAGGTAGATCACCTGAAGTCAGGAGTTCAAGACCAGTCTGGCCAACATAATAAAACCCTGTCTCTACAAAAATACAAAAATTAGCTCAGCATAATAGCAGGTACCTGTAATCTTAGCCTACTCTTAACCCTGGGAGGTGGAGGTTGCAGTGAGCTGAGATTGTGCCATTGCACTCCAGCCTAGGCAACAGAGCAAGTCTGTCTCAAAAACAAAACAAAACAGAACAGATACAATTTGTCCCTTGGTATATGGGGAGATTGGTTCCAGCTGCCCAATATCCATGTATACCAAAATCCATGCAAGCATCTGTAGTCCCAGCTACTTGTGAGGCTGAGGAAGGACTGTTTTCGCCCAGGAGGTTGAGGCTGCAGTGAGCCGTAATTGCACCACTGCACTCCAGTCTCGGCAACAGAGTGAGAAAGGTTGACTTTTAAATATAATTTTTCAGTTCACTTGAGATTTTGATCAGAACTGTGGCATATGAAAATTATTCATAGAATAATTACCTAATCAAATTAATGCTAGAATTGGGAACAGAAAATGTTTTGTTGACTCTTGATTCCTTCACTTGCTGTTACATAAACTATTGCCAGTGGGCACTTACCAACCAGAAGTGTTATCTCAGAGCTACTCACAATGAAAGGTGATGTCCAGGGCCCGGGTGTGTTCAGGTCTCCATGCCTTGGCTACGGGTGAGTGGGATTTATATGTCCATCCATTTTCTATATTCCAGCTCTGGAAAACTTGGGTTTGTCCATCTTGATAAGATGCACTTTAAATTTAACTCGGCAAGAACCACAAATGGAAGAAAGGTTATGAAACCACAGGATAGTACTTGTTCTCAAGGGACTCTTCAGCTTAAGTGCTTCTGTTAAAAAGGAATGACAGTGTCAAAAACTCATCACAGGTCAGGTGAGGTGTCTCATATCTATAATCCCAGCCCACTGGGAGACTAAGACAGGAGGATTCCGGGAGGCCAAGAGTTTGAGACCAGCCTTGGCAACACAGTGAAACCTCATCTCTACAACAAAAAAAAAAATTAAAACATGAGCTGGGTATGGCAGCACATTCCTATAGTCCTAGCTACCCTGGAGGCTTAAGTGGGAGAATAGTTGAACCCAGGAAGTAAAAGCTGCTGTGAGCAATGATCTCACCACTACACTCCAGCCTGGGTGACAGAGTGAGACCGTGTCTACACACACACACCCCTCAGTCTGTACAGCCTTGACTAATGAAAAGAGTCTTCCAGTTACAGAAGAGGTGTGCTCTTTTGTAGGAAAGGAAGGGATCAGCAAGCGTGTTCACAGCCTTTCCTCATCCTCTGCTTAGTTTCCCAAAAACCTTCAAGGGAGTCCCGAGGGAAAGGACATAAATCTCTTATGGACAGAGGAGAAATATGCCTCCTTTGTCAATTAACAAATGGAACACCTGCCATGAAAACCAGGAAATTCTGCTAAGATGAACCACTCCCTACAACACTGACCTATGCAGCAAAAATGAGAAACTGGAGTTTGTGGACTAATAATATTGAAGGTCACATTCCAGATTGTGGAGATCTAACCAAAGTACAGCCTTTCCACAAGGCACTGCCAAATAACAGCTGGCTGTCTCCATGTGGCACTGCCATATCTCTGGCTCTCATTTCCCCGAGAGATGCTCTATTCCAGCTTTCTCTTGCATTTTGTATTCTGTAGTTCCTGGGGTAAGACTTCACAACATAGCAAACTGCTGACTCAATGCTGACCTACAGATCTGACTTCAGATTCTAGCAGGACTCTTTCAGTTTAAGAAATTAAAGAGGAGAAAAAATGGACCCAGCCTGGCACTGCCAGCTTAGCAGTCCGTAGAAGCTGCTCAAAATGACTACAGTGCTTCTGACTTTCTGAGTCTGCCCTTGCTCCTAGGGCTCTTTGGATGACATTTATTTCTCCTTGTGGAAGAAATGGTTTGCTAGAATATAAAAAATTTAAGGAAGAAAAAAATATTAAAATATAATTTTCTCCTAAAGAGCACTCAAAAGTATACTCCCACTAGTGCTGGATCTATTTATCTCTTTTTTTTTTTTTTTCTTCTGAGATTGGGTCTCTCTGTTACCAAGACTGGAGCACAGTGGTGAGATCACAGCTCACTGCAGCTTTCAACTCCTGGGCTCAAGCGATCCTCCCACTTCAGCCTCCCAAGTAGCTGGGATTACAGGTGCATGCCAACATGCCTAATTTTTTAAATTATTTGTAGAGAAGGCCACTATGTGGCCTAAGCTGGTCTTGAACTCCTAGATCAAACTAATCCTCCTGCCTTGGCCCCCCAAAGTGCTGGAATTATAGGCTTTAGCCACCACACCCAGTCTATTTACTTTCATATATATATGTGTGTGTGTGTATATATATATATATATATACACACACACACATATGTATACACACACATATATATACACACACATATATATGCATACACACACACATATATAAAATCTCATATGTTAAATGTTCCTCCTTAAATCGCCTCCTACCCACCCATCTGCAGGGAGAGCAAACACAGGTCTCAGCAGATCAGGCAACCTACATGAAGAAAGGAGGCTGGAGTAATGCCAGAGCCCAGGAGGAACTGTAGCAAATGGCAAGGTATTCACTTCAAAGGTTTTTCAACATTGTGATGGTCAAACCAAACACAGAAACAGGAAGCCCAGTTCAGTCACCAGCAGCCAACACGGGATATTTGATCTACATGCTACAGGGCAAACTGTTTAGGATGAATGACCTTGTCTCCACCACCCTGTTCTTCAAGTCCCTCCTGCCCAGTAGTCCCTACACTCTGCTGACATGACCCACATTCACAGAACTCTCCTGACACCTTTGCTTGTTTAGTCTTCTTTCCCCAATGACTATTTTCTTTTTTGGATACAGAGTTCACCTCTGTCACACAGACTTGAAGTAAAGTGAGGTGATTATGACTCACGGCAGATTCCATCTCCTGGGCTCAAGTGATCTTGCCTCCCAAGTAGTTGGGATTACAAGCATGTACCACCATACCTAGCTAAGTTTGTTATGATGATGATTATTATTTTGAGATGGAGTCTCACTCTATCATCCAGGTTGGAGTGCAGTAGCATGATGTAGGCTTACTGCAACCCCCGCCTCCTGGGTTCAAGTAATTCTCCTGCCTTGGCCTCCTGAGTAGCTGGGATTACAGGCATGCACCAGCAAGCCCAGCTAATTTTTGTGTTTTAGTAGAGATGGGGTTTCACCATGTTGGCCAGGATGAACTCAATCCCTTGACCTTGTGATCCACCTGCCTTGGCTTCCCAAAGTGCTGGGATTACAGGCATGAGCTGCTGTGTCTGGCCAATCTTTGTTATTTATAAACTACTGAGCCTCATATGTATGCTAATAACAATGCAAAACAGACTAATATAGCAATCGTATGCCAACACTTACCAGACTGTGAGGAGCACAATGACAGAAGTACAGAGTGGGACTGAAATGCTCCCAAGGGGCTTCTTGTTGCGTCATAGAGAATGGGGTGAGACACCTCGGCTGAGGCTAAAGATGAGAGTCAAAGAGTGATGATGAGGGTAGGGGAGGGTTTCCTGAAGAAGGACACCAGTAAAGTCCCCCAAGGAAACTGACATTCCCTGTGGCTGGAGGGTAGGGATATGGGGAGGGTGGTGCAGGATAAAACTGGAAAGGTAAACCAAGGCCAGCTCTTACCAGGCCCTGTGGCCAAATTACTTTGATTTTATCTTAAAGGCAATGGGCAGTCACCAGCAGGTTTTAATCAAGAACCATTTTGACCCAAATTTGCCTTTTAGAAAAATTCCTCTGGCTTCAGTGAATAGGCTGAAGTCAGCAAGCCTAGAAGTCAGGAAGACAATTGGAGGCCTTCAAAATAAACCAGTACCAAAGAAAACAGGGCCAGGCATGGTGGCTGCTGCCTATAATCTCAAAACTTTACAAGTCTAAGGTGGGTGGAGGTCTTGAGCCCAGAAATTTAAGACCAGGCTGAGCAATGTGGTAAAACCACGTCTCTACAAAACACAAAATATTAGTTGGGTGTGGTGGCTCATACCTGTGGTCATACCTCAGCTACCCCAGAGGCTGAGGCAGGAGGATTGCTTAAGCCCTGTAGGTTGAGACTGCAGTGAGCCAAGATCACATCGCTGTGCTCCAGCCTGGGCAACAGAGGGAGACGGTCTCAAAAAGAAAAAGAATCCCATTCTTCACCTATTAGTGCCCCCAGGTTCTCATGAGAACCTTGGTGATGCAGTGAATTCAACTGTCACTGTAATTCAGCAATTCACACATTTAAGTTTGTGTTTGATTTTCAATAATATCAACCCTGTGGAAACAAGAAATAAGGAATTGTGTTTGGGCTATCAGGGAAGCTCTCTGGATATCAGACCATGACTTATGCTAAGACTTGAGCTTGTGTTTCTCTCTCTGTGAGTGCTCAAGTGCAGCAGTCCCATTTTTTTGGCACCAGGGACCAATATTATGGAAGACAATTTTTCCACAGGCTGGGGGCAGGGGGCAGTTTTGGAATATTTCAAGCACATTACATTTATTGTGTACTTTGTAATTATTACATTGTAGTATATAATAATTATATAACTCACCATAATGTACAATCAGTGGGAGTCCTGAGCTTGTTTGTTTTCCTGCAACTAGATGGTCCCATCTGGGGGTGATGAAAGATAGTGACAGATTATCAGGCATCAGATTCTCATAAAGACACAGCAAGGTAGAACCCTTGCATGCACAGTTATACAATAGGGTTCCTGCTCCTATGAGAATCTAATGCTACCACTGACCTGACAAGAGGTGGAGATCAGGTGGCAAAGAGGGGAGTGGCCATAGATACAGATGAAGCTTTGCTCGCCCACCTGCTGCTCACCTCCTGTTGTGTGGCCAAGTACAGGCCTGTGATTCAGGGATTAGGTGCCCCTGCTCCACTGCATCCAAAAGGACCCTCTCCACAGCAGTCTTCATAGTGGTCAAGTACAGAAGCCACTTAGCTCCTAAGGCATGTGTCTCAGCTGGCATTTCATCACAATCAACAGGAAGTGGTAGCTTGAAACATTATGAGGTCACTTCCTAAAAATCACCAGCATCCCATTTCCACTGACAAGGAGCTCAACGCTGCCCCTTGGATAACCAAACCTATGCCCAGATCCCATTTGTGTGGGTCTTTCTCCCAGAACCCTTCCTAGCATCAGTTCTCTATTTGTCAGAGTCCAATCAAAAGACAAAAATCACCCGAAGTTTAAACTGGTAAAATTTAAAATAAAAAAATTATATAACAAGGGAACACCATATGAGAGATTGGCTACAAAAGGAAAGAGAACTCTCGAGAACATAGGGCTAGCAGAGGCCAGACATGGTGGCTCATGCTTACAATTCCAGCAATTTGGGAAGCCAAGGCAGGAGGACTGCTTGAGGCCAGCAGTTTGAGACCAGCCTCGAAAACACAGTGAGACCCTGGCTCTACAAAAAAAAAAGCCAGGTGTGGTGGCACAGACTTGTAGTCCTAATCACTTGGAAGGCTGTGGTGAAAAAATTGCTTCAGCCCAGAATGTTAAGGCTGCGGTGAGCCATGATTTCACCACTGCACTTTAGACTGGGCAAAAGAGAGAAACCCTGCCTCAAAAAAACAAAGTATAGGACCAGCTGTTACAATGAGCAGTAATTTCCTACTGTCCCTACACTGAGACAGAGTGACCAAGGAAGGGATTCCCCACTAAGGCTGAGATCCAGGACCCCTTGGAGAAGGCACAGTCATGGGTAATTCAATGGCAGAATTGCTGCATTACCAAATGGTGGAATATGCTAGCAATATGCCCTCTGGAGTTTGCTGAAAATCCACCATCTAGGGTGCTAGCTTAACCTATTAGTAAACAGTTGTCTCACTAGAAAACCACCCAGGCAAATGCAGAGAAACTGCTGGTCACTGTGTGCTGCTAAGCACCATGCAGGGCAGAGCCTGGTGCTGGAAAAGCTCAGTGCCTGTGAAGATTTGCACACAACTAGAAAGAAAAGCCTCTTATACTGCCCCTCTAGCACCATGTACTGACAACATTTAATAACGCACCAGTTGACAGAGGAAGCATTTAAGGAACCCACCTCTATGTTTGCAGAGCAGGCAGTTAACAGTGAATTTGGAACTGAGGAGCAGTCATAGGATGAATTACTGGTACATGACACATTTCCATCTACCAAAGAAGGAAGGGAAAAGAGAAAAATGAGAAGAAAAACAGACATGGTGGTTCACACCTGTAATTGCAGCAGTTTGAAAGGCCAAGGCAGGTGAATCACTTAGGTCCAGGAGTTTGAAACCAGCCTGGGTGACAGAGAGAAACCTTGTCTCCACTAAAAATAAAAAAAAAATTAGCTGAATATGGTGGCATGTGCTCTAGTCCCAACTTCTCAAGAGACTCCTGGGTTCAAGCAATTCACCTGCCTCAGCCTCCCAAGTGGTGGGGATTATAAGTACGCACCATCATGCTCAGCTAACTTTTGTATTTTTAGTAAAGACAGGATTTCACCATGTTGGTCACATCAGTCTCAAACTCCTGACCTCGTGATCTACCCACCTCAGCCTCCCAAAAGCTTCTGCTCTGTCTTTGCCCTCTTAATCTAAGAAAACTAAGCTAAAATAAATTTTGTAACCAAACCAAAATGAAGCTAAGAGGTGTGGCTACTATACTCAAAAGACTTGAAATTCCCTTCACCCAAAAATAACTATCTGGAAGCCAAGAATGACTATCTGGAAGTCAGCATCCTCAGAGTACATTTCAGAGGCAAACTAGAATATGTCAGTGTAAACTATGAAAGTCCAGAGCCTTTGTTTGAGTAAAATTAGGTGCAGCAAAACCATGGGCTCCATGCATGGTTGGTATTGTAAAAAAGGCCACAGGGAGTAGAATTAAATATGACACCCTTGGCCGGGTGCAGTGGCTCACACCTACAATCCCAACACTTTGTGAGGCCGAGGTGGGCAGATCGTTTGAGGTCAGGAGTTTAAGGGCAGCCTGGCCAATATAGTAAAACCTCATCTCTACTAAATATATAAAAATTAGCCAGGCATAATGGCAGGTGCCTGTGATCCCAGCTACTTCGGAGGCTAAGGCAGGAGAATCACTTGAATCCAGGAGGCAAAGGTTGCAGTGAGCTGAGATCACACCACTACATTCCAACCTGGGCAACAGAACAAAATTCCATCTGCAAAGTTTCTTCTAAACTCAATTTAGGGCACCATGTACCACAAACCAGATAGCAAGAAATTAAATAAATTTTAGCCTTTTTCATGCCATCCAATTACATCTTGGTCAGTTCATAAACATGTTTCGGCAAATGCTGGAGGAGTTTTTCTCTTTAGGAGTCCTCTCTCACTTTACCCTGCTTAACAGAAGACTTCACACACAAAGAGAATGGAGACAGCCCCGCTTCAGGACATGCTACACGAAGAGAACTGACTGTCCCAAAAAGAGAGGGCTCCACACCCCTCTGACAACTCCACAATAGACGAGCTACACACAAATGCCTGAAGTAAGGAAGTCCATTAAGAAAGTGAACAGTTGGTGAGATCAAGACTTCTGAACCAAAGGGCCTGCAGCTGGTCTGATGATTCATCAAAAAGTCTGAATTTAAATGGAGACATATGGGACTGTGACATGTAATAAAAGAACTGAAGCAGCAAAGTGTCTTGATCTGGGTTTCCTTTCCACTGTATACAGCTTCAATGAATAGAGAAGTGAGCATGCCTGTGGTACTCCTGACACATCTGGGATAGTTCCCATCCACAGTGGTCAACCTTTGGGATTATCCACACATTGCAGGGTCATCATCCATCTATGCTGACCTAGAATGTCTGGATAAAAGCTTCTGTTTGGAGACTGGAGAGAAAAATGTCAAACGTGAAAGCCCATGAACTGTCTCAGCCAGGGGGAACACATGAAGGAAACACTACAGAATCTGACATCAGAAGCCTAATTTCAGGTTGACCTGTGAAGCTTTACGATTGTGAGTAATCAGCTTACTTTCTCTAGGCTCTGTTATTCTCACATCAATAAATAGACAAGCAGACTGAATAGTCTCCCAGATCAATTCCAATCTTAACATCCTCTGGCTTTATGATTAAAGAATGATACTAATTAATAAGGTTAAAACTGTGGCTTAACCCCAACAGGAGCCCGCTGGGATTATGCTAAGCAAAACTAGTCCACATAGACAGCGCCATTCTGACCACATCCCTCCCTATGCCAGCTATCATACAGATATGCACCACTGGTATGAGAAGTCCTTCCACAGGAGACTGACTGATTCAATAATAGGCTGATTTATTCATTCAAACAACAAATATTTACTGAGCACCTTCTAGGGATTTAGGGTTACAACAACAAAACAGACAAAATCCCTTCCCTTACTTACCTTTTAGTGAAGGAGGAGGGGGAGTCAGACATCAAATAGGAAGTATAATTAAGGATATACTTTATGTAGGGCAGTGCTGGGATTCACTCAGGGTGGCTGGAAAAATATTAAAGGAAATATTCAGGAAGTATAGAATGTAGTATCAAACGTTTGGGAAGCCGAAAAGTTTTAATGAGCCAGGCTGAAGACAGCCAGTTCTTACATTGGAGCTTTAAGTTATAAGGTGAAGATTAAGATGAGAAAAGCTTCCCTGGTTGAGTCTGTTTACCCCACATTCCTTTTTCTCTACTCTGTTTACTCATGTAAACTTCATGCTAGCTGCTCCTCTTAGGGGGAGGTTGAAAAAGAATTACTTCTTAATGGTGTTTATTCTGGACCTCAGAACCACAAGTTTTCATCATTCTTAAAACCACTCTTTCAACCATGTTAATTATCCACAAGCAGGTTAACTTAAAAACCTCTGTTACTACTTCTATACTGAATGCAATAATGAACAAGGAGTCAATTAGCTGCAATCACTCTCTAAAAGTTGATGACACCCTAGCCCAACCCTTACACTGTATTCTGTATGTAAGGGCATATTTTATTCATCTGATACTTACACTAAATAAATGTTTGTTTAGTAAGTGAAACTAAATGTGAATTTTAAGTATAAACAAGTCATGATGAGAGGGAAACAAAAGGCCCAAATTAATCAAATTCATCTCTTCTTAGACACCGAATTTGTGTCGGCAGATTATCATCTTACCTTTTAACAACAAATGTAATTTGATTGCCCACTTGAATGATGTTTTCCAGCCTTGGGATTCCCTATCATGAGGGACTTCTGAAAGGAATGTCTTTCAGTAGTTCTTCCACACACACATCATTCGCATGTCCTTCAAATTTTTGGTCTTAAAAACTATCTTCGAAGATCTTCAAAGATTAAACTTTGTTTTTCAATATCCTTAAACAGAAGAGAAAGAAAGAAAATCATTATAGACAATAAAGAACATAACCTAAGCTAGTGTGCAGTGGCATGATCTTGATTCCTTGCAATCTCTGCCTCTCGGGTTCAAGCAATTCTCCTGCCTCAGTCTCCCAAGTAGCTGAGATTACAGGTGCCGGCCAGCATGCCTAATTTTCGTATATTTTTAGTAGAGACAGGGCTTAACTATGTTGGCCAGGCTGGTCTCCAACTCCTGACCTCAGCTGATCCACCCACCTTGGCCTCCCAAAGTGCTAAGATTACAGGCATGAGCCAATGTGCCCAGTCATAAACATTATTTGGAAGAAGCTTTTTGCTACTATCTGCCCGTGACTGTAATAACCGTCCTCCATTGGCTGCCTTACAGTAGTGCATTTCAGGCTACGCTTTCATCTGCACTGCAGCCATGAGATCAATGTTCTTTACCCCTTCAACATCGTGAGCATGCTATTTAATAAGAATTAACTTGCCACAAAGAATTCAGGGAATGGGAATTAAAAATAGTAAGCAGAGGCTGATTTAGATTAAAAGAGGCATAACAACCAAAGTTAACACATGAAGACTGTTTAAAGCCAGATTTAAAACAAATTTTTTTCAGATAATGAGGAATTGTGATACTATTCAGATAAGAGTAAGGAAACTCAACTAAGGGCTACATATGAGCTGACACCAAAAAATCACTGCCAAATTTGTCAGATATGATGAGAGAGTGGCTGCTCGGGAATGCACACTGAGCAGATAAAATAATGTGATGACTGCGATTTGCTTTATAATATTCCTGCAAAGGGAGGTAAAAGAATGTGGACAATCTTAATGATCACAGAAATCGAGGAATGGGTATTTTAGTGTTTATTATACTATTTTCTCTATTTTTGAATAGGTATAAAAACTATAATTTAAAAATGTAAAAAAAAAAAATGGTCAGGAGCACTGGCTCACTCCTATAATTCCAGCACTTTGGGAGGCCGAGGCAGGTGGATCAGTTGGGTCAGGAGTTCAGAGACCAACATGGTGAAACCTGTTTCTACCAAAAATACACACACACAAAATTAGCCAAATGTGGTGACAGGTATCTGTAATCCCAGCTACTCAGGAGGCTGAGGCAAGAGAATCACTTGCGCTCAGCAGGAAGAGGCTAAAGTGAGCCAAGATCATGCCACTAGACTCCAGCCTCGGCAACGGAGTGAGAATCTGCTTAAAAAAAAAAAAATAAATAAATAAAGTAAAAATTAATTTACTATTCCCTGCTCTGAAGCCACACCCAAACAGAATTCTACAAAGAAAGATTCTAGCAATTCACATGGTGCTATTTATATAGAGATCTCCCTTGTACCTTTGTAAATTTAAATATTTTGCAACCTGATGGTTGGGAGTGGTTCAAAGCTGGGCATGGTAACACATGCCTGTAGCCCCAGCCTCTTAGGACACTAAGGCAGGAGGATAACATAAGCCCAAAAGTTCTAGTCACACCCAGACAACATAACAAGACCTGGTTTCTTTAAAAAGAAATAGGGAGCTGAGAGGGAGCTCACTGATGAATTATTTTGGTGATATCAACAAGTGCTATTGAAACACTACTATAAAATCCAAAATTACATCGACTGCCAGATTTTTCTCCTTACTTCTGGACTCATTTATCCAATTGCCTCCTCTACCTCCACACCTCAACTTGAAAGAAATTAATTTCTTTGATCTTAGATTGGCTTTCCTCTAACATCTAAGATTTGTATTAAATTCTTACTTCATGTTATTAGCACCAAATCTAAAAGAATCTAGTATAGGAACTCGTTGGAATAAGAAACACACAAAATGAAATAGTTATCATATCTGTAAAAAGAAATATGCCCATAAACAAACAACGGTAAAAAATTAGAGGCTTTCAGTCACACTAAAGAATGATGTTAAATAAAATTATTCTGTCAATTCAATAAGAAACTATATAAACCTAATTCTAACAAGCTTTCTATAAAATAAAAAAGAACCAATTGTCAGAGCTGAGTAAAAAGTGGAAGTTTTAGAAAGAGGTGAAGTCAACTACAGAATGTGCCCATCGCATATAATAAAGGCTGCCCCAATCACACCCATCCCCCTTATTCCAACTAGTGTCACCTGAGGTCAGAAGTTCAAGACCAGCCTGGCCAACATAGAAAAATCCCTTCTCTACTAACAATACAAAAATTAGTCTTGTATGGTGGTGGGCAGCTGTGAGGCAGGAAAACTGCCTGAACCCAAGAGCCAGTGAGCCAAAATCACACCATAGCACTCCGACCTGGGGGACAAGAGTGAAAACTGTCTCAAGAAAAAGAAAAACAAATTCCTTTGGGAAGGCTTTCTTCATAGAGATCTTCAACATGAGACTGAAAAAAAGGGTATGGAATCATCACCGGACCTTTGACTTTTACAGCTTGAAGTAGAAGAAAAAAAAGGAAGAGGGATATCATTTAAACACAATTTGCAGCGAAGAATAATTATTGAATCTGTATTGCTCTTTAACTTTCTTTTCTTGAAACAGAGTTTCACTCTTGTCGCCCAGGCTGGAGTGCAGTGGCACGATCTCGGCTCACTGCAAGCTCCATTTCTCAGGTTCAAAGGATTCTCCTGCCTCAGCCTGCTGAGTAGCTGGGATACAGGAGCCTACCACCACCCCCAGCTAAGTTTGGTATTTTTTGTAGAGACAGAGTTTCACCATTCTGGCCAGGCTCGTCTCGATCCCCTGACCTCAGGGGATCCGCTCATCTCAGCCTCCCAAAGTACTGGGATTAGAGGGATGAGCCACTGAGCTGCCCGAGCACTTTCTTATGTTATTAAATGGCCTAACCCAGGTGGGGGCAGTGGCTCATGCCTGTAATCCCAACAACCTTGAAAGACAAGGTCAGAAGGTTGCTTCAACCTAGGAGTTCAAGACCGGCCTGGGCAACATAGCTAGACCACCCCTCATCTCTACAAAAATTAGGCCAGGTGTGCACCGCACCTGGCTAATTTTTATATCTTTTGTAGAGACAGGGTTTCATCATGTTGCCCAGGCTGGTCTCAAACGCCTAAGCCCAAGCCATCCTCCCGCCTCGGCCCTCAAAGTGCTGGGATTACAGGGCCCAGGAAGCCTCATGTTTTCTTTAAGCAGTCTCCTACTCTTGCACACTTGGAGAGTTTTCTTTTTGTTCTTTTAGGCAGGGTTTACCTCAGTCTCACAGGGTGGAGTTCTGTGGTGGGATCGTAGCTCATTGCAGCCTTGAATCCTGGGGTTCAAGTAGCTGGGAGGCTGAGGTGGGACTAAAGATACAGGGTCACACCATGTTGCCCAGGCTGCTCCTGAACTCCTGGACTGTAGGGATTCCCCCTACCTCAGCCACACCTGGACACAGTTTTCTATTTTTGACCTAAATAAAAACTGTACCGGGTCAGAGTTTGTCAACTGCCCTTTTCCAGCCAGCAACACAGGACCTAGCTGAGACATTGCAGTTACCAGGCTTCACTCTGAGAAGAAGATGACACATCTCCAGGCCCTGTACTGTCCTTGTGACTTCCCTGAAAACCCACCCTTGTGACATCACAGACCTCAGATGGAGCCAATCAGAACTCTAAAAGAAAATGTCAGTTGCATGCCAGTCAGATGTGGGCAGTGTTCATGTTTCAAAAGCTAACACTGGCATGACTTAGTGTTGGACCCAGAAAAATTAAAAAGTGAAAGATAAAAATATGTAAAGTAGGCTGAGTACAATGGCTCACACCTGTAATCCCAACACTTTCAGAGACCGAGGCAGGTAAATCACAAACTCAGGATTTTGAGACCAGCATGGCCAATAAGGAGGCTGAGGAAGGAGAATGGCTTGAACCCAGGAGGCAGAGACTGCAGTCAGTTGAGATCATGCCACTGCACTCCAGGCTGGGTGACAAGAGTGAAAACTTGGTCTCAGAAAAAAAAAATCCTTTGGGAAGTCCTTCTGCATAAAGATCTTCCACATGAGACTAAAATAAAAGTACTAGATCATCCTGGACCTTTGGCTTTTACAGCTTGAGCTGTAACTAAAAAAAAAAAAAAAAAAGGATATCATTTAAATACAATTTGTAGAAAAGAATAATTATTCAATCTGTATTGCTCTTTAATTTTTTTTTTTTTAACGAAGTCTTGCTCTGTTGCCAGGTGGGCGTGCAATGGCACAATCTCAGCTCACTGCAACCTCCATCTCCCATGTTCAAACAATTCTCCCGCCTCAGCCTCCTGAGTATTTGGGACTACAGGTGCCTGCCACCATGCCCAGCTAATTTTTGTACAGACAATGGAGACAGGGTTTCACCGTATTGGCTAAAATGATCTTGATCTCCTGTCCTCATGATCCACCCGCCTTGGCCTCCCAAAGTGCTAGAATTACAGGCATGAGCCAGCATGCCCTGCATTGCTCTTTAACTTTCATAATTTGTTCTTTACTCCTATTATTGTATTTGAGTCCAAAAAATAGTATGAAAAAAATAAAAAGAACCTCCAAAATGCTAATATTCTGATCAAAGTCTACAGTAAAATATCCCATTACAGCTGGGCATGGTGACTCACACCTGTAATCCAGCACTTTGGGAGGCTGAGGTCAGTGAATCACATGAGATTGGTAGTTCAATACCATCCTTGCCAACATGGGAAAACCCATCTCAACTAAAAATACAAAAACTACCCATGTGTGGAGGCAGGTGCCTGCAATCCCAGCTACTCGGGAAGCTGAGGCAGGAGAATCACGTGAACCCAGGAGGTAGAGGTTACAGTGAGCCAAGATCATGCCATTGCACTCCAGCATGGGGGACAAGAGGGAAACTCCAGCTCAAAAAAAAATTAAATAAAATAGAGAAAGAAAAAGAAAGAAATAATCCAATTATTTAAGCCAATGTAGATACAGTCAGACTTTCTACAACAGTCTGAACCAAATTATAAGGCCAGAAAAACATACCAGCTAATGTTATTTAATATATACAGTACTAAATGGAAAATGTAGTATTTTCAAAACATAAACATTAGTGTAACCTTATTGGACTTATAAAAATAATTTTTTTAACTAATACAAACAGAAGATTCTCCTGAACTGCAACATCTCAGCTAGCATTTATTTACTCAAGACTGAAATAATACAACATCTATAAAATGTCAAAAGCTGGGATGGGCACTGTGGCTGATACTTGTAATCCCAGCACTTTGGGAGGCCAAGGTGGTCAGATCACCTGAGGACTGGAGTTCGAGACCAGCCTAACCAACATGGAAAAATCCCATCTTTACTTAACAGAAAAAAAAAATTAGCTAGACATGGTGGTGTACACCTGTAATCCCAGCTACATGAGAGACTGAGGCAGGAGAATCGCTTGAACCCAGGAGGAGGAGTTTGTGGTGAGCTGAGATCAAGCCATTGCACTCCAGCCTGGGCAACAAAAGCGAAATTACGTCTCATAAAAAAATACAACTTAAGAGCTAGTCATTGAACAGGCTCAAACCTATAACCCCAGCACTTTGCAAGGCCTAGGTGGGTAGATCACCTGAGGTCAGGAGTTCGAGACCAGCCTGGCCAACATGGTGAAATCCCAGCTCTACTAAAATTACAAAAATTAGCCCAGCATGATGGTACTTACCTGTAGTTCCAACTACTACAGACACTGAGGCAGGAGGATCGCTTGAACCTGAGAGGTGGACATTGCCGTGAGCTGAGATCATGCCACTGCCCTCCACCCTGGGTGACAAAGCAAGACTCTCTCAAAGAAACAAAAAATGTCAAGAGCATGGGAAGTAGTAAAATTAAACATAACCAACAATGTCCCATCAGAATAGCTCCATTTTTTGCTATCATTATATGTTAAAGTCTATTTGCTAAACATTGACATTTGTACTAAAGTTTCAAGTGCACCATATAACACATTAGTGCTGAGTGAAGTTTAATACCCTTTGCTGTACACTAAACTCGAATATCATACTTACAGATCAAAACAAAAGTATCTTTTCCTAAGATAATTACCACTAATGATGCTTTAAAATTATAAAATGTGAAGATTTTTTATAATGTCACAACAGCTGCAAATTATTGTCTTTGAACAAAATAATCTAATAAATCACCATCACAAAAAAGCCCCCAAACATAATCTATTTCATCTTATAAAAAGCACTTACATTTATAAACTGTTAGAGTCAATTTACAAAACTTTAATAGCAAATTATTTTTACTTAGAATAGTACTAAATTAACCATACAATAAAAACATAGGCCAGGTGTGGTGGCTCACACCTGTATCCCAGCACTTTGGGAGGCCCAAGGCAAATGGATCAGTTGAGGTCACAAGTTCCAGATCAGCCTTGCGGACATGGGGAAATGCCACATCTACTGAAAATCAGGCAGGCATGGTGGTGGACACCTTTAATCCCACCTATTTGAGAAGCTGAGGTTCACTTGAACCTGGGAGGTGAAGGTTGCAGTGAGCCAAGATCGTGTCGTTGCATTCCAGAATGGGTGACAAGAGCAAAACTCCAGCTCAAAAAACAAAATCCCATTACTTTAAGCCAATGTAGATACAGCCAGACTTTCTACAACAATATGAACCACATCAAAAGGCCAGAAAAACACACCAGCTCATATCATGTAATACATATAGTACTAGATGGAAAAGGTAATATTTCCAAAACATAAACATCAGTGTAACCTTACTGGACTCGTAAAAACACTTACTGGAGTTATAAACATAATTTTCAAAAGTACCAGAAACAGAAGATTCTCCTGAACTACAACATTTGAGCTAGCATTTATTTACTCAACATTAAAATATACAACAGGTATAAAAAGTCAAGAGCTGGGCCGGGTGTGGTGGCTCACAACTGTAGTCTCAGCACTTTTGGAGGTCGAGGCAGGCAGATCACCTGAGGTCAGGAGTTCAACACCAGCCTGACCAACATTAAATACCCTTGTCTCTACTAAAAATGCAAACTTAGCTGGGCATGATGGCACATACCTGTTATCCCAGCTACTCGGGAGGCTGAGGCAGGAGAATTGTTGGAACCCAGGAGGCGGAGGTTGTCATGAGCCAAGATCGCACCATTGCACTCCAGCCTGGGCAACAAGAGTGAAACTTCATCTGAAAAGTATATAAATAAAATGAAAGTCAATCACTGGCCAAATGTGGGTGGCTCATACCTGTAATCCCAGAATTTTGGGAGGCCAGGGCAAGCGGATCATTAGAGGACAGGAGTCTGACAGCAGCCTGGCCAACATGGTGAAACCTCATCTCTAATACCTACACAGAAATTAACTGGGCATGGTGGCAGGTGTCTGTAATCCCAGATTCTTGGGAGGCTGAGGCAGCCAGATCACCTAAGGTTAAGAGCTCAACACCAGCCTGACCAACTGGGTGAAACCCCACCTCTACTATACAAAAATTAGATGGGCATGGTTGTTTGTGCCTGTAATCGCGGCTACATGGGAGGCTGAGGCAGGAGAACTGCTTGAACCCAGGAGGTGGAGGCTGCAGTGAGCTGAGATCATACCACTGTACTCCAGAATGGATAACAGGGCAAAACTCCATCTCAAAAAAAAAAAAAAAGAAAGAAAACATTTGCTATGGGGAGACCAGAAATATGATCTGCTGGCAATCCTTCCATTTTAGGAAATCTAAACAGTGGGAGTCATTCTGTTTTGTCTCTCTCCACTCCAGAAACAAAACCAATAACCAAATCCATTCCATTTCTTTCAAAACACATCTAACAATTAAGAGATGATATGCATGGCTCCATACTCTAAACTTCATCTGAAAAGTATATAAATAAAATGAAAGTCAATCACTGGCCAAATGTGGGTGGCTCATACCTGGGTATCACAGACAGTTGATGAAGGCTCGTTCATTTGACTGGTGTAGACTTCAATAATAAACTGTTCAATGCACTATGCCAGGTAAATATTGCATCTCAGAAGTAGAATAAATACTGTTATTTTAGTTCTGTCTACACATAAATGCAGTATTTGTACATATTTATAATGGGTTAATATAAACAAACTGAGTTAATTGTTCTAGAGAGTAACAAAATTTGGACAACACGAATTTTCCTGTCCTGGCACATAATTAGTAGTTAGAGGCAGTTTATTTCACGTGAAAGGTACCATTAAAAAAATCAATGGTAAGCATTAAATAATTATTGCACACAATCTTCTCATCTGAGTTAATACTGAAGACCTACCTCCTGAAGCTTGTTTATCAAGTTGTAAATCTTCACGTGTAGAATAGGTTCATGTCTGAAAGGTGAGAATAAACATTTAATATTCACCATGCAATATTCAGCAAAGTAATATCCACTAGTACATATTTAACATTTAATCATCAAGGGTGGTTTTGAAAAGAAAAAACACACTGGGGGCAGTGGCTCAGACGTGTAATCCCAATACTTTGAAAGACTGCGGCAGGCAGATCACAGCTTGAATGTTTGAGACCAGCCTGGCCAACATGGTGAAAACCCATCTCTATTAAAAACAAAATTTAGCCTGGAGTGGTGGCAGGTGCCTGTAATCGCAGCTACTCAGGAGGCTGAGCCAGGAGAATTGTGTGAACCCAGGAAGCAGAGGTTGCAGTGAGCCAAGATCATACCACTGCACTCCAGTCAGGGTGACAGAGCAAGACTCTGTCTCAGGAAAAAAAAAAAAAATAAGAAAAGGTCATCTGAATGCTTGAGCACAACAAAATCTACAGAGTAACAAAACAAAATAACAATTGCAAATTGTCTCATCAGGTGCTTCATGGAGCATGTGTCCTCACAAGTAAAGTGGTAACTTGGCAACATACAGCTCTTTTGAAGCATACTACAAATATCTTTTATGGGATCCTTTAATATCACATTGTGTTCAAGGCTATCTCCTGCTAAACATCTATAAATACAATCATATATTCCCTCATGTGCCTTAAAAGTCTCAGGCCTAAAAATAAGACATGGATACTATTTTCTTCCATCTACCAAAGGAAGGAAGGAAAGAGACAAAAGAGAGAGATAACCAGGTATGGTGGTTCACACCTGTAATCCCAGCAGTGTGGGAGGCCAAGGCAGGTGGATCACTTGGGTCCAGGAGTTTGATACCAGACTGGGCAACATAGTGAAACACTGTCTCTACTAAAAATACAAAAATTAGCTGAGTGTGGTGGCATGTGAAGGTAGTCCCAACTTCACAAGAGGCTGACATAAAAGGATCATGAGGGTCTGGGAGTTCAAGGCTGCAGTGAGCCATGATCACACCACTGCATTCCTGCCAGGGCGACACAGTGAGATCTTGCCTCTAAAGAAGAAATGTTGGTAAAAATGTAGAAACTGGAACCCACATACATTACTGGTGGAAACATAAAATGGTTTAACCACTTTGGGTGTTTCTTTTCTTGTCATTTTCATTTTACTTTTTTAAATAAAGACAGGGTCTTGCCATCTTGCCCAGACTGGTCTTTTTTAACTCATAGGCTCATGTGATCCTCACATCTCAGACTCTCATGTAGCTGGGATTACAGATGTGAGTTACCACACCTGACTGGTATAACTGTTTTGGAAAACAGTTTCTCAAAAGCCTAAATGTACAGTTTCATAGAATGCACTAATTTCTCTCCTAGGCATATATCCCAGAGAAATAAAAATATATGTCCACACAAAAAATTGTACATGAATCTTCAGAGCAGTATTATTCATAATGGCCAATACAGGAAAACAACCCAAATGTTCATCAACTGATGAACAGATAAATACAATGTAGTATGACTCTACCTTGGAGTATATTGTTCAGCCATAGAAGGAGAGAAATACACATGCCATGACATGAAGAAACTCTGTAAACATTGCACTAGGAGTGAAAAAAAAAAGCCAGCCACCAAAGATCCCCACATATTGCACAATCCTATTTATATAAAAGGTCCAGATTATGCAACTCTATAGTGACAGAAAATAGATCAGCGGTTGCCTGTGGGAGCACAGGGGTATGGGGGAGTACAAACTAATGGCAAAGAAATGTATATTTCTCTATAGGGTAATGAAAGCTTCTAAAATTGATTGTGGTGACAGATGCACAGCTCCATGAATACTCTAAAGACCACTGAATTGCATACTTTGATGAATCAATTGTAAGGTATGTTAACTATATTTCACTAAAGCTGTTATTTAAAATAAATAGGGGGCTGGTCACAGCTGGCTTGTATCTGCATATAATCCCAGAACTTTGGGAGGCTGAGGCAGGAGGACCACTTAGGGCCAGGAGTTAAAGACCATCATAGGCGACACAGCATGATCCCATCTCTACAATAAATAATAAAAAAATTAGCTTTGCGTGGTGGTGTACATCTGTAGTCCCAGCTACTTGGGAGGCTGAGGTGGGAGTATTACTTCAGTTTGAAACTATAGCAAGCCGTGATTACACCTCTGCACTGCAGCCTGAGTGACGGAGCAAGAAAAAAAAAAAAGAAAAGAAATGCAAGGACTTTGTGAGAGTAACCAAGTTTGAGGAGAAACAGAAGAACAAAACAGCACTGGATGTTGAGGGTGGCTGGCTGGCGAGGTACAGCTGCTAACTGGCTTCTGAAAAATTTGTTAGTAAAATTACAGCTCTGGGGATGAGTCATGCAGTCAAATGATGAACGTTAAATCCCTTACAAATGCTCATCTTTCTTTACATGCCTTCTAGTGAAAAATTCCTAAGGGCCTACATAGCAAGTGGTCTCAAATGATAGCAGCTGTTTATTAAAGAAGTAACATCAAAAACAAAAACTTAAACGGTTTTCTTTGATGGAACTTATAATACTTTGCTTTTACTTTCTCACTGATCTTCAATGAGACAGTAAGGGGATATGCCATCCTTGCTTTATTCCCCATTAAGTGCTCAATAACTTTTCATTTTATTTTTCTTAGTATTAAGCCCCCAACGACAGGGTTCTTATCAGACCCAATTTTGCACATCTAATGCTTATACTAAATAAATGCTTGTTCAATCTAAATATTAATCTAAATATCAATCTAAATATTAATTGTAAATATGAAGAAGTCATGACGAGATGGGAACAAAAGGCCCATCTTTATCAAATTAATCTCTTCTTAATTTGTTTCTGCAGATTATTTTACCTTTTAATAAAAATTTAATTCAGTCACCCACTTACCTGATGTTTTCCAGCCTTGGAATCCATATCACAAGGGACTTCTGAAAGAAATGTTTTCCAGTAGTCCTTCCACATACAAATCATTTGAACGTGCTTCAGAGTTTTGGTCTTAAAAAAGATCTTCAAAGATTCTAAAAGATAAAACTTCTTTTTAATACCCTTAGGAAGACAGAGAAAGAAAATTATTATAGAAGATAAAGAATACAACCTAAGTAGCATTTTTTTTTTGAGATGGAGTCTTGCTCTGTCACCCAGGCTGGAGTACAGTGGCATGATCTCAGCTCACTGCAACCTCCACCTCCCAGGTTCTAGCAATTCTCCTGCCTCAGCCTCCCAAGTAGCTAAGATTATTGACACCTGCCATCATGCCTGGTTAATTTTTGCATTTTTTAGTAGAGACCGGGTTTCACCATTTTTGGCAGGATGGTCTCGAACTCTCGATCTCAGGTGGTTCGCCCATCTCGGCCTCCCAAAGTGCTGGGATTACAAGCATGAGCCACTGGACCCAGGCTGTAAGTACTATCTGGAAGCAGCCTTTTGCTACTCTCTGCTGGTGACCTGTAATAACCCTCCTCCATTGCTGCTGCACACGGCACATTTCAGGCTACACTTTCATCTGCACTGCAACCACAAGATCAATATTCTTTACCCCTTCAACCTTGTAAGCATGCTATTTTGAAAGAAATAACTTTCCACTGAGAATTCATGGAATATGAAATAACAATAGTAAGCAGAGGCTGGTTTAGATGAAAAGAGGCATAATAACCAAAGTTAGCACAGGAAGATTGTTTGGATCCAGATGTACAGCAAACAATGAGCTGACACCAAAAAATCACTGTTAATTTTGTCAGATGTGAAGAGATAGTGGCTGTTTGGGGATGTGCACTGAACAGGTAAAATGACGTGAAGACTCTGATTTGCTTTACAGTATTCCTGCAAAGGGAGGAAAAGAAATAGAACAAAATGTAGGACGATCTTAATGATCACAGAAATTAAGGAATAAGTATTTTAGTGTTCATAGTACTATTTCCTCTACTACTGAATAGGTATAAAAACTGTAATTTTAAAATGTAAAAAAATAAAGTAAAATGGCCAGGCACCATGGCTCATGCCTGTAATCCCAACTTTTTGAAAAGCCAAGGCAGGGGGATCACTTGGATCAGGAGATCAAGACCAGCCTGGCCAACATGGTGAAACCCTGTCTCTACCAAAAAAAAAAAAGCTGGGTGTGGTGGCAGGCACCTGTAGTCCCAGCTACTCAGGAGGCTGAGGCAAGAGAATCAGTTGAACCCGGAAGGCAGAGGCTGCAGTGAGCTACTGCACTCCAGCCTGAACAAGAGAGTGAGAATCTGCCTTAAGAAAAAAAAAGTAAAAATGAATTTACTAATCCCTGCTCTGAAGCCACATCCAAACAGAACTCTAAACAAAAACATTCAAGCAATTTACATGGTGCTATTTATATACAGATCTCCCATGCACCTCTGAATGTAACATTTAAATATTTTGCAACATGATGGCTGGGAGTGGCTCAAACCTGGGCATGGTGTCACACGGCTGTAGCCCTAGATACTACTTAGGAGACTGAGGAGGATAACTTGAGCCCAGGAGTTCTAGCCCAGCCCAGAAAACATAACACGACCCTGCTTCTTTGAAAAGTCAGGGAGCTGTCAGGGAGCTCACTGATATATTATTTTGGTGTTATCAATGACTGCTATCAAAACACTACTACAAAATCCAAAATAATATCTCTTGCCAGACCTTTCTCCCTACTTCTGAACTCATTTACCAAACTGCCTCCCCCACCTCCACAACTCAACTGGAATGTCAACTTGAAATTAATTAATAAATTAATTTCTTTGTTATTAGACTGGCTTTCCTGTAACATCTAAAGACTTGTCTTAAATTCTTACTTCATGTTATTAGCATCAAATTTGAAGGCCCATAAATAAATAACAGTAAAAGATTAGAAGCTTTCAGTCATACTAGACAGTGATGTTAATCAAACTATTCTGTTAATTCAACAAGAAAATATATAAACCTAATTCTGACAAACTTTCTATAAAATAAAAAAGAACCATTTGTTGGGGTTGAGAGTGAAACTGGAAGTTTTAGAAAGAGGTGAGACCAACTGCAGAATGTGCTCATCACGCATCACTGAGGCTGTCCCAATCACACCCTCTGCCTCATTATCCCCCTTATTCCACTTAATTCTTTCCCAGACCATAACCCCTTCTTCCATAGTAAATATCTCCTACTTACTACACATTTCCCCACCAGATTAAATGCTCCAGAATGCATGGGGCAGGGCGCTGTCTTCCACACTGCCCGGTTTCCAACACCTGACTCACAGGTACCAAATGACTTCAGGATTATGAGGTTGGAAGTAGTGATTATTTCCTCAATACTTGCAGTGGTTCACGGCAATGAAAATCCCAAGAATTCCTTTCCCCTTTCAGAGGTATTTAACCAGAGCAACTCCATCTAAAATAGGAGCTGGGTAAAATGAGGCTGAGACCTACTGAGTTGCATTCTCAGATAGTTAAGGAATTCTAAGTCACAGGCTGAGGAAGGAAGTCAGCACAAGATACAATTCATAAAGACCTGGCTGATAAAATGGGTTGCAGTAAAGCGGCCAGCCAAAACCAAGATGGTGACAAGAGTGGCCTCTGGTCGTCCTCACTGCTACTACACTCCCACCAACACCATGACAGTTTACAAATGCCATGGCAATGTCTCAAAAGCGGAAGCATAAAAATAATCCATTCCTGGCCAGGCTCAGTGGCTCACACCTGTAATCCCAGCACTCTGGGAGGACAAGGTGAATGGATCACCTTAGGTCAGGAGTTTCAGAGCAGCCTGACCAACATGGTGGAACCCCCATCTCTACTACAAATTAAAAATAAAATTAGCTGGGTGTGGTGGTGCACACCTGTGATCCCAGCTACTTGGGAGGCTGAGACAGGAGAATCACTTGAGAACCTGCTTGAGAAGTAAACAAGACAGGCATGATCTGGGCTGTTAGAGCCACTGTGCCGAAGCAGGAGGAAAAAGCCAGCAGCGCTCTGTGAAAAATGAAAGGAGGATGAGTCAGTGAGCCTCGAGGCTGAGATGAGACAGTGCTCAGTGAAGACCTCTCCAACATAATGACGTTTCAACTGTGATGCTAATAGAAAGGAGAAGCACAGAAAGCCCTCAACTAACAGCAGTCCACAAACACCAGCCCTCAGCACAACGATGCCAGGAGGCTGTGACCTGAGAAGAATAAAGGCACACAAATGATCAGAGTGGCTGGCACAGAGCAAGCAATCCACAGACGGCATGTGGGAAAAGCAGAGGAATGGCAGAGGGCAGCTCACCGATGCCCCTGCAGACCCAATCAGGGGCTGTGAGGTTTACTCCAAGGACAGTGGAAGGCACTACCTATGACAGTCCAGAGAATGACAGGCTCCACCTCCTACTTACAATGAGCCTGACCTGGCTGCTCTGTGGCATGGCTCTAACTGAGCACTGGAGGGCAGTGAAGGAGGATGGGGTAGAACCTGGGCTTTGTGTTTGGGCAGAGTCAGCAGGCCTTGCTAGGCTGGATATGGGAAATAAGACAGTCATACCTTGGAGTAACTCCTGGGCATCTGGCTTGGGTAGCTGGTAGACCCTGAGAGGAGCTCATGGAGAGGGAAATGGTGACTTTGCCTGAAACACATGAAGCCTGAGGAGGGGTCAAGCAGATAGGTAAATATAGAGGTCTGGTATGAGGAGCACCTTCAGGGCCAGGTATGAGGGTCTCAAAGACACAGACAATATAATATTTTTAAGAGGTGGGCAGGGTGGGATTATCTGTAAGGAAGACACAGTAAGAAGAGAGAAAGAGGCTGGGCAAAGTGGCTCATACCTGTAATCTGAGCATTTTGGGAGGCCAAGGAAGGCAGATCACAAGGTCAGGAGTTTGAGACTATCCTGGCCAACATGGCGAAACCCCATCTCTACTAAAAGAAAAAATAGAAAAATCAGCCAGGCATAGTGGCAAACATCTGTAATCCCAGCTACTCAGGAGGCTGAGGCAGGAGAATCGCTTGAACCCGGGAGGCAGAGATTGCAGTGAGACGAGACTGTGTCATTGCACTCCAGCCTGGGTGAGAAGAGAAAGAGAGAGAGAGAGAGAGAGAGAGAGAGAGAGAGAGAGAGAGAGAGAGAGAGAGAGAGAGAAAGAGAGAGAGAGCGAGAGAGCGAGCGCTAGCTCAGGATGAAGCTGCCGACTGTCATTCTCTAGTGTAGAGGATGAGGGCAGGGGCCTTGAGAGACTGAAAATGAGACAGAGAGGAGCCAAGAAAGAGTCCACAAGATTTGAACGTTTTTATAAAAAATGGGGGGCGGGCAGAGAACAATAACCTAGAATTCTGCTGAGAAGCAGAATAAAAATGGGGCAGAGAGTAACTTTGGGCGGCAAAAGATGTTGAATGAAAAATTAAAACTAAGTATTCTGAAGTGTTGATGAAGTATTTATGGAACAAGATAGAAAAAGGTTGGCTGAGGTTGTACCTTCAAATGCCCAGTGGTGGCTACTGCCAAAGCTCTCTCCGTTACTACAGGGTGGCACCCACATACAGGTAAAGCTCAAAGAAAAGAGGCTTCCCAACGGTGTCAATCCTCCTGCAGAAAACCTTTGACTGTACAGAAACATTTACTCAGTAAAAAGCATATGGGGTTCCATTACCCAACTCTCTCCTCTTATGTAGGATTAAAATTTCCATAATCCATGCATATTAAAAACTGTAGGATGGCTAGGCATGGTGGCTCACATCTGTAATCCCAGCAATTTGGAACACTGAGGCAGCTGAACCACCTGAGGTCAGGAGTTTGAAAGCAGCCTGACCAAGGCAAAGCCCTGTCTCTACTGAAAATATAAAATTAGCCGAGTGTGGTGGTCATGCGTACAATCCCAGCTTTCAGGAGGCTGAGGCAGGAGAATCATTGAAACTGGGAGGCAGAGGTTGCAGTGAACTGAGATCCCCCCATTGCACTCCAGCCTGGGTGACAGAATGAGACTCCATCTAAATTAAAAAAAAAAAAAAAAGTAAGAGAGTCCAGGTGTAGTGGCTCATGCCTGTAATCCCAACATATTGGGAGGAGGAGGAATCTACTCAGGTCTGGAGTTTTAGGCTAATCTGGACAAAATGATGAAACCCCATCTCTACTAAAAATACAAATATTAGCCAGGCATGGTGGCAGGTGCCTACAATCCCAGCTATTTGAAAGGCTGAGGCAAGACAAATGCTTGAACCTGGGAGGTGAAGGTTGCAGTGAGCCAAGCCAGTGCCACTCTGCACTCTAGCCTGAGCAACAACACTAAAACTCCATCACCAAAAAAAAAAAAAAAACAGTAAGAGAAAGCTTGAGCTGAGTCCTACTCGTTGTATTTACTTTCCTAAGATAAAACATCATGAAAAACATTACCACCAGGTGTGGTGGCTCACATCTGTAATGCCAGCACTTTGGGAGGCCAAAACGTGGGAATCACAGAATGAGGAGTTCAAGACAAGCCTGGCCAGCATGGTGAAACCCATCTCTACTAAAAAAATACAAAAATTAGCCATACATGGTGGTGTGTGCCTGTAATCTCAGCTACTTGGGAGAGTGAGGCAAGAAAATTACTTGAATCTGGGAGGCGGAGGTTACAGAGAGCCACTGTACTCCAGCCTGGGTGACAGAGCAAGACTCCATATAAAGAAAATGAAACAAAACAAAACAAAACAAAAGACATTACTCAGTAATATACTTTAAAGGAGGAAAAAAAGGCTTACCAAATTTTTTTGCAGAAAAGCTGATCTACTGTCTTGCTTAATTTGGTGATTCTGGTACACCATTCTTCCTTTGCTGTCAAAAATCACAAAAATATAAGTTTTCTCAATGTAATGGGTTTACTAACTTGGGTTGTTAAATATTGTCATAATTATTATTTTTTAAGACAGGATTTCACCATGTTGGTCAGGCTGGTCTTGAACTCCCGACCTCAGGTAATCCGCCCACCTTGGCCTTCAAAGCGCTTGATTACAGGCGTGAGCCACCATGCCCAGTCTAAATATTATTATTATAAAATAGGTAGTATTTTTTCATTCCTGTGACTAAAATTATTTCTAAGATTCCAGAATGTACTTATCACTGAAACAATGCTAACACTGAACAAAAAAAGGAAGAACCAGACATTCATTAAAGCTGGAAAAAAGCAGAATTCGGTGTGCTCAAGAACAGCTACCAGGCCAGGCACAGTGGCTCACGCCTGTAATCCCAGCACTTTGGGAGGCCAAAGCGGGCAGATCACCTGAGGTCAGGAGTTCAAGACTAGCCTGGTCAACATGGTGAAACCCCATCTCTACTACAAATACAAAAATTAGGCAGCCATGGTGGCAGGTGCCTGTAATCCCAGCTACTTGAAACATGAAGTAGGAAGATTTGCTTGAACCCAGAAGGTGGGAGGATACAGCAAGCTGAGATCATGCCACTGCAGTCCAGCATGGGCAACCCAGCAAAACTCCATCTCAATAAACAAAGAAAGAAAGAAAGAAAGAAAGAGCTAGCAGGCAACATTTGCTATGGGGAGACTAGAGACATGATCTTGCTGGCAATCTAAAATGTAGATTTTAGTAAATCTAAACAGCTTAATTCCATTCTGTTTTGTCCCTACACCACACCAGAGCCAAAACTAGTGAGAAAATCAATTCTATTTCTTTGAAAACGCATCTAACAATTAAGACATGATATGTATGGCTCCATACTCCAAAAGGAAACCTTCTTATGTTCTGGGTAACATGAGCATTTGATGAATGCTTGTTCAGTTGACTGGCATAGACTTGAACAATAAACTGTTTGATGCACTAGGCCAAATAAATCTCGCATCTGAGAAGTAGGACAAAGATTGTTGTTTTACTTCTGTCTACCCATTAATCCAGTATCTACATGTATTTATAATGGGTAAATACAAAGAAAATGAGTTGACTGTTTTAGAGAGTATTAGAATTTGACAACATGAATTCTCTTATCCTGGAAAATAATTAATAGTTAGAGACATTATTTCATGTGGAAGGTACCATTAAAAAAATCAATGTTAATCATTCAATAATTATTGCACATAATATTCTCATCTGACTTAAGACTGAAAAAGTACCTCCTGAAGCTGGTTTATCAAGCTGTAAATCTTCAGTTATTGAATTCATCGCTCATGTCTAAAAGGTGAGAATATTTAATATTCACTAGGCAATATTTAGCAAAGTAATATCCATTAGTACATATTTAATATTTAATCACCAAGGGTGGTTTTGAAAAGAAAAGACAGGCTGGGCACAGTAACTCCTGCCTGTAATCCCAACACTTTGGAAAGCTGAGGCAGAAAGATCACAAGGTCAAAAGTTTGAGACCAACCAGGCCAACATGGTAAAACCCTATCTCTACTAAAAATACAAAACTTAGCTGGGCGTGTTGGCAGGAACCTGGTATCGCAGCTACTCAGGAGGCTGAGCTGGAGAATTGCTTGCACCCAAGAAGGGGAGGTTGCAGTGAGCTGAGATCACATCACTGCACTGCAGCCTGGGTGACAGAGCAAGACTCCCTCTCAGAAAAAAATTAAGACAATCTGAATGCTTGAGCACAACTAAATCTTCAGTTGAGGTTTCTACAGAGTAACAAGAAAAAATCATTGCAAATTGCTTCATAAGTTGGTTCACAGAGCATGTGTCCTCACAAGTAAAGTGGTAACTTGGCAACACACAGCTCTTTGAAGCATACTACAAAAATCGCAAATGGGATCCTTTAATATTGCATTGCATTCAAGGCTATTTTCCTCTACATACCTATAAAAACAATCACATATTCCCACATGTGCTTTAAAAATCTCAGGCCTAAAAGCAAGACATGGATACCATTTTCTTCAGCAAAAGTAACACAACATTGTAAAAGAAAATGTAAGTTGCAGCCAGTCAGGTGTGGGCAGTGTTCATGTTTCAAAAGCTAACATTGCCATCACTGACTTAAAGCTGGACCCAGATAAATTGAAAAGAGGAAGATAAAAAATACATAAAATAGGCTGGGCACAGTGGCTCATGCCTGTAATCCCAGCACTTTGGAAGGCCACGGAAGGTGTATCACAACCTTCAAATGGCCCATATGAAGACTGAGGCAGGAGAACTGCTTGAACCCAGGAGGCAGAGGTTAAAGTGAGCCGAGATCATGCCACTACACTCCAGCCGAGGCGACAAGAGTGAAAACTCTGTCTCACAAAGGAAAAAACATTCCTCTGGGAAGTCCTTCTACATAAAGGTCTTCAACATGAGACTGGAGAAAAGGGTATAGGATCATCAACAGACCAGTGGCTTTTATTGTTTGAGCTGTAAGGACAAAAAGAAAAAGGGAGATCATTTAAACACAACCTGTATTGCTCTTTAACTTTTCATTTTTCAGATGGAGTCTCGCTCTGTCGCCAGGCTGCAGTCAAGTGGCGCAATCTCAGCTCTCTGCAACCTCCATGTCCCGGGTTCAAGTGATTCTCCTGCCTAAGGCTCCTGAGTAGCTGGGACTACATGTGCCCGCCACCATGCTCAGCTAATTTTTATACTTTTAGTAGTGACAAAATTTCATCATGTTGGCCAGGATGGTCTCGATCTTCTGACCTTGTGATCCACCCGCCTTGGCCTCCCAAAGTGCTGGGATCACAGGCATGAGCCACTGAGCCAGGCATTGCTCTTTAACTTTTATAATTTGATATTTACTTCTGTTATTGTAATTCAGTCCAAAGAAAAATAGTGTGAGAAAAATAAAAATAACACCAAAAATGCTAATATTCTGTTCATCAAAGTTTGCAGTGAAATATCCCATTACAGCCAGGCAGGGTGACTTACCTCTGTAATCCTAGCACTTGGGAGGCCAAGGCAGGTGAATCGCCTGAGGTCAGGAATTGGAGACCAGGCTGGCCAACACAGCAAAACCGAATCTCTATGAAAAATACACAAATTAGCCTTTTCTCCAGTCTCATGTTGAAGACCTTTATGTAGAAGGACTTCCCAGAGGAATGTTTTTTCCTTTGTGAGACAGAGTTTTCACTCTTGTCGCCTCGGCTGGAGTGTAGTGGCATGATCTCGGCTCACTTTAACCTCTGCCTCCTGGGTTCAAGCAGTTCTCCTGCCTCAGTCTTCATATGGGCCATTTGAAGGTTGTGATACACCTTCCGTGGCCTTCCAAAGTGCTGGGATTACAGGCATGAGCCACTGTGCCCAGCCTATTTTATGTATTGGTGGTGTTATGGTGGTGAGTGCTTGTAATCTTAGCTACTTGGGAAGCTGAGATAGGAGAATCACCTAAACCCAGGAGGCAGAGGTTGCAGTGAGCTAAGATCACCATTGCACTCTAGCATGGGTGACAAGAGCAAAACTCCAGCTCAAAAAGAAAAAAAAAGATCGGTAGATCCGATTACTTTAAGGCAATGTAGATACAGCCAAACTGTCTAAAGAAATCTGAACCACATTATAAAGTGAGAAAAACATACCAGCTAATATTATTTAATACATGTAGTACTAAATGGAAGAGGTAATATTTTCAAAACATAAACATTAGTGTAACCTTATTGGACTTACAAAAATAATTTTTTTAATAACAGAAACAGAAGATTCCCTGAACTGCAACTTTTAAGCTAGCATTTATTTACTCAAGACTCAACTAACATAACAGCTATAAAAAGTCAAGAGCTGGGCTGGGCATGGTGGCTCATGCCTGTAATCCCCACATTTTGGGAAGCTGAGGCAGGCAAATCACCTGAGGTAGACCGTTCCAGACTAGCCTGACCAACACGAAAAAAAACCCATCTCTAATAAAATATAAAATTAACTGTGGCATATGCCTGTAATCCCAGCTACTCTGGAGGCTGAGGCAGAAGAATAGCTTGAACCTGGGAAGCAGAGGTTGCAGTGAGTCGAGATTGAGCTATTGCCCTACAGCCTGGGCAACAAGAGCAAAACTCCATCTCAAAAAAGAAAAAAGTCAAGTGTTAGCCAGGTGGGAGTGGCTCGCACCTGTAACCCCAGCACTGTGGGAGGCCAAAGTGGGTGGATCACCTGAGGTCAGGAGTTTGAGACTAGCCTGGCCAATATGGTGAAACCCCATCTCTACCAAAAATACAAAAATTAGCTGGGCATGGTGGCACTCACCTGTAGTCCTAACTACGGAGGCTGAGGCAAGAGGATAAATTCAACCTGAGAAGTGGAGGTTTTGGTCAGCTGAGATCACACCACTGCACTCCAGCCTGAGTGAAAGAGCAAGACTGTTTCAAAGAAAGAAGAAAAAAAGAAAAGTCAAGAGCATGGGGAATATTCAAATCAAACATAACCAACAGTCTCCCATCAAAACAACTCCATTTATTTGCTATCAGTATGTGTTAAGGTCTATCTGCTAAACACTGATATTTGTACTACTGTTTCAAGTGCACATTAGTGCTTAGATTTAATATCCTTTGCTGTTATACTAACCTTGAATATCATACTTTCATATTACAAAAAAAGTATCTTTCCCTAAGGCAATTACCATTAATAATGCTTTAAAATTATAAAATGTGAACATAGTTTTTAAAATTTCACTTTTTATAATTTCACAACAGCTGAACATTGTCTTTAAACAAAATAATAAACCACCATCACAACAAAAGCCCCACAACATAACCAGTTTCACCTTATAAAAGCACTGATATTTATAAAAATTATCAGTCAATGTATAAAACAGTGAATTCATAAAACTTTAATAGAAAATGATTTTTACTCAGAATAGTACTAAATTGACAATATCATAAAATCATAGGCCAGGTGTAGTGGCTCACACCTGAATTTCCAGCACTTTGCGAGGCCAAGCCGGGTAGATCACTTGAGGTCAGGAGTTCAAGATCAGTCTGGCCAACATGGTGAAACCCTGTCTCTACCAAAAATACACAGGTTAACTGAGCATGGTGGTGCACGCCTGTGATCCCCGCTACTTGGGAGGCTGAGGCAGAAGAATTGCTTGAAACCATGAGGCAGAGGTTGCAGTGAGCCGAGATCTCATGCCACTGCACTTCAGTCTGTGCAACAGAGCAAGATTCTGCCTCAAAAAATAAATAAATAAGGAAATTAAAACATAAGCAAGATGCATTTATTATGTATTTATATACCCAGTATTATGTGAAGCAGTGTAGCATGCTATCAAATCTTCGAGATAGATCTTCAGTTCTCATGACCACTAAAGAGCATACTAAGGCTCAGACAGAATAAGAGACTTGGCCAAGCTGACCTCATGATCTGCCTGCCTTGGCCTCCCAAAGTGCTGGTATTACAGGCATGAGCCACCATGCCCAACCAAATACCAAATTTAGCAAAGCAGATAAAGAGAAATCATTAGTTTTAAAAAATTAATTAAATCCCTAAGATCCAGGGCTTTGCAATAAATATGTACATAAATTGCCAATATTCATGCTGAAAGTTTAAAAGAAATGCTGATAATTTAAGAAATACAACTTTTCCTTAGCTTTACAGTAATCTAGAAAGAAAGAAAGTTTCTAATATTTAGACAGACACTACAAGATGAACAGTGACTCCATTGTATAAACACTCATGAACAAAGTATTACAGGACTTTTCTAGTTTAGACATACCATATTTTCTTTCAGATAGTTGTTCAATGTGTTTACATAGATCAGTGATACAATCATTGCATTTCTCTGAAAATTGAGCAAAGATTGATTGTCAATAATATGTCCCTATGTCAGAGCAACATTCACGTATAATGACTTATTTCCTATATTTTACATCTCAACAGTCCATATCATTTTACTGCTTTTGAAAAAATTTTTCCCTTTTTTGGTGGTTCTTATAATTAGTTTAATTGGAGACTGTAAGAAAAGTTTTAAAGTTTAGTACCTCTTTTTATCCTTTTAATTTCTGAAAAGGAGGAGGGCAGAAAAGATCCATCAAATTAAGTAACAAGGAGGCCACAACGACAATGTCTCCAGGGGTCTTTTAGCAAACTTCCTAAAACATGTCTCACTTGTGTGGAAATAAGACTTTACAGCAGCCAGTGAGGCCATGTAGGCCTGTAATCCTAGCACTTAGGGAGCAGAGGTAAGTGGATCGCTCTGAGCTGAGAGCAACATAGCAGAAATTTCCATCCCCTCCCCCACCTTCCACTGCCCCCTCCATGTGCCCATCTCATCCAAAAATACAAAACTTAACCAGACATGGTGGCAGGCACCTGTAGTCCCAGGTACTCAGGAGGTTGAGGTAGAAGAATCACTTGAACCCAGGAGACAAATGTTGCAGGGAACGAAGACTGCAGCCAGCCTGTGCAAAAGAGCAAGACTCCATGTCAAAAAAGAAAACCCCAAAGCAAAAATCCCAACCCTTTTCCTCCCAATCACTGAAACACCAGGAAGGGGTAATAGTTTTGCAGCATACCTGTAATAGGCTGATAGTGACCCCCCAAGATGCTCATAACCTAATCCCAGGAACCGGTGAACATGACCTCATACGGTAAAAGGGGCTTTGCAGATATAATGAAGTTAAGGACTTCTGGCCAGGAAGATTATTCTGGCTTATCACAGTGGGGTTGATGTACTCACCCAGATCCTTACCAGAGCAGAGCAGGTGATGGAGAGCGATGGGAAGTGTAGTGATGGAAGCAGGTACCTCCAGTCATTCAAGAAGGGCAGCACAAGCTGAGGATTCCAGGAAGCCTCCAGGGCCAGAAACTCATTCTCCTTCAGAGCCTGGGAAGGTACCTGCCCTGCTCCCACCTTGAGTCAGTGGAACCGACTTTAGAATTCTGGCCTTTAGAACATAAGCGAATACATCTGTGTTGCTTTTTTTTTTTTCAGAGAGTTCCCCTCTTTTTACTTAGGCTGGAGTGTGATGGCACGATCTCGGCTCACTGAAACCTCCGCCTTCCAGGTTGAAGCAATTCTCCTGCCTCAGCCTCCTGAGTAGCTGGGATTACAGGCATGCACTACCACACCCAGCTATTTTACATTTTTATTAGAGGTAGAGTTTCTCCATGTTGGTCAGGCTGGTCTCGAACTCCCAACCTCAGGTGATCCGCCCCCCTCAGCCTCCCAGAGTGGATTACAGGCATGAGCTACCATGCCCAGCTACGTCTATGTTGTTTTAAGCCCTAAGTGTGTGGTAATTTGTTGCAGCAGAAACAGGAAACTAGTATTGTAGTGAAGCCTCAAAACCCACCTGAAGGGGCTGGGTGCAGTGGTTCATGCCTGTAATCCCAGCATTTTGGGAGGTCAAAGTGGGCAGATCACTTGAGGTCAGAAGTTCGAGACCAGCCTGGTCAACATGGTGAAACCCTGTCTCTGCAAAAAAACTAGCTAGTGTGGTGGCATGGCACATGCCTGTAATCTCAGCTACTTGGAAGGCTAAGACATGGGAACAGTTTGAACCTGAAGAAGGGGAGGCGGAGGTTGTAGTGAGCCAAGATTGTGCCACTGCACTCCAGCCTGGGTGAGAGAGCCAGATTTTATCTCAAAACACACCTGGCTAATTTTTGTGTTTTTAGTAGAGACAGGTTTTGCCATGTTGCCCAGGCTCTACTCAAACTCCTGGACTCAAGCGATCCACCTGTCTCAGCTTCCCAAAGTGCTGGGATTACAGGTGTGAGCTATGGCACTCAGCACTCACCAAGGCCTTTGACAACATGCTTTTCCAGGTGATCAGTCCTTGTCTGGTCTGGCTCTGCCACACTCTCCACTACACCAAGTTGGAATCCTTAGCTACTTTTCAGAAGCAGAGGGTGTGTACTTTAATCCCAGCACTGTATGGTTCAGATCTGCATTTAACTCATGGAACCTGGCTGCTTCCCAGGCCCTGGAGAAAAAAAGGGTCTCTGTGGGTATGATACAGGATGAGCCAAGATCATGCCACTGCACTCCAGCCTGGGCTACAACAGCGAGACTCCATCTCAAGAAAACAAAAACAAACAACAACAAAAAAAAAACAGAACAGACTCCATCTAAAAGAAAAACAAAGACAAAACAAAAACGAATGTGGCACGGCAAAGAAAATAATTACTGTGTTAAAGACAGTTTCATAGAAAATAAAAGACAATACAATAAGCTGTCTTTTTAGATTAGTACAATTGTTATTCTTATTTTACAGCTAAAAAAATGAGCTCAGGGCAAGTGTGGTGGCTCACATCTGTAATCACAGCATTTTGAGAGGCTAAGGCAGGTGGATAATGAGGTCAAGAGATCAAGACGATCTCTGCCAAAATGGTGAAACCGCATCGCTACTAAAAATACAAAAATTAGCTGGATGTGGTGGCACGTGCCTGTAGTCCAAGCTACTCAGGAGGCTGAGGCAGGAGAATCACTTGAACCCGAGAGGTGGAGGTTGCAGTGATCCAAGATGACACCACTGCAAAAGAGCAAGACCCCGTCTCTAAAAAATAAAAAATAAATAAAATAAGTAAAAGAGAAACAGGCTCAGAGAATGTTATTTGATTGGACCATCTTGCATCTCTGGACAGAGAAGCTGAGATCAGACTTCATGTGTAACTCCCCTAGCCTACCAGGGTGCCTCTCATAAAAGGAAGACATATAAATTTGGTCTAATATACAAAGATGCTGGAACAGTCAATTCTACATACAGTACTTTCATGTTCATCAAGGGAAACCTTAAGGGAAGGTGAAAATGCTTCTTGAAGGGACTGGACACCAGTGCCCTTACTTGTTGCCTTTGGGCTCTTCCTCCAAGGGTAACGGTGACCTGAAATTACTGACTGTTTTAATCAACGGGAGGAAATGGTACCAAGGTGACCAACATCAGGCAAATTCACCTGAGGACTATCTGTGTGCCTTGACAGACAAAAACTGCTTTTGTAAAGGATACTGTATTTCAGAAAAACATAATCACAGGAACAACTAATAACACTGTAAAATGCTGTTGTGTTGAATGCTACTTTAGAAAAATATGCTCAAATGTAGGGAAAATATTGTGATAGAAAACTACTTATCAAGTATCTAGCTAGCTATCTAGAGATATGGTCTCATTCTTTTGCTCAGGATGGAGAGCTGTGGGATGACCCTATTCACTGCAGACCTGCTCCTGGCCTCAGGTGATCCTCCTGCCTCAGCGTCCTAAGTGGCAGGGGACACAAGTGGACACAGTTACACCTGCCTTTTTTATTTGTTTTGTAGAGTCAGGGTTTCACTACATTGCCCAGGCTGGTCTCAAACTCTGGAGTCTCGCTCTGTCAACCAGGCTAGGGTTCAGTGATGTGATCTTGACTAACTGCAACCCCTGCCTCCTGGGTTTAAGCAATTCTCCTGTCTCAGCCTCCCGAGTAGCTGGGACTACAGGCATGTGCCACCACATGCGGCTAATTTTTGTAGAAACTGGGTTTCATCACGACTCCTGACCTCAGGTGATCCACCTGCCTTGGCCTCCCAAAGTGCTGAAATTACAGGTGTGAGCCAGCAAGCCGAGCCACGGACTTTGTTATTAAATAGCCTAAACCAAGTGGGGCGCCGTGGCTCACACCTTTAATCCCAACAACTCTGAAGGCCAAGGTGAGAAGATGGCTTGTACTCAGGAGTTCGAGACCGGCCTGGGCAAAATGGGAGCATCTCCCCCTCCCATCTCTACAAAAAAATACAAAATATTAGGTCAGGCATGCACTGTGCCTGGCTAATTTTTGTATCTTTTGTAGAGAGGGGGTTTTCTCATGTTGCTCAGGCCGGTCTCACACTCCTGATTCCAATCCATCCCCCCCGCCTCAGCCTCCCAAAATGCTGGGATTACAGAGCCCAGGCAGCCTCAATTTTTCTTTAAGCAGTCCCCCAATGTTGCACGCTTGGATAGTTTTCTTTTTTATTTTTTTAGACAGGGTTTACCTCAGTCTCGCAGGCTGGAGTGCGGTGGTAGAATCGTAGCTCATTGCAGCCTTGAACCTTGGGGTTCAACTAGCTGGGAGGCTGAGGTGGGACTACAGAAATGGGGTCACACCACTTTGCTGTGCTGCTCTTGAACTCCTGACCTGAAGAAAACTTCCCACCTCCCTAGTGTCCGGACACACTTTTTCTATTTTTTAACCCACATAAATACTGTGCTGGGTCGGAGTTTGTTACCTACCCTTCTCCAGCCAGCAGCACAGAGGACGCAGCGGAAGATGGAGGTTACCGGACTCTGCTCTGGGGAGAAGACAACACAGCTCCTAGGCAACACACCTTCACGTGAAGTCGCGTAAGGCTTGCCTCTGTGACGTCGCCGGTGGCCCGTCTCCGTGCGCCGTGACGTCACCGGAGGCGCCCGCCGTAACGTCACCGGGGGCGCCCGCCATGACGTCACTGGAGGCGCGCCGCCGTGACGTTTTCAGAGGCCGGCCCCTCACGCGGAGCCAATCGGAAGTAGAGGCGCTCCTGGGTCTTCCAGGAGCGCGCATGCGCAGGCTGGTGTTGGAAGCCGCTGCAGAGCCGGTACATCCGCATAGACAGGCTCCCGACTGGCTGCAGTCACCTATAAACTCCAAAGAGGAGTTTTAAGATTTCCCAGTCTGCAGGGCCAGGAGCGGCAGGGACCCGACTCAGCGAGTAGATGCTGCCCACCAACCTCCCGGCACCTGGTGGGCACGAGTTCAAGGTCGCACAGAAGAAGCTCCTCAATGGACAGTGAAAGGCTACCAGTGCCACTGCTACCCCAGACACGTATTCTTGCCTCAGCCTAGGTACGTGCGACCCCTAATACCTTTCCCAGCCAGGGACCCCAGGAGCATCCTTCACCGCTGCTCATCCTGGGCAGGGCAGGTCAGGTCAGGGCAGGGCAGGGCGAGGCAAGGCAATTCGAGGCATGGCAAGGCAGGGCAGGGAAATTCCAGGCAAGGAAATTCAAGGCCAGTCACTCGCAGAGCACTACACTTTAAGGCAGGGGTCAGATTCAAGGCACAGGGCTTGTGCTATCTCTAGGTGACCAATCCGGCAGCAGGGCAAAACCTCGATCTTCCCTCCACACTGCCACACCTGCAGAAGAAGACCAAAAAGATCACCTGTGCTTCACAGTCAGTGAATTGCATAGCTTACTGACACAGGAGACTACATTTTAGAACCATTTTTAAAGAATGTATATTCAGTCCTCCCACTCCTGTCTTTATATTGCCTCCTATCCTTCTTATCTGACTCATCATTCCTTAGAAGTTTACCAAACTGCTTCTCTCCTGACATCCAAACAACTGCTGAAATCATACTTCCTTCAGGAAGTCTTCCTAAATGGACCAAAGGAGGGGCAGCCTCTGCTCCCTTATCCCCAAGGAAAGTGCCCATGTCCTGAGAGGTGCCATGCCCTGAGCCACTCTCACTGCACTAAGTTTCCCATGCCCCTTCTCTCCTGCATGCTAGACATAGGGCAGTGTGGCAGACAGATGCCAGAGACCCCATGATTCTCCTCCTGTTGTCCACGGCCTTGTCTGATCCCCTCCCCTTGAGTGTGGGCCTGTACCTGCTTATAACCAACAGAATATGGCAAAGATGGCAAGATGTGCTTGATTACACGTATCATGAATACACTGCAAAATGTAGAGTCCATTTTGCCAAGAGATGCCCTCTCTTGTTAGCTTTGAAGAAGCAAGCTGCCATGTTGTCAGCTAACACATGAAAAGGGAAGACATTAAGAGTGGCTTCCAACTGATACCCAGCATAAAACCGAATGCTTCCTGAGCCTGGAAGACTTTAGGGAACTGAATGCTGCCAATAATAGTGTAAGCTTGAAGGCAGATCTTTCCACACCGAAGCCCAGATGAGAACCCAACTCTGGCTGATACCTTGAGAGCAGCCTTACAGAGGACCCCGCTAAGCTGTGGGTGGATCCCTGACCTGCAGAAACTGTGAGATAATGAATGCTTCTTGCTTTCAAACACTAAGTTTGTGATAACATTGTTATACAGCAATAGGAAACTAATTTGCGTAACTTGACCAAAAGATACTATGGCTTATGACCCAATTATAAACACTTGTTTTTACCATCCTAATGGGTACAAAACATACTTGTCAAAACACGCACTCTAATATTGGGCTTAGAAAACATGATCTTCATCTCAGTAGCTAATAGGACTATCTAATTGGATTGAAGTGATGTCTCCTGTGTCTTCTCTTCATGGTTGCCTATGCGAGCTGCAGTTTCTAAGAGGTAATTAGCCCATAGCAGTGGCCGCAACCTACCACGGTCATGCCGAAGGGAGCCCCTGAGATAAGAGTGCGTAGCTTACCTCCCACTGGTTCAGTTAACATATCAAAACAGTGTCCAACTGAGTAGTCAGTCTCATTATCTGACTTTCACATTGTTTTCATCCTTTTTCCACTGCTTAAAACCCTAGATTTGCCCTCATCTGCACCCTATTTCCCAGAATAACGGAGTAAAAAAAGCAAGGCTTTGAAATCAGACTGATCTATGTTCAAGTTCTGGTTTCATCATTACACACCTGGCAGCTAGAGTGCTTTGCCTCCTATCCTTCTTATCTGACTCATCATTCCTTGGAATTTTACCCAACTGCTTCTCTCCCGTCCTCCAAACAACTGCTGAAATCATACTTCCTTCAGGAAGTCTTCCTAAATGGACCAAAGGAGGGGCAGCCTCTGCTCCCTTATCCCCAAGGAAAGTGCCCATGTCCTGAGAGGTGCCATGCCCTGAGCTACTCTCACGGCACTAAGTTTCTCATGACCCTTCTCTGCCTGCACACTAGACATAGGGCAGTGTGGCAGACAGACACCAAAGTGACCCTGTGATGCTTTGCCCCTGGCTGCCAGCTGTGCAATGATGGAGTAGGTTGAGCCCCAATTTATTCATCTGCGAAGAGGGCACAGCCACTATTTGAGTTGTCAGCATGAGCTGTCAGCAGGATTAAATGCCATAGCAAGGAATCAGCTACGGCAGGCTCTGAGATAACTTGAGGTACACCTTCTCTTTCATTATCCTTCTCTGGCTCTCCTCATTGGTCCCCAGAATCATGTGGAGGTTACATTCCGCTTGCACTCAGGTATTATTCTTTCTAGCCAAACATTCAAAAATCCAATACAACCGTACTCCAATTTTCCTAGTTGATGAAGGTTTTCAACTCATATAAATTAGGGGCAAAAAATTAACTGTTGGCATAAAAAAATCTTAAATTCAAGTTAAAAGTCAAGATTGCCTAGGCTGGGCATGGTGGCTCATGCCTGTAATCCCAGCACTGTAGGAGGCTGAGGCAGGCAGATCACTTGAGGTCAGGAGTTTGAGACCAGCCTGGCCAACATGGTGAAACCCCGTCTCTACCAAAAATACAAAAATTAGCCAGGTGTGGGGTGTGCACCTGTAATCCCAGATGCTCAGGAGGCTGAGGCAGGAGAATCACTTGAACCTGGGAGGCGGAAGTTGCAATGAGCCTAGATCATGCCACTGCACTCCAGCCTGGGGAACAGAGTGAGTGTCTCAAAAGAAAAAAAAAGATTGCCGTTTATGAAATAATGCTCATAATTAGCTTTCCCAAAAAATTTTCAAACTCTGCTCTTCCAATTTAGTCCCAGTTGCTAAACTCCTTTCATCATTTATCTTTTTTTCTCTCTCTTTCTCACACACACATATAGAGACATTAAGCTTCTCCTGATAATATTACTTTGTGCCATACACTCTCCTAATACTTTCCATAAATTTAATCCTCCCCATGCCTGTATCCCCCTTTAAGTAACCTGTCCACGTTTATCAGCTAGTAAATGACAGAGCTGCACTGTGAACCCAGGCAGTCACATGTTCAGTTCTGGCACAGTGCATGAATACACGAGGTGCTCAAAAAATGTTGTTTTGTTATTTTTGAGACAGAGGTTCATTCTTGTTGCCCAGACTGGAGTGCTATGGTGCAAGCCCAACTCACAGCAACCTCCAACTCCTGGGTTCAAGCGATTCTCCTGCCTCAGCCTCCCAAGTAGCTGGGATTACAGGTATATACCACCACACCCAGCTAATTTTGTTTTTTTAGTAGAGATGAGGTTTCTCCATGTTGGTCAGGCTGGTCTTGAACTCTCAATCTCAGGCAATCCGCCCACCTCAGCCTCCAGAGTGCTGAGACTACAGGCGTGAGCCACCACACCCCGCCCCATCTCCCTTCTTTTTTTTTTTAATTGCATTTTAGGTTTTGGGGTACATGTGCAGAACATGCAAGATAGTTGCATAGGTACACATGTGGCAGTGTGATTTGCTGCCTTCCTCCTCTTCACCCACATCTGGCATTCCTCCCCATGCTATCCCTCCCCAACTTCCCCCTCTATTCCCCCCAATAGACCCCAGTGTGTAGTACTACCTTCCCTGTGTCCACGTGTTCTCATTGTTCATCACCTGCCTATGAGTGAGAATATGCGGTATTTCATTTTCTGTTCTTGTGTCAGTTTGCTGAGAATGATGTTCTCCAGATTCATCCATGTCCCTACGAAGCACATGAACTCATCGTTTTTGATTGCTGCATAATATTCCATGGTGAATATGTGCCACATTTTTCCAGTCCAGTCTATCACCGATGGGCATTTGGGTTGGTTCCAGGTCTTTGCTATTGTAAACAGTGCTGCAATGAACATTCGTGTGCATGTGTCCTTATAGTAGAACGATTTATAGTCCTTTGGGTATAAGCCCAGTAATGGGATTGCTGGGTCAAATGGAATTTCTATTTCTAGGTCCTTGAGGAATGGCCACACTGTCTTCCACAATGGTTGAACTAATTTACACTCCCACCAGCAGTGTAAAAGTGTTCCTATTTCTCCGCATCCTCTCCAGCATCTGTTGTCTCCAGACTTTTTAATGATCACCATTCTAACTGGCTTGAGATGGTATCTCAATGTGGTTTTGATTTGCATTTCTCTAATGACCAGTGATGATGAGCATTTTTTCATATGTTTCTTGGCCTCAGGTACATCTTATTTTGTAAAGTGTCTGTTCATATCCTTTGCCCATTTTTGAATGGACTTGTTTGTTTTTTCTTGTAAATCTCTTTCAGTTCTTTGTAAATTCTTGATATCAGCCCTTTGTCAGATGGGTAAACTGCAAAAATTTTTTCCCATTCTGTTGGTTGCCGATTCACTCTAATGACTGTTTCTTTTGCTGTGCAGAAGCTGTGGAGTTTGATTAGGTCCCATTTGTCTATTTTGGCTTTTGTTGCCAATGCTTTTGGTGTTTCTTAACTTTTTCTGCCTATCATCTCCATTTACACACATTAATAGGCACCATCCCTGCCGTGGCCACTAGATGTCAGAATAAAGCACTCCATGGAGCTCTGATGTTCAAGATCTACTACTGGATAAAGATCTTAGTAAGTGCTTAGACATTTTAAAAGACAAATAGTAACACACAAACCAAGAAGCTGGATATAAGCAGAACTGCTTGATCCAAGGAAAAAGGGTGACTGTATATTTTAATAAAAGTCCATTTTTAAGATTACAAAATATTTAAAAAATAGAATTTCTTGTAGAAACTGAAATGGCAGTGTTCTATGTGTATTTGAGAGAATGAAAACAGAGAGACTCAGCCTAGATGTGGAAGAGGAGAACAAAGCATAAGAAACTCAGAAATAATAACGGCTTTGGGTCCTAAGTTGAAGAATTGGGGTTCCAGCTAAATTCACCTAAAGCTCTGGTAGATAAGAAAACCCAGCCACAAAGTCTGGGGCCACCCTCAAGACTTTGCTAAGTATCATATGTAAGTAATTCTTTTTGCATTTGTATTTTGTATGTTAGAGACTACGTGCACTCCTGATGTCTATTCTGCTCTACATCTACAATTACAGAACAGACATCTGGGCACATAACCCACTAACTAAAGTCTAAACTTCCCAGACTCCTTTGCACACAGGTGTGGCCATGTGACCAGGTAATGATCAATAGAATGTGAAAAGAAACAATATACACAACTTTCAGATAGTGCTCTTAGAAAGAAAGAGCTTGCTTTCTCTTTCCCCCTTTTCTCTTCCTACTGGCTAGAATATAAATATGGTGTTGAATGTGGCTGGACCACAAACTAAAACTCTTGGTCCCTCTCACCCTCGAGCTGCCATATCAATCCTGAACTGCTTGTGTGCAGTAAGTTATAGGAAAGAGAAATTACTTTCTATCATGTTGAAGTTTCTGTTATTTTAGCCTGTCAGAGAAGCTGAATGAGCATTCTAATTAATATTATTATAAAGTCATATAAAATTCATTTTTACATTTTGACTGTACTATCATTCTTATGAAATACATTAAACAATACGTTTCTCTTCATTTCACAAATGGGAAAACTGATCGAGACCACTGTATTTGTCTGTTTTCACACTTCTATAAGGAACTGAGACTGCGTAATTTTAAAGGAAACAAGTTTAATTGACTTACAATTAAATTTAACTGACTTACATGGCTGGAGAGGCCTCTGGAAAATTACAATCATGGCAGAAGGCAAAGGGAAAGCAAGGTACCCTCTTCACAAGGTGGCAAGAAGGAAAATGAGTGCAGGAGGAACTGCCAAACACTTAGAACCATCAGATCTTATGAAAACTCACTATTGGGAGAACAGCATGGGGGAAACCCGCCCATGATTCAATTATCTTCACCTGGCCTCTCCTTTGACATGTGAGGATTACGGGGATTATAATTTAAGATGAGATTTGAGTGGGGACACAAAGCCTAACCATATCAACAACCATCTAAAAAAAGTTATTTTTCTCTGCCAAAGAATGATTATGGCTTAAGATATAACCCAGACGAAACTCAAAGTTCATTTGTTAACATAAATGTGGAGTCCTGAGTGGGTCCTTATTGGGTACAGTACATGACTATGGGTCATCAGTTTCAGTTAGAACGAAATTAAAGAGAGTGGAATGAAGTAAACTCTAGATGGGAAATTACTTCGTTCCTCCAGACACCACAGTGGAACAGAGATCACCTTGTCACAGGCACAGAATTTCAGGGCTTGGAGGGGAAAAAAAGTCATCTTATAGAAGCTTAGTGCACAGTGAGTTAGCAGAGACAGCACTAGCGCTAAGGGTCAGTGTTTGTTACAATGCCACCCTGACATTCCTATTTTGTCATTTTTAACATTAAACATTTATTAAGGGTAAACTGAGTGCAACTCACCATACTAGGTGCTTGATGCAGCAGGCATGGTTTAGAGGGCTTGTATGTTGCACACAAACTCTTGAGTGGCAAAGCAGGATTTTGACTTAAGGCTGTCTGTCTCCAATACCTGTGTAATTTCCACTACTTTCCATTGCCTCTTTTAATAGAAGCAACCGGATGTCAAGATGTAGAGTTTTCATTAGTTTTTCTTTGCTTGTTTGCTTTTTTGTTTATGCAAATAGTGTGAAGTTGTTATCGTCTCAAAATAATATGTGACAAGATAGTATTGCAAGCCTCATGGGAATCCTTCAAGCCAAAAAACATGCAACAGATACACAAAAAACTAAAAGCAAGAAACTAAATCATACCAACAGAGAAAATCACCTTCACTAGAGGAAGACAGGATAAAAAGAGGAAAGAAGAGACCACAAAACAACCAGAAAACAGATTTTTTAAAAAGCAGAAATAAGTCCTTACTTATCAATAACAACATTGAATGTAATGGACTTAACTCTCCAATCAAGATAGACTGCCTGAACAAATGAAAAAACAAGACCCACTGATCTGTTGCCAATAAGAAACATACTTCATTTATAAAAACACAAATAAGCTGAAAATAAAGGGACCAAAAAAGGTATTCTATAAGAATGGAAACCAAAAAAGAGCAGGAGTAGCTATATTTATATCAGACGAAATAAGTTTCAAGACAAAAACTGTAAGACGAGGCAAAGAAAGTCAGTATATAATAATAAAGGGATCAATTTAGCCAGAGGCAACTTTAAATATATATGCACCAAACACTGGAGCATCCAGATATATAAAGCAAATATTATTAGAGCTAAATATAGAGAGATAGGCCCCAATACAATAATAGCTAAAGATTTTAACATCCTATTTTCAGCACTGGACATATCTTCCAGACTGAAAATCAACAAAGAAACATCAGACTTATAAAGTGCAATAAAATTTATATATATATATGTAAAGAACCATCAGACTTAATCTGTACTATAGATGAAATGTATCTACTAGATATTTACAGACATTCATCCAACTGCTGCAGAATATACAGTATCTTCCTCAGCACATGGATCATTCTCAGGGATGGATCATATGTTAGGTCACAAAACAGGTCTTAAAATATTCCAAAAATAAAAATAACAGCAAGTATCTTCTCTGACCACAGTGGAATAAAACCAGACATCAATAACAAGAGAAATTTGGAAAACAATACAGATACATGGAAATTAACAATATGCTCCTGAATGACTGATGAGTCAATGAATAAATTAAGGAGGAAATTGGAAAAGTTTTTGAAGCAAATGATAATGGAAACACAGCACACCAAAACCTATGGAATACAGCAAAAACGGTATAAGAGGGTTGTTTATAGCTGTAAGTGCCTACATCAAAAAGAGTAAAAACTTCAAACAATCTAATGATGCATCTTAGAGAACTAAAAAAGCAAGAACAAACCAAACCTAAAATTGTAATAGAAAATAATTAATAGAAACCATTTGTAAATGTTTCCTTTTGTTGCTACTGCTTTTGGCATATTTGTCATGAACTCTTTGCCCATGCCTATGTCCTGAATGCTGTTGCCTAGGTTGTCTTCTGGGGTTTTTATAGTTTTGGGTTTTACATTGAAGTTTCTAATCCATCTAGAGTTAATTTTGTATATGGTGTAAAGAATGGGTCCAATTTCAGTCTTCTACATGTGGCTAGCCAGTTATGCCAGCACAATTTATTGAATAGGAAATCCTTTCCCCATTGCTTATTTTTGTCAGGTCTGTTGAAGATCAGATAGTTGTAGGTGTGCAGTCTGATTTCTGGGTTCTCTATTCTGTTCCATTATTCTATGTGTCTGTTTTTGTACTAGTACTATGATGTTTTGGTTATTGTAGCTCTGTAGTATAGTTTGAAGTGAGGTAGCTATTATTAAAAAGTCAAAAAATTGGCTGGGCATGGTGGCTCATACCTGTAATCCCAGCACTTTGGAAGACTGAGGCAGGCAGATTATGAGGTCAGGAGTTTGAAACCAGCCTGGCCAACATGGTGAAACCCTGTCTCTACTAAAAATACAAAAATTAACTGGGTGTGGTGGCACACGCCTGTAATCCCAGCTACTCAGGAGTTTGAGGCAGGTGAATTGCTTGAACCTGGGAAACAGAGGTTACAGTGAGCCAAGATCCCACCACTGCACTCCAGCCTGGGCGACAGAGCAAGACCTCATCTCAAAAAAAAAAAAAAAAAAAAAATTAAAAAACATGCTGGCAAGGTTGTAAAGAAAAAAGAATGCTTGTACACTGTTGATGGGAGTGGAAATTAGCTCAGCCATTGCAGAAGGCAGTGTGGTGATTCTCAAAGAGCCAAAGACAGAAATACCATTCAACCCAGCAATCTCTTTACTGGGTGTATACCAAAGGAACACAAATTATTCTATTATACAGACACATGCACCTGTATGTTCATTGTAGAACTATTTACAATTGCAAAGACATGAAATCAACCTAAATGCACCTCAGTGATAGACTGGATGACGAAAACGTGGTGCATATACATCATAGAATACTATGCAGCATAAAAACTGAGATCATTTTCGTTGCAAGGACGTGGATGGAGCTGGAGGCCATTACCCTTAGCAAAATAACACAGGAACAGATAACCACATACCACATGTTCTTACATTTAAGTGGAAACTAAATGATGAGAACACATGGACACAAAGAGGGAACAACTCACACTGAGGCCTTTTGGAGGGTGGAGAGTGGGAGGAGGGAGAAGATCAGGAAAAAGTAACCAATGGGGACTAGGCTTAGTGCCTAGGTAATGAAATAATCTGTAAAATAAACCCCCATGACACAACTTTCCTGATATAACAAACCTGCACTAGTGCCCCCAAACTTAAAATGAACATTAAAAAATAGAAAAGAAATAATACAATCAGAGCAGAAATAAATAACATTGTAATTTAAAAATACAAAAAAAAGAAACAAAAATTTGGTTTTTTGAAAAGTTAAACAAAATTGACAAAGCTTTATCAAGGCTAAGAAAAAAAGAATATCTAAATAAACATAATCAGAAATGAAAAATTACAAGTGATGCTGCAGAAATTCAAAGGATCATTAGTGGCTACTGTAAGCAACTATATGCCAATAAATTGGGAAATCTAGAAGAAATGGACAAATTCTAGACACGTTGAACCTGGTTCAATATTGTACCAGGAAAACAAAAATCCCAAACCTGAACAGACCAATAACAAATAATGAGATCAAAGCTGTAATAAAAAGTCTTCCAGTAAAGGAAAACCTGGGACCCAATGGTTTCACTGCTGATTTCTACTGAACATATAAAGAAAAACTAATACCATCCTACTTAAACTTCTCCAAAAATAGAGAAGGGAATACTTCCAAACTCATTCTAGAGGCCAGTATTACCCTGTTGTTAAAACCAGACAAAGACACATGAAAAGAAAAGAGGACTATAGGCCAATATCTCTGATGAATATTGGCACAAAATATTTGCAAAATATTAGCAAACTGAATTCAAAAATACATTGGAAAGGTCACTCATCATGACCAAGTGGGATTTATCCTTGGGATGCAAAGATTGTTCAACATATGCAAATCAATCAATGTGAAACATCATATCAACAGAATAAAGGACGAAAACCATGTGATCATTTCAATTGATGCTGAAAAAGGATTCAATCGAGTTCAACATCTATTCATAATTTAAAACCTCTCAAAAAAACTAGGCATAGAAGAAAACATACCTTAACATAATAAAAGCCATATACAACAAACCCACAGCTAATATCACACTGAATAGGGAAAAACTGAAAGCCTTTCCTCTAAGCTCTGAAACATGACAAAGATGCCCATTTTCACCACAGTCATTCAATGTACTACTGAAAGTTCTAGCTAGAGCAATCAGACAAGAAAAAGAAATAAAGGCTTCCAAATTAGAATGGATGAAGTTCAAATCATCCTTGTTTGCAGATGACATAATCTTATATTGAGAAAATCCTAAAGACTCCACACACACAAAAAAAAACTATTAGAACTGATAAATTCAGTGAAGTTGCAGGATGGAAAATCAACATACAAAAATCAGTAGCATTTCTGTATGCCAATAGTGAACAATCTGAAAAGAAATTTTTTAAAGTAACCCCATTTACAATAGCCACAAATAAAATTAAATGCCTAGGAATTAATCAAAGCAGAAAAAACAATCTCTATAATGAAAACTATAAAACAATGATGAAAAACATTGACGAGGACACCAAGAAATGGCAAGATATTCCATGTTCATGGATTGAAAGAATTAATATTATTAAAATGTCCACATTACCCAAAGCAATATACTGGCATAAAAACAGACACATAGACCAATGAACCAGAAAAGAGAACCCAGAAACAAATCCATACACCCACAGTGAACTCATTTTTGACAAAGGTGCCAAGAACATATACGGGGGAAAAGACAGTCTCTTCAATAAATGGGGCTGGGAAAACTGAATATTTATATGCAGAAGAATGAAAGTAGGTCCATATCTCTCACCATATGCCAAAACAAAATGAAAATGGATTAAAGACTTAAATCTAAGACCTCAAATTATGAAACTATTATGAGAAAAAATGGGGGAAATATCTAGGACACTGGCCTGGGCAAAGATTTCTTCAGCAATACCCCACAAGCACAGGCATCCAATGCTAACATTGACAAATGGAATAACATCAAGTTCAAAAGCTTCTGCACAGCAAAAGATATAATCAACAAAGTGAAGAGACAACCCACAAAATGGAATAAAATATTTGCAAACCACTCATCTGACTAGGAATTAATAACCAGAATATCTGAGGAACTTAAACAACTCTATAGGTAAAAATAATCCAACCAAAAAGTGGGCAAAAGATTGGAATAGACATTTCTCAAAAGAAAACATACAAATGGCAAACAGCCATGTGAAAAGATGCTCAACATCACTGGTTATTAGAGAAATGCAAATCAAAACTACAGTAAGATATCATCTCACTCCAGTTAAAATGGCTTATATCCAAAAGATAGGCAATAACAAATGCTGGAGAGGATGTGGAGAAAGGGAACCCTCGTCCACTGTTGGTGGGAATGTAGATTAGTACAACCACTATGGAGAACAACAAAACAAAACACTAAGAATTGAGCTACTTATGATTCAGCAGTCCCACTGCTGGGTGTACACCCGGAAGAAAGGGACTCAGTGTATCAGAGAGATATCTGACTCTTGTTTGTTCCAGCACCATTCACACAGCCAAGATACGGAAGCAACCTGAGTGTCCGTCAACAGATGAACAGAGAAAGAAAATGTAGTCCATACACACAATACGGTACTATTCAGCTGTAATAAGAAAGAAGGAGGTTCTGTCATTTGCAACAACATGGCTGGAACTGGAGATCATTATGTAAAGTGAAACAAGCCAGGCACAGAAAGAAAAACACTGTATTTCTCACTTATATTTGAAATTTAAAAATCAAAACAATTGAACTCATGGACATAAAGAGTGGAAGGATCGTTACAAGGTAGTTGGGGGAGATGGGGATGGTTAGGGTACAAAAGTAATAGTTACAAACAATAAGAATTCATGAAGCATGAAGCCAGCATTTTTACAGACACACAAAAGTTGGTCAGAACTAGCACTGGTTTGAGGATTTGTTTTTTCTTTTTCTTGCTTTTTTTAACAGAGACAAGATTTCACTATGTTACCCAGTCTGGCCTCAAACTCCTGGGCTCAAGCGATCTGCCTGTCTCAGCCTCCCAAAGTGCTGGGATTGCAGGTGTGAGCCACCGTGACTGGCTGGGTTTGAGAATTTCAATGATATGATGATAAAAACCTGACTATTTGTCTTAGATTAGTCTGGCCTCAAACTCCTGGGCTCAAGCGATCTGCCTGTCTCAGCCTCCCAAAGTGCTGGGATTGCAGGTGTGAGCCACCGTGATTGGCTGGGTTTGAGAATTTCAATGATATGATGATAAAAACCTGACTATTTGTCTTAGATTAGACTATACCTCAGCACACACTCAGGCCATCATGTCAGCTGCTCAGTACAGAAGCAGGTTGGCTGCCCACACATCTGCATTCCCTGAGCATGTTGCCCACTCCTGTTTCTGCTGTCTTTGGCCTTCTAGAAAGTTGTCTTCTCCAAGGTTGGTTTATCCCAGGAGATACTTGGAAAGTGCCCAGAGTCCTCAAGTGAAATAGGGACATTGATTCAATCCCAGCTTGACCGCTTCCCACCATACCTCCCAGATGATAAAGGCTGTATCAGGAGTGTCCCCTCCAGAAGTCCCATTGCCTCCATCCTTGGTCCCATCACTTGGAAACATGAGACCGTATCCACCTTGAGTCAATTCCAGAAACCTAGAACAAGGGGTCCTTCTACCTTTCTATTTCCATTTCTGCTTAGTCCCATAAAGTGAAAGGAAATGTAGCCACCCTTAGGCTAAGTTCCACGTTCTCTCCTCCATAGATGAGCATTCCACCATCCAGAGACCCGATCTCTCCCAGGAAGAGCCTGTTAGCAGCAAAGATGCCCATGATTGAAGGACTCCTACAGAGCACACAGCAAGAGTCACTAATCTCTCCACAAGGAACGGAGGTGAGGGGTGGGATGCTCAATGATTATTTGGGCTTCAGAACTCTATCTAAGTCTGTTCTTATCATGAAGGCCTTCCCTAAACCCTCAGGCTGGACTAAGTGCATGTAGCTTTCCCTGGCCCACTGTGTTATCATAACCCTTCTCAAAATACATTGAAATTACATCTTTTTCATCTAGATATCCTTACTTCATAGCCTGCTAATGCTTGAAATGACCCAAATGCTTTCCAAAATTTTAAATTTTGCGAAATTTTCATTTTAAAATGACTAAAAGAATTTTAAATTTTAGAAAGAATTTGGGCCAAGCATTAGCAGGCTATGAAGGCTTGATTTTTGCCTGAAAGTCTCTAAATAGCCCAGTGTGTCTGTGACTTCTTAAGTGGGATAACTCATTGGGGGTTTTTCCCTCTATCCCTTGTCCTTTACCTCAACCCCTCCCTTCCTCACCCCAATTACTAGCACCAAAGATAAACAAAATCCATGCAGTTCATCCCCGCCTTCCCAGGTGCTACCCACGTTCCCTGAACCTGCTCAGACTTAGTTCACTGGGGCAGTGACATCATGCAGATCAATCCAGGCTTGGGGCAGCGCATCATAGCGGCACCAGAGTTCCCAGTTAAACCCATCAACTGCCAGTTGATACTTATCCAGTTCAAAGGTGTCAAAATGAATGTTGTCAAACACAGGAGACACAGTCACGGTGTGGTCTTCTTGAATCCGAGCCAAGATTGGCTCTGCCCTAGAAGAGTGTGCAGCAAGCTGCTCCAAGCACCTTGCCCTAACATTGAGCACCTCCTCCATTTAGGCTGTGCTAAGTTGTGAGTAGAACTCTGCAGAGTCCGAAGAATCTCTAACTTTTGAGGTAGCCGAGGCTGCTAGCAGCCGACCCGTGTCAAGAACAGGTTTGAAATTAGTACCCAAGGAGCACCCCCAGGCATTGTGAAGCAGGATTATCAGTATTTATATTACTCCTTGAATTTATGTTATCTCTTGGTTCTCCCTGCTTCCAAAATGATGCTTCTTTCCTGTCTGATTCTTCACATTTTTTAAATAACATAGCTGTCTTTATCATATCATGTCATTTTAGGGCTGGGGAAAAATCTTTAAAATAAACAAAGGCTAATCTCTTCATCTTTACAGTTAAAGATACAATGTCTAGTTAAGTGAAGTGACTTATTCAAATTCACAAAGTATTTGACAGTCAGAGTTATGATCCAAATGTCGATACTCTCCACCATGCTGCTTCTCTTAGCCAAGCAAAATGTCTGCATAAAAGCATGCTCTTTGTTTAAGGTCTGGTGCTGACTTTCCCTATGTCCACAGTATTCTGTCTTGTGTTTAATACATGCCCAAGATCTCCTGTCTGCCCTTCCCAGAAGAATCAGCTTCCTTGAGCCTTATCATCCAACATTGACTTCAATGTGAGCGTCCAAATGGCGACCACATCTGCTGTGGCAGCTTCCCAGCCACTGTTACGGGCTTGAGCAAGACCTTCCCTCTCAGGGTGCCGTATTATTTTCAGTGGTCCTGAATACTATTGGTTATAAAGTTTAATCTTCTCATCCAAGTGTACCTTTAGTTCTCCTGTCAACCAAGTGCACACCTATAGAAATCTGAGTGCAATAATCAGTTTGATGCAGAAGTTTTATACTATTCTATAATAGCGGCTGGACTATCTCCAGCATAAAATGGGCAATTCTTTTTTTTTTTTTTTTTTTTATTTTTTAAAATAAAGATGGGCTTTCACCATGATAACCAGGCTGGTTCTGAACGCCCGACCTCAGGTGATCCACCCACCTCAGCCTCCCAAACTGCTAGGATTACAGGCGTGAGCCACCACGCCCGGCCACAAATAAGACATTTTATTTGCCACACATTTTATTTGCCACTATTATAAGTCTGAATTTTAAACAGATTCTTGGACTGGTGGTTCATATCCATCAGCTCGTTCAACTTTAGCACCTGTCTCATCCCCAGTGGCTTTTCCAGAACTACTGCCTTCACCATGAAGCTCCATGAGTTTTCCCAATTCAAACTTGGGCTTCTTCAGCATTTTTACTTTTCTAACGAAGACATCATGGAGAGGATAAATAGATTGGCAAGCCTTTTCTATGTCTTTCCCAATGCTGTCTGGAATCAATTTATTGACCACTTCTTTCAAGTCATTTGTCTGCACCTCTCGGGTCATGATTTCCATCATCTTCTTCCGGATTTGGCGGACCTGTTGGTGCTGAGCATAAGAGGTCTTCCGTATCTGATTGTTGCGTTTTTTAGTAAAACCAACACAGACCAGATGAAGCAAGTAACCATCGGTAGTCTTGACATCAACATGAGCTTCAATCATTGTCTGCCATTTTTTGACCATGGAACACATTTTGTCACGGGTAAGATCCATGCCATGGAAGTTAGTCAGGCAGTTTTTGCCCTGAACATCTTCAGTAATCAGCTTGAATTTTCTAAATGCAACTTCATCATTCTGCAAATCAGCAAGACTAACTTCAAACACTCGACCCTTGAGGCCATCAGATGCAATTTTGGTTCCTTGGGTCCTGGTGACTAGCGTCTTTCCAATATTTCTTATATTGAACATAGCGGGTGCTTTCACATCATACCAATCTTTCTTAGAAAATGGATCAACCACTTTCTTCTTGGCTCCCTTTTTACCGCCTTTCGTAAGGCGCTTGTTCTTGCCAACCGCCATGGTGCTGCTCAGAGAGCCAAAAGGGCGGAAGTCAAAATGGGCAATTCTAAGAGTCAACTAGAATAGTAGTATTTCCCCTGTGCCTGCCTCTCTTCTCGCTTTCACCTGAAGTGTACTGTGATCGTTTCTAATTTCCTTGCCCTCACAGTTAACCTATCTTAGAATGATAATACTGCTTACTACCTGTTAGGCACTGTCACAGGTGCTTCTTAACATTGAGAGGTTCTTGAGAGAATGAGTAGGACAGACCTAGCCTAACTAAGGTACAGAGGCTGATGGAAAACACTGCAGGAACCTGGAACATCTTCATAACTAAACTCTCAAGACTTTCTGGAAAATCCATAAATGACTAAAATTGTTTTGTTTTAGATATTTCCAGTTGATCTACTTAAGGACCAACTGGGACAGAATGCACAAATTAATCTCTTTGCCAGCTTCTAGCTAGTGAGTTTAGCTCAAAAATTATGCAAACACGATTCACTATTCCTGGACTGTTTACAGGTGGTTTTCTTTTCTCTCTTCCCTCTCTTTTAATAAACCTTGTCTATGGCTTTGCTCCTTGGCTCAGCCTACCGCTGACTTCCTCACATGTAAGAAAAAAACCTGAATGCAAATCACTGAGCAGTATGACCCTGAATTACTCATTGATAAAATCAATTAATTTAATTCTGAAAGAATCTCATGTGGTAGGCACTACAATATCCCCACTATACAGATGAAGAAACTGAGGCACAAAGAGTTTTAAAAACTTTTCTGAGTCACATATCTAATGAGTGGCATGCCCTGAACATGAGCCTATGCTGTCTTTAGCCACCAGGACACATTGTCTCAAGAACTCTGTGAGTACCTGGTTGGGTTGATCAAGTCCTCCCTCCATCTCCTCTCTCCCCATAGAATCTCACAACCAAGGAATGAGATTCTTGCTGGCCCGTCTCTCAAAAGAAGAGCGTATTTGTGAGACCTACACTGACTATGGCACCCACGTGACTGGCAGTAAAACTTGCCCCATTTTAGATCTGTTGCACTCAAGAGTGATTGTCTCAATTATTGAAGGTTCTAAACAGAGCTAGTACATCTAAGTCTGTTTGCTTCCTTTGGGAGTAAGCTGGGGTAGCCAAGGCAGCCAGTCTGTATACCTACACAGACACTATTTTTACTCAGTAATCCATAGGAGGTGCCACTGAACCCAAATATCTAGATTCTAATTTGATCACTACCTATTTCTGTGTCACTGCCCATTAGATGTGTCTGTTTTCTCAACTTAAGAAAAAAGTAGCATGGTGGGCTTGGTGGCTCATGCCTGTAATTCCAGCACTTTGGGAGGCAAAAGTGAAGGATTGCCAGAGCCCAGGAGATCGAGACCTGGGCAACAGAGTAAAACTCTGACTCTTTTTCAGGGGAAAAAAAAAAAAAAAATATATATATATATATATATATACACACACACACACACACACACACACACACACACACACACACACACATATATATATAAATTCAAGAAAAGTACCAGATATTCAGGATCCTTCCAACTCCAAATTTTTATGACAGTAGATTCTGAGTCACCTCCTGAGAAATAATGCCTATCATATAGCGCAAAAATTAAGGATGCCTCAACAGGTCTTCTGAAGACAACCTATGCTCCTTCCCAGCTTTGCCCTCCTGCTGGTCTCTTCCCCAAACCTGTTATTTCAAGCTGGTCAGCTCAGGGGGCTTCTGGATTCCTCATTTTTGTTCACACCGTTCTTTCTGCACTCTCTAGTTCTCCACCCCAACCCAGTTTCTGAGTTGTCCTTCATTTCCTCTGCTGTCTCAAGCCCTGTGAAGCCTTCAAGTCCCAATGCAAGCCCATCTCCTCCAGGAAGCCTCCTTAGATCATCACGCCCCCCGCTCTGTGCTTTCTGATGCTCACTGACAGTTCACCTGGTTTGTCACATTATTCTCCACACATTGACATGTCTTTCCACAGATGGTCTTGCCTCATTAATTAACATGGAAACTTCTTGAACTCTCTGACATCCTTTTCCCTGCCTAGTGCCGGCACATGGTAGAAACTCAACATGTAGTTGTTGATTGTGTCATTTTCCTAAAATCAGGGCGAAAATACAGCATTCCACCTACTTTGATACAATTTCTAAAAAGCTTAGATCTCACCGAACATTTGAGTGGCATTAACATTTGAGTGATGTGAATAAAGCTTAACATCTAGGGAAAGACAGAAAACAGGCAAAGCTCTGGCTCCAGGTTGTGGCATTTCAAAAGTGCTGCAAATAATACCGAGATAGGCCATAGGCGAGGAGCAGAATACTAGCTAGCATGTAATGGGAACAGGCTCTCTCCTGAGCCCTTTACGCACATGATTTAATCCCAAAACTGGCCCTACCAGGTAGACACCATTATTTCCTGATGTTACAAGTGCAGAAACTGAGGTTTGAAGTGGTTGTCAGTTGCCCCCACATTCACATGCATAGTGAGTTTCTCTTTTGACATGCATAGTAGAGAGTTCCATTTATTTTCCTGTTTAACATAAAACAGATATTCGAGTTGTGCCTGGTGTAGGCCCAATTTGGCTGGTGTTTCCGTGGTTAATGAGAGAGACTCTCTAATTCCTGTCCCTGTAACACCAGAGAATGGCTGACAGTCCCCTCTTCTGTGACCATCCAAACAAATCATCTCTGTGGAAAACAAAAATTGGCTTCACACCCAAAGAATGTGTTATGATGGAGTGTAATTTAGAACAATAAGAAAGCTTTCTTTTTTCTTCTTTTATTTTTTAGAGATGGGATTTCACCATGTTGGCCAGGCTGGTCTTGAACTCCTGACCTCGTGATCCACCCATCTTGGCCTCCTAAAGTGCTGGGATTACAGGCGTGAGCCACTGCGACCCCACCTTGGTTTTTATGTGTCCACCCTGTGTTTGTAAACTTGGATTTTGTTTATTTTATCGTTTCACAGGAAAAAGTCCTAAATTAAGTCATATCTATACCCCATGGAACACAGAGGTATAAGCTGATTGATTTTTTTTTCACAGAATAAGATATCTTTCACAGTATTCCAGCTCAACCCTTGAGTTTGCCTCATGAAGACCCTGAGTCCCAAAGAGGTGAGGGGACTTGCCTAAGGTTGTCTCTGCCAAGGAGCAGAGCCAGTGTCTTCAGAAGCCCAGGGCAGAGGTCTTTCTAATCAAGCTCCTATTTTTGGCTTGGAAAACCAGGTGTGCAACTTGCTAACAGTCTCCATGCCCAGAAATGAATGAAGCCTGTCTCTTTTCTCTGGTTTTCAGTGGAATTTTACTCCAAGAATTGTACCTTCTTATTTTTTGTTTAGTTCCATTGGAAGTACAAGAGAGGAAGGTATGCAAAGGATGAAGGTAAGTATTTTTAGTGTGGAAGTCTAAAAAGGAAGGTTAAGCAATCATTTTGTTTGTTCTCTCTCCTGAGAGACAGGTTGAAAGTACAATAACCTATCCGGATCCGCAGAGAAGGAACATATTCTGCCTCCAAGGAGCTGCCACTTCATAGCCCTCATAGTCAGAAAACTTTTCCTTACTGCTAGCCCGAATCTCTACTTTAAGTTTTTGTAACTTAATTCTGCTCCCTTTTATTTGTTGCACAAAATCAATAAAACTAAGAGCCAACACTTGGTGAGAGGCTACCATGTACTAAATGCTAAATGCTTTACATAATTCATGTTTTTGGGTTTTGTTTTTGTTTTTGTTTTTGAGACGGAGTCTCGCTCTGTCACCCAGGCTTGAGTGCAATGGTACACTCAAGGCTCACTACGACCTCTGCCTTTTGGATTAAAGCGATTCTCCTGCCTCAGCCTCCCGAGTAGCTGGGATTACAGGTGCACAGCACTATGCCTGGCTAATTTTTATATTTTTAGTAGAGACGGGGTTTCACCATGTTGGTCAGACTGGTCTCAAACCTTGTGATCCACCAGCCTCAGCCTCCCAAAGTGCTGGATTACAGGTGTGAGCCACTGCGCCTGGCCCATAATTCATGTATTATAATAGGAACGTAGTGGTTAGAACTAGGGCTCAGGACTCTGAAGTTCATGGTCAAATCTCAATTCTGTCACTTACCAGCTGCGGGATATTGAACAAGTTCCTTCATTAGTCCATGCCTTAGTTTTGTGCATCTGTATAATGGGTCAAAAAGTGGTTCCTTCCTCATAGGGTGGTTGTAATGATTAAAATAGTTAATACATATAAGGTGCTTAGAACAAGCAATGTTAGCTACCATGATGATCTCATTTAATTCTCACTATAGTTCATAAAACAGTCATTATCAACATTCATATTTAGTGTATAAGAAAGCCAGAGCATGAAGATGTTGAGTTACCCAAGGACATAACACTTATAAAGGAGAAGCCTGGATTATGAACTCAGAAAATGAGGACTCAGGTCCACTGCCTTCCACATCTCTTCCTTGGGTGGGCTAGACTCAGGGCAGGGGGCACCCTGTGGGCAAGAGCTGTTACCATTTTGAAGAGTCAGCACCCAAACCTCTCTTTTCTTCAGGCTTAGTGATTTAGGAAGAGTGGTCTATTCGTCATAAGGAGCATCTCTAAGTTCCTTCCTGGCATCTAGAGTCCTCCTCTAGACTCTGTTTCACCCCACAGTCTCCTTCATGGTGACTGGGAGGTGTGCAGGTAGATTTGGAGACACACAGTCCTGGCCTAACCCCCAGTTCTGCCACTGGCTTGCAGTCCAGTTTAAGCACAGTGTGTGATCTCTCAAAGTCTTAGTTTCCTCATCTGTGTAATTGAGATAATATCCTCTGTCTTGACTTTGTGAAGATTAAATGTGGCTAACACAAATAGACCCTCAACTAATAATCTTCTTGTTTTCCCTACAAGAGAAACCCAGGGTGTCCTAAACTCGAAGCCAAACCTCTTTCCAGCCAAGCACAGATGACAAGTGATGATTTTTACAGTTATTCTTTATCATGTTGCTCACCATTTGAGCTGAAATCATCTACCAAGATTATTTCCTTCAACAATCGAGATGGTGTCCGGTTGATAATACTGGTGATGGCCTGTTGTATAACAGACAGAGCTACTCTTTGGGGATGTTCATATTTCTTTGTTTTAATTGATAAATAATAATTTTGTCTATTTATGGGGTACAGTGTGATGTTTTGATATATGTGTCCATTGAGGAAAGATGAAATCAAGTTAACCAACATATCTGTCATGTCACTGACTTCTTTTTTTGGCAAGAAGAATGTTAAAAATCTATTACTTAGTAATTTCAAACTGTGTAACTGCGGTCACCATGCAGTTTTAGAGCATTAACACTTACTCCTCTGGTCTAACTAAGATTACAGCCTTTGCTCAGCCTCTCTCCTTTCTTCATTCCTTCTCTTCCACTTCCCAGCCTCCGAAACCACCTTTTTCCTATTTCTATGAGAATGACTTTTTAGATTATTTCCAGGACATTTTCTTCCAGGCTTCTTCCTTGTGCTTGTTTTTGTTGTTGTTTGTTTGTGTTGTATTCTAACACACTCGCAGTTTTAAATTCTGTTTCTTTAACAATTAACAGTGGACCTTCGCCAGTTCACATTTTTTCGTGTTGCCACGTAATTGTCGGTAAGTGAACATTTCACATCTCCCAGCCCTCCTTTTTCTAACAGGCAGAACAGGGTATATTCTTGTTTAATGCACATGCACAGCGCTTGACTTTTGGTGCGTTTAACATTTCTCCCCCTCCCAACACCTGAGCCAATAAATGGCCATCTTGAACCAGCATCCGCTTGGTTAGTGAGGAGCTGCTTTGTTTCATGGACACATTCTTATGTTTCTTTTGCAGGTACCGAGTTTTGGCAATTGGGGATGAAAAAGATCAAACCAGGAAAGAGGATGAACTTAACAGGCAAGTGCTGGTATGTAGAGTTGCTTTTCCTCAGCTACTTAACTTGGTGGCTGACAACCTGGTGCACTGGGCCTGTTACTCTAGGGCCAAATCTACCCCACTACAAAACCAGTCAGTCCAATCCAATGGGCAGACAGTTTTACTGGCACACAGTCATGCCCATTCTATACGTTGTCTATGCTGCTTTTATGTGAGAACATCAGAGGTGAGTACAGTTGACCTTTGAACAATTTGGGGGTTAGAGGATGCCAACCCCCTGTACAGTCAAAAATCCACATAGAACTTTTTTTTTCCTTCTGAGACAGAGTCTGTTTCTGTCACCCAGGCTGGAGTGCAGTGGGGCCAGGCTGGTGTTGAACTCCTAGCCTCAAGTGATCTACCCACCTCGGCCTTTCAACCTGCTGGAATTACAGGTGTAAGCCAACACTCCTGGCCCTATGTATAACTTTTGACTTTCTAGAACCTAACCACTGATCGCCTACTGTTGACCAAAGCCTAGCAATAACAAATAGTTGATTAGTATAAGGTGTAAAGCCACCATGCCTGGCCCCACATAGAACTTCTGATTCTCTAGAACCTAACCACTGATAGCCTCCTGTTGACCAAAAACCTTGTCAATAACAAACAGTTGATAAATACATATTTTGTATATGTACTATATACTGTGCTCTCTATATACTTTATAATAAAATAAGCTAGAGAAAAGGAACTTGAAAAAATAAGGGGCCAGGCGAGGTAGCTCACACCTGTAATCCCAACACTTGGGGAGGCTGTAGTGGGCAGATCATCTGAGGTCTGGAGTTTGAGACCAGCCTGGCCAACATGGTGAAACCCCTGCCTACAAATATTAGCCCAGTGTAGCGGGAAACTGTAATCTCAGCTGGTCGGGAAGCTGAGGCAGTAGAATCGCTTGATCCTGGGAGGTGGCAGTTGCCGTGAGCTAAGATCACGCCATTGTACTCCAGCCTGGATGACTTGAATGAAACTCTCTCTCAAAAAAAAAAATAATAATAATAATAAGGAAGAGAAAATCTAATTACTCTTCACTAAGGGGAAGCAGATCATCTTAAAGGTCTTCCTTGTTGTCTTTATTTTGAGTAGGCTGAAGGGATAGGAAGAGAAGGGGTTGGTCTTGCTGCTTCCAGACTGGCAGAGGTGAAAGGAAGTCCATATATAAGCGGAATCCGCACAGTTGAGACCACATTGCAGAAGGGTCAGCTCTAGTTGCGACAGATTCTATAGAGCCCACCACGACTAAAACATGTATTATTGGACCCTTTAGAGGAAAACTTTCTCACCACCTGGCCTGAAGTATCACTGGCCAAGCCTAAAGGTAGGTTGAGGAAAGGATTCAAACTCCCAACCCATGAGCCTTCCAAGCAAAACTCTGTTCCAAAAGCTCAGGTTTTGTTTTTCCATCTTGGATAATCAACAGTCACTTTGATTTTAGCTCTGTATTTCAGTGAGAAACTTTTTTCTTGGAGAAAAACTTGTTGAGAATTAGAGGGAAAGAAACGAGAAGTACTAACCATGTTTGTTAGTTCTCATGTAAACTCATTCCAGGTAGGTCACCCCTTATCCACTAAATAGAAAATCTTCTCCTGCAAAAATGTGACCTGTTAGTAAAGCCTAGAAACCGTCATTTATCGTGTTTTCTTTTGTGAATAGTTTTGGTGTTTGTGTCCCTTTTGTGAGATTCAAGTTTTCTTCCCTGAGAACTGCATCCGCCCGACATGAGCAGTGCTCGTGGCCTCATGGTGCCCCGCCTTCCCCTCTCTTTCAGTGTGGGTGACATCCACTTTCTGGTGCTCCAGAACCTGATCCGGAGCACGCTGGCCCTCTCGGACAGTCAGATGAAGTCTTACCAGTCATTCCAGGTGGGTACCGGCTGCTCGGCAGCACAGTGGGGACATGGGCCCTTCCCAGGCTGGGCTCATGAGGTGCTGGCCCCTGCTGGTCTCCACCATGGGCTAGCAGGGGCTGATTCCCCCAACATGCCAGCCCACACATCTTTCGACTTTATTTTCTTATCATTGTTTATATTTTTATTTCTTTGTATTTATTGTGTATGTTTACGGCATATCAAACTAGAGGATTTGATATTTGTATACATTGCAGAATAATCACCACAGTCAAGCTGATTAGCACATCCATCACCCAACATAGCACCTTACAATCTCTCCTCCTGGCACATTTCAGGTGTACAGCATCAAACTGTCACCTGTCATTACCAAGCTGTGAGCCTCCAGGGCTCAGCATCTTATAGAACTGAAGCTTTGCAACCCTTGGCCAGCTTCTCCTCATCTTTCTCTTTAGTCTTTAAAGCATGGGAACGGGATCCAGTGACCTCCACAATCCCTCCCAGAGCTGAAGTTGTTAAGTCTAATGTTTAAGACAGAAAACGAAGCAGGAGAGGAAATGAGGCGTGGCAAAAGAAATGAGAGAGTAATTGAGCTTTTCAGATCATTACCTGCGAACACCAAGATATTCTGGTCATGGTAGGTCACTGGGTGGGAAAGCTGCCTTTCCTGTGGACACTGAGTCATCTGTCTCCCAAGGACACAGGTCCATGAGGCTGCTCTAGTGTGGCTGAAGGAAGATGACAGTGAGGAAGGGAAATGGTATCACACCCCCGGTGGAGCATAGGAAGTCAGTGCTCTTACTACTCTTTTACAAATGTGGACACTCGAGGTTCAGAGAAGTTAAATCATACGCCTGAGACCGCACAGCTAAGTCATCACCAAGGACCCCAACAGAGAGGTGCTGAGGGGCCCCAGCCAGAGCTACCCAGGGCCTCATACTCCCCCAAGTCATCACAAAAGTGAATTCTAAGAAGGACCCGTTCATTTTGCATTTCATCTCTAAGCCTAAAAATCTTCTCCTGGCTTACATTAACAAGTTGACCTGATTGGGAATATGAGGGGAAAGAAAAAGAAAACAAAGGGACTTTTCTGTACCCACTGATGAGTTTGGATGGTTGAGAACCCGATGGTTAGGGTGCCTGGGAGTCCACAGAGAGATCTTGTAGCATGTAGAGCCCAAGCCCCACCATCAGAGACTCCAGTTAGGAGCAGCAGAGTAGGGCCCTGACAAGAGTGTGCCACCGCCCCCAGTCCTGAAGGGGCCCATGGGCCAGCCTTGCAGAAACAGCAGTGTCAACCCTGCGGGGGACCACATGTGCTTGTTGCATTCCCAGGCACGTGCTTGTTACTTTGGCCACAGTGGGGCAGGGAGGACAGGGGGAAATGGAGCTGGTTCAGGAAAATGCCCTGCTTCAGAGCAGCACCCTGGCGCTAGTCTTCGCTGTGGCCAGGCCTCGGCACACCCAAGACTGAGTGTGCCTGTGATCTCTCCTGTTTCAGTCATCACCTGGAGGGTCTCTGTGCCTCCTGCAGGGACACGTGGGACCATCAAACAGAGAAACCCAAGAAATGTCCTCCATATGCTTGCCATGCCTCGTGTTTTATTTCCTCATGCCTGTTTTTCACATCCGGCCAAGGATACACATTTTGAAGTGGAAGGCCAGTATCAGTGCCATGCACCCCTCTGCCACCCCAGCATTTTGCAGATGAAGAAAGCAAAGTTCTGTCTGAGCCTGAACTTGCAGAGAAAATCATACATGGTATCGGGTAGAAGTTCCAAATAAACAGTCCACAGACCACATTCTGTTGGTCTCACACTTGTTTAAAAGGTAAAAAACAATTTTGTTTTCAAATTAACTTCCAACATTGCACATAGGAGTCCAAATTTCTGACTTCTGGCTTTGGGGTGGGCCTTCCAGCTCTTCTGCTCATTAGGGGCTCAGAGCTGGAGGGGACTTTGGGGATTTTTTTATTGCATTTTAGGTTTTGGGGTACATGTGAAGAACATGCAAGATTGTTGCGTAGGTACACACATGGCAGTATGATTTGCTGCCTTCCTCCCCATCACCTATATCTGGCATTTCTCCCCATACTCTCTCTCCTCGACTCCCTACTTCCTGCTGTCCCTCCCCTATTTCCCCCTGACAGACCCCAGTGTGTGATGCTCCCCTCCCTGTGTCCATGTTTTCTCATTGTTCAACACCCACCTATGAGTGAGAACATTCGGTGTTTGATTTTCTGTTCTTGTGTCAGTTTGCTGAGAATGATGGTTTCCAGGTTCATCCATGTCCCTACAAAGGACACAAACTCATTGTTTTTTAAGGCTGCATAGTACTCCATGGTGTATATGTGCCACATTTTCCCTGTCCAGTCTATCATCAATGGGCATTTGGGTTGGTTCCAGGTCTTTGCTATTGTAAACAGTGCTGCAATGAACATTCGTGTGCATGTGTCCTTATTGTAGAACAATTTATAATCCTTTGGGTATATACCCAGTAATGGGATTGCTGGGTCAAGTGGAATTTCTATTTCTAGGTCCTTGAGGAATCGCCACACTATTTTCCACAATGGTTGAACTAATTTACACTCCCACCAATAGTGTAAACATGTTCCTATTTCTCCACATCCTCTCCAGCATCTGTTGTCTCCAGATTTTTTAATGATCGCCATTCTAACTGGCTTGAGATGGTATCTCAATGTAGTTTTGATTTGCATTTCTCTAATGACCAGTGATGATGAGCATTTTTTCATATGTTTGTTGGCCTCATATATGTCTTCTTTTGTAAAGTATCTGTTCACATCCTTTGCCGACTTTTGAATGGGCTTATTTGTTTTTTTCTTGAAAATCTGTTTTAGTTCTTTGTAAATTCTGGCTTTAGCCCTTTGTCAAATGGGTAGGTTGCAAAAATTTTTTCCCATTCTTTTGGTTGCCGATTCACTCTAATGACTGTTTCTTTTGCTGTGCAGAAGCTGTGGAGTTTGATTAGGTCCCATTTGTCTATTTTGGCTTTTGTTGCCAATGCTTTTGGTGTTTTAGTCATGAAGTCCTTGCCTACGCCTATGTCCTGAATGGTTTTGCCTAGATTTTCTTCTAGGGTTTTTATCGTGGTAGGTCTTAAGTTTATGTCTTTAATCTATATGGAGTTAATTTTAGTGTAAGGTGTCAGGAAGGTATCCAGTTTCTGCTTTCTGCACATGGCTAGCCAGTTTTACCAACAACATTTATTACACAGGGACTCCTTTCCTCATTGCTTGTTTTTGTCAGGTTTGTCAAAAATCAGATGGTTATAGATGTGTGGTGTTGCCTCCAAGGCCTCTGTTCTGTTCCATTGGTCTACATCTCTGTTTTGGTATGAGTACCATGCTGTTTTGATTACTGTAGCCTCATAGTATAGTTTGAAGTACAGTAGTGTGATACCTCCTTCTTTGTTCTTTTTGCTTAGAATTGACTTGGCTATGCGAGGGGGATCTTTTTCACTGTACCCCACCTCCAAACCAGAAAGCCCAGTCCCATGGCAAAAGCCAGGCCCCCGCCTTCCAGTCAGGCCTGTCCCCAGTATTATTAGGTTTGGGGGTTGCATGAAAAAGGACAAAGAAGGATGGGGAGAAATGACACTGATGGTGTAAGAAGCAGACACCAGGAAGTAAAAATGCAATAGAGGCCAAGAATCATACTTGGGAGACTCAGCTAGGAGACTGCCTAGAAAAGGGGGAAGCTAGCAAACCTACTGCAAAGGTTTTGCCTATTCTTTGGCTCAGGATATGTCAATCTCAGTGCCAACAAATAAGCAGAAACTTAGCTGTGCCCCCTAGTGAAACTCAGTGGCATGTTTACAATATAGATAAGCACACTGCCGCTGTGAGCTAAAGACAATTTTTCTCTCATTTGAAGAATCTGCAATGCTACTTTCTGTGTAGAGGCCTGCAACTCCTTGTTAATATGCAGGACTATACACAGGAATCTGACTGAGAAGAGTCAATATGATTATAAGAACTACTCCCAAAATATTTTACTCTTTCCTTGGTCAATCATTCTAACTACAGTGTTTTTCCCCCCAGAAACTTATCCCTACCTTTTTGATCTAGTAGTAATGATACCATGAAGAGATTATTGCTGGTGAATAATAGAATGCTGGTATTCATTCACAGACATTTAGTAAGCCTACTCAGTGCCAGACACCGTGTTAGATATACAGTACTTATTATAGCCCAGGCTGTGTCCTGAGCCCTCTACGTATGTTAACTCACTTCACCATCACAACAGCTCTAAGATATAGGCACTTTTACTGATGAGGAAACTGAAGTGTAGAGAGGCCACACAGCCAGCTAGTGCTAGAGGCAGAATTTAAACCCAGGCTATCTGGCTTCAGAGTCTATATTGCTAATCATTATGCCACGCTACCTTGAAGACAAATGTCTAGCATAGGTCTCATCGTCCAAGACTTTAAAAGTCTAGTGGGTGTATCCCTAGAGTCTGTCATCCTTTCAAAAGGAAAATTCCAATTTCCAGCTCCTCCTGCCCTCTTTAAGCATGGAGGATGGCAGTGGTTGGACACCAAGATAAGGGCCACTGAAAATAAACCTGTATTTCCTTTTCAGCTTCCCACTGTAGAACAGGCCGATAACCACTCTAAATGACAATTGGATGATCTTCTCGGGCTTGTAATAACAAAACTTCAACTGAAGATTGCTTTAGGGTGATTTATTTGATCCCAGAAAATGATGCACAAATTAAACCACACTCTCCCAGTGAATTACACTATAATTGCAGCGAGGGAATTTATTACTTTCTTTAAAAGGAGTCTGGGCAGATGAACACATTTGGTAGAAAAACAGAAGCCAATGCAGACAGCCCATGGGCAGTGAGCATTGCAGGTTTAAGTATTGCCATTACTGAAATAGCAGCTAAATACACCACAGCATTGGTCCTCTAGGATCCAAGTCTGATCCAAATTTCCACACAGTGAGTTAATGATGCAAGTGGAGAACAAAATGCAACTGAAGAAGGAAAACAAACAGTCAAAGGCACTGTTGACAGAGATCCTATTTCCAGTAATTCAGAGGCCTGAAAGGGAGGGATGAAAATTAACTCTGCAGATGGATGGAATGCTGGTGTCCCAGGTTGCAAAGCAGTAACATAAGCTCAGATATAGATTCTGGCACCTGACAACCTCCTCATCATAACAGACAACCTGGGGAACTGCCTGCTTTTTGCAGGTACTAAGCAGTAGTTGAGATAGGGCCAGGTAGGACTGGGCAGCTGGGATACCAGGGCTGATCTTGCATGTAGCTGAGGTATTCAGTTCCTCATACGGTCCAATTGATGCACTCATTCCAATAACAAGGCTTGCTATTCTTTCCTTGGATACTACTGTCTTTGGGCTCTCCTCCTTAGCATCTTTTTTGTAATTTCCGGAGTGAGAAAACCCACTGCATTTAGGTGCTGGGCTCTGGAGTCAGAGAGATGTGAGTTTACATCCTTCTTAGCTATTTAGGTTTGGACAGGTCAGAGTCTCTCTAATCTTTAGACTGCTTAGTTGCAAACTTGGGCTGATGATGCCCAGTTCACTGAATTGTGTTAATTGAAATAATGTATATAATTAGAAATCATTATTCTGTTATTAAGGGATTCACATTCATGTGTGACTCATAAGATCTAGGTTTTCTAAAGAAAGGTAAAAATGTTATAATAACAACATTAGTAAACCCAGGCTACTAAAATTTCTGAGTTGGAAGAGATATTGGAGATCACCTGGGATAGAAAGGATGCTGAATAAAAAAAGAAGGTGGAAAAGAGGAAGGTGAGGAATTGAGGCATTTCAAAGACAAATTTCATCTTAATTCATTCTCCCCCACACACAAAAATCTTTCTTGAATGTCAACTATGTGCAAGGCACCATGCTAGACATTGTCATTGCCCTAAAGATTGCTAGAGTCTAGTAGGGCAGGTAAGGTACAAACCCATCTTGTGCTAAGAGAAAGGTTCTAAGGACAAGCACATGTCCTCCTGGAGGGAGATCAACCAAAGGTCCTTCCCTGGCAGGCTGCCTCGTCCATCTGCCAGTCTTTCCTCTGATAAAGGTCCCCAAAACAAGCAGTTTCATAGCTGCCCCTCCCTGGTCACCAATTCTGTGCCTCAAACTGTGACAGGCAATTCTTTCCAATGTCTAATGGACACATCTTGTGTCATGGTTTAAATCCAATTCCTCTTGTCTGTTCTCAAGGAAGATGGAGAGCAGCTGGCCCCCACCTTCTGCATAATAACCCTCTCAGGGGTTGGACACTGTCATTAAGTTGCCCTTGAGGTCTGCATTCATTATCCATTGGGGACTGACTGAAAAAACAAGATGCAGACATTGTACTTCATTTTCATGGCAAATGAGTTCCTGAGGGAATGTGACAGGACCATGCAAGTTGCCTTTGGCCATGGAAAAGATATGGGGTAAGCAGCTACAAGGCAGTCAGTGATTTTCTCCCAAGGACAGGAAATAGACTCTGATGCATCCTGATAACCCTTCATCACTACTGTCACCCACAGAAGTTCATCCCAAACTTCAGTTTTAGAGGACAAGGGAAATTTGTGCCCTATCGAGACAGTCATCTTCTTAGGGAGAACCAGGCAGGAAAATGAGTAAAGAGAAATAAAGACTATATTTTTAGTTCAGTACTAATTTGATCTCATATTTTTGGTTATTTAAAAAGATACACCTATTTATGTATGAATCATACTTTTTATTTTCTATATTTTATAGTGCCCTGCTGGCTAGGGACAGACTGGCCCTCCCAGGGCTGGTTAATTCCTAGATAGCAAAGGACTCTGCTGAGGGTATCTTTCATATGCACACCAACCAATCCAAGGGCCGTATCTGCCACCACAACTTTATCTAACTCTCATACAGCAAGCCAGAATTTCCCCTGCCCTAATCACCCCAGGACCAAGTGTCAACCAACCAGAGACCACCTTTATAACCCAGGGCCTGCTCAAATTATCAAAACTACTATCCAACTTCCAAACTTGCTCATACTTGCCTTCTTTGTCTCACCCATTACTTCCTGGAAAAACACAATAAATGCTCTGGGCCATGCTTCCCCTCTCCTCCTGCTGCCTCCTGACTGACCCTGATACTTCCCCACATGGCCCTACATGGCATGACATGGACCCTTCTCTTGAGAAGTATAAGAAAGAAAACTTCTTTCAATGGCATTGACATCTCTGTGTCTGTCACCTAATCGTACCTGATTAAAACAAATTCTGAGTATCTTAGTCTGTTTTGTGCTGCTATTTAAAAAAAAGACAAACAACAACAAAAACTTACAGTTCTGGAAGCTGGGAGCTCCAAGATCAAGGTGCCAGCATACGGTAAGGGCCTTCTTGCTGTGTTCTCACATAGCAGAAGGCAGAATAAGAGAGAGCAAACCCACAAACTAGAGTGCTTTTTATAGCCATATTAATCCTAAACATCTTCCAACCTCCCACTATTGTATTGATGGTGAAGTTTCCAACATGTGAATTTTGGAGGGGACAGAAACATTCAAACCACAGCACTGGGTAAAACTCTGGAAACAATTTATCACATCTTAAATCATTTAGATAGCATGCCTCAAATTGTAGTAATATTAAACCACAAAGTACTTAATATTGTTGGGTAATTTACCCATTGCTGAGGTAGTAATTTCCAATCTAAGGAGTACTTGGTTATTTGCAAATACTGAACATTAAGGTTCCTTGTATTTTGTTATACTTATCTCTCAGAAGTTCAACATTTGATAGACATCAGCTTTCAAGAGGTATTCAGAGGTAACTCATTCATCATTTCCTGTCTAATGGTGTTCAAACATATATATTTTCTGTCCTATGAACTCTATGAAAGGAAACTAGATTTTTGTTAAGTATAAACAAGATTTACATAGTATGTAAATATGTCATTGTTTTGCTATCATCAAAACAAACAAAAAAAAATCCATGGATGTGCATCTTAATTTCCTTGTCAGAATTTCCATCTTCCTTTTTTGCTTTTCTCTCTTATTTTCTACATCATGCTGTCAGTACTCCTCAATTTTCATCAGAGGTTCTTTCCATCTACTTAACCTTTAAGATGAAAAGGCCTTTGTTCTAATCTACCTTCACATACAGCAAATCCCATTTATGTTTGCACTGTAGCTTGTCTCCTCAGACCAGACTGACATGGGGACCTTCACATACAGCAAATTCCATATTGCTGACAGGGAAAGCAAGAGTCTTGGTTAAGTGTCTTGGTCAAAATCATATACCAAGGCACACAATGAATTCAGGACTTTTGACTTTTGGCAACCAATGGGAACCTTGGCCAATAACATTTGTTACAGACTAAATGTTTGTGTCCTCTCCCAAAATTCATATGTTGAAATCTTATCCCTAATGTGACAGTATTTGGAGGTAAAACGTTTGGGAGGTAATCATATCTTCAGGCACCTTGATCTTGGACTTGTCAGCCTCCAGGTCTGTGAAAAAAAGTTTGTGTTTAAGCTGCCCAGTCTGTGGTATTCTGTTATAGTAGCCCAAACTAGGACAATGTTCTTCCTAAAAAGTCTAACACCAAATCTGAATGGAGGTGTAGACATGAGATGAAATGATCTTTTAAGAAACCTTTCAGTCTGAATGTACTTTCTAATAATATCCTGCTAAAGAGTCATCTAGTGATTAAATAATATATCCAGGTATAGTTACTGTAACCCAAAACCCAAGTGCATCCCTGGATATTTACTGCAGACCTCTATACTTGCCCAATAACATAAACACCTTCACATCCTATCTGGTAGATCAATTCTCAGATAGCACAAAGGAGAGAGGGATGACTGATAGTTGGGTAATAGAGTTGATAAAAAAATATTTTTTAAAGATGGAATAATGGGTTAATACCAATAAGATAAAATTTAACAGGGATGTTGCTTCCCTTACCTCAGGCACACTCCCTTTCCTGGTGAAAGGACTTTTACAGTTTTTTACTTATGGTGTAAACCCTGCATCTCCTTTAACATTATACCCTAAGAACTTTCTCATGTTATTAAATATTCTTCAGAAAGATAATTTTCACCAACACATGATATTCCATCTTGTGTTTATATTTAACATTACCCTATTTTTGGCCAGTTATGTCACTTCTCATTATTTACACACATATTAGGCAACAGTAATTATCCTATAAAAAATAATTTAACAGGGACAAATGTAAAGGCCTTTGTTTAGGCTCAAAACCTCAATCATATAATTATAGAATCTATTTTTCTGGGTTTCTAGAAATTTTTAGAAAAAAAACTGTAATTTTTTTAGTTAATGACAAGTGCAATATTCCTCACTAGTGCAACCAGCATGAGGTTAATATCAGGAAGACACATTAGTTCCACTATACTCTGTGCTAGTCACGTTGTAACTCAAACACTGTGTCTGTTCGAGATGTCACCCTTCATAAGCAACATGGACAGATATTTAGAAGACTTCAATAAAATTCAACAATTTATCAGACGAGGGGTAACTTAAAGAAGGGAGAGATTTAATACTGAAGAAGAAATTAGGTTATAAGATCTTAGATTCCAAATACAGGAAGGAACATTTTGGGGAAGATTATATTGACTCCAGTGACTGGAAGCTATATGAAGCAGATTTCAGATGTAGCCTAGAGCAGTTTAAAAAAAAAAAAAAAAGCGGGTGGATCACGAGGTCAAGAGATCGAGACCATCCTGGTCAACATGGTGAAACCCCGTCTCTACTAAAAATACAAAAAATTAGCTTGGCATGGTGGAGCGTGCCTGTAATCCCAGCTACTCAGGAGGCTGAGGCAGGAGAATTGCCTTAACCCAGGAGGCGGAGGTTGCGGTGAGCCGAGATCGCGCCATTGCACTCCAGCCTGGGTAACGAGCAAAACTCCGTCTCAAAAAAAAAAGGAGTCTGCCAAGATGACCGAATACAAACAGCTCCGGTGAGAGCCACAGAAAGCAAGTGACCTCCACATCTCCAAATGAGGTTACCAGATTCATTTCAATGGGTCTGGTTGAGCGCACAGCCCAAAGAGGGCAAACTGAGGCAGGGAGAGGCACTGCTTCACCCGAGAAGTGCATCTAATCAGAGGATGGCGGCTTCCCCCTCCCCCAGCACACTGGTCCAGACACTGCGCTTCTCCCAAAGCCTCTACAACCCACAGACCAGGAGATGTTCACTGGGCTGAAAAGCACCCAAATTACCTGCACGGAGCTGAACAGCAGCCCCAGCTGGTGCTGTGGATTGTCAGCACAGATCTAGGTGGATGCATAGCCAGGAATGCCCTCAGGATGGAGCTACCGGCTCTCCGGAGAGAGGGGTTGCTAAAAGCAGGGAGATGGGTAATAGTCTAGACGGGTCCCTTCCCCACAAAGGGACCAGCAGGCTGGCGCCCTCTCTCTTGAGAGTTTTGCAGCCAGCATATCGGTCAAGCTTGATCCGGAAGAACTGAGCTCGGTGGGGGGAAGGACATCTGCCATTACAGGGGCGGGCCTAATCTCCCAGTGTAAACAAAAGACACGGGAAGCCTATGCAGCAGCCGGACTGAGACCGTGGCAGCCCAGTAGCGCCTCTACAGGCAGACAAGGGACAGTCTCCAGCCTTTAGCAGCTCCCTGATATCAAAGCTAGATAAATCCATGAAGATGGGAAAAAACCAGTGCAAAAAGGATGACATCATCAAAGACCAGATGCCTCTCCTCCAAGGGATCACAACTGCTCACCAGCAAGGGAACAAAACAGGATGGATAATTAGTTTGATGAACTGACTGAAACTGGTTTCAGAAGGTGGGCAATAACAAACTTCTCTGAGCTAAGGGAACATGTTCTAAACCAATGCAAAGAAACTAAAAACCTTAAAAAACTGTTAGACAAAATGCTAACTAGAATAACAAGCTTAAAGAAGAACATAAATGACTTGATGGAGCTGAAAAACAGCACAAGAACTTCGTGAAGCGTACACAAGTTTCAATAGCCAAATGAATCAAGCAGAAGAAAGAATATCAGAGACCGAAGATCAACCCAATGAAATGCAATGAGAAGCCAAGAAAAAAGAGTGAAAAGAAATGAACAAATCCTCCAAGAAATATGGGATTATGTGAAAAGACCTAATCAACACTTCATTGGTTGTACCTGAATGTGACAGGGAGAATGAATCCAAGCTGGAAAACACTGTCCAGGATACTATCCAGCAGAACTTCCCCAACCTAGCAAGGCAGGCCAACATTCAAATCCAGGAAACACAGAGAACACCACAAATATGTTCCTCAAGAAGAGCAACCCCAAGGCACATAATCGTCAGATTCACCAGGGTTGAAACGAAGGCAAAAATGCTAAGGGCAGCCAGAGAGAAAGGTCGGGTCACCCACAAAGGGAAGCCCATCAGACTCACAGTGGTTCTCTCGGCAGAAACCCTACTATCCAGAATAGAGTGGAGGCCAATATTCAACATCCTTAAAGAAAAGAACGTTCAACCCAGAATCTCATATCTAGCCAAACTAAGCTTCATAAGTGAAGGAGAAATAAAATCCTTTACAGACAAGCAACTACTGAGATACTTTTTCACCACCAGGCCTGCCTTACAAAAGTTTCTGAAAGAAGCACTAAACATGAAAAGGAACAATCAGTACCAGCCACTACAAAAATATACCAAATGGTAAAGACCGTTGACACAATGAAGAAACTGCATCAACTAACAGGCAAAAAAAAAAAAACCAGTCAGTAACAAAATGGCAGGATCAAATTCACACATAACAATATTAACTTTAAATGTAAACGACCACCTAAATGCCCCAATCAAAAGACACAGACTGGCAAACTGGATAAAAAGTCAAGACCCATCAGTGTGCTATATTCAAAAAAGCCATCTCACGTACAAAGACACACATAGACTCAAAATAAAGGGATGGAATAGGATTTACCAAGCAAATGGAGAGCAAAAAAAAAGCAGTGGTTGCAATCCTAGTCTCTGATAAAATGGACTTCAAACCAACAAAGATCAAGAGACAAAGAAGGGCATTACATAATCGTAAAAGGATCAATCCAACAAGAAGAGCTAACTATCCTAAATATATATGCACCCAATACAGGAGCACCCAGACTATAAAGCAAGTTCTTAATAACCTACAAAGAGACTTAGACTCTCACACAATAATAGTGGGAGACTTTAACACTCCACTGTCAATATGAGACAGAAAAATCAACAAGGATATCCAGTACTTGAATGCAGATCTGGACCACCCTGACCTAATAGATATCTACAGAACTCTCTATCCCAAATCCACAGAATATACATTCTTTTCAGCACCACATTGCACTTACTCTAAAATCGACCACATAATTGGAAGTAAATCACTCCTCAGCAAATGCAAAAGAATGGAACTCATGCCAAACAATCTCTCAGACCACAATGCAGTCAAATTAGAACTCAGGATTAAGAAACTCAGTCAAAACTGCACAACTGCATGGAAACTGAACAACGTGCTTCTGAATGTCAACTGGATAAACAATGAAATGAAGGCAGAAATAAAGATGTTCTTCAAAACCAGTAAAAATGAAGACTCAACATACCAGAATCTCTGGGACATATTTAAAGCAGTGTCTAGAGGGAAATTTATAGCAATAAATGCCCACATGAGAAGCAAGGAAAGATCTAAAATTGACACCCTATCGTCAGAATTGAAAGAGCTAGAGGAGCAAGATCAAAAACACTCAAAAGCTAGTGGAATACAAGAAATAACTAAGATCATAGCAGAACTGAAGGAGATGGAGACACAAAAAGCCCTTCAAAAACATCAATAAAACCAAGAGGTGGTTTTTTGAAAAAATGAACAAAATAGTCTGCTAGCCAGACAAATAAAAGAAGAATCGAATAGATGCAATAAAAAATGATGAAGGGGGTATCACCACTGAAGCCACAGAAATACAAACCATCATCAGAGATTACAACAAACAACTCTATGCATATAAACCATCAAATCCAGAAGAAATGGATAAATTCCTGGACATTGACACCCTCCCAAGACTAAATCAGAAAGAAGTTGAATCCCTGAATAGAAACCAATAACAACATCTGGAATTGAGGCAGCAATTAATAACCTACCAACCAAAAAAGTCCAGGTCCAGACAGGTTCACAGCTGAAATCTACCAGACGTACAAAGAGGAGCTGGTACCATTCCTTCTGAAACTATTCCAAACAATACAAAAAGACGGAATCCTCCCTAACTCATTTTATGAGACCAACATCATCCTGATACCAATACCTGGCAGAGGCTCAACTAAAAAAACATCAGGCCAATATCCATAATGAACATCAATGTAAAGATCTTCAATAAAATACTGGCAAGCCAAATTCAACAGTGCATCAAAAAGCTTATCCATCACGATCAAGTAGGCTTGATCCTGGGGATGCAAGGCTGGTTCAACATACACAAATCTATAAACATAATCCATCACATAAAGAGAACCAAAGACAAAAACCACATGGTCATCTCAATAGATGTAGAGAAGGCCTCTGACAAAATTCAACAGCCTTTATACTAAAAACTCTCAATAAACTAGGCATTGATGGGACGTATCTCAAAATATAAAAACTATTTATGACAAACCATACTGAACACACAATGAACGCCAATATCATACTGAACTGGCAAAAACTGGAAGCATTCCCTTTGAAAACTGTCACTAGACAAGGATGCCCTCTTACCATTCCTATTCAATACAGTATTGGAAGTTCTAGCCAGAGCAATCAGGCAAGAAAAAGAAATAAAGGGTATTCAATTACGAAAAGAGGAAGCCAAATTGTCTCTATTTGCTGACGACATGATTGTATATTTAGAAGACCCCATCCTCTCAGCCCAAAATCTACTTAAGCTGATAAGCAACTTCAGCAAAGTCTCCAGATACAAAATCAATGTGCAGAAATCACAAGCATTCCTATATACCAATAACAGACAGCCAAATCATGAGCGAACTCCCACTCACAATTGCTACAAAGAGAATAAAATACCTAGGAATACAACTAACAAAGGACATGAAAGACCTCTTCAAGAAGAACTACAAACCACTGCTCAAGGAAATCAGAGAGGACACAAACAGATGGAAAAACATTTCATGCTCATGGCTAGGAAGAATCAACATCGTGAAAATGGCCATACTGCCCAAAGTAATTTATAGATTCAATGCTATCACCTTCAAGCTACCATTGATCTTCTTCGCAGAACTAGAAAAACCACTTTAAACTTCATATGGAACCAAAAGAGAGCCCACATAGCCAACACAGTCCTAAGCAAAAAGAACAAAGCTGGAGGTATCATACTACCTGATTTCAAACTATACTACAAGGCTACTGTAAACAAAACAGCATGGTACTCATACCAAAACAGAGATATACACCAATGGAACAGAACAGAGGCCTCAGAGGCAACGTCACACATCTACAACCATCTGATCTTTGACAAACCTGATAAAAACAAGCAATGGGGAAAGGATTCCCTGTTTAATAAATGGTATTGGGAAAACTGGCTAGCCATCTGCAGAAAGCTGAAACTGGACCCCTTCCTTACACCCTACACTAAAATTAACTCCAGATGGATTAAAAAGTTAAACATAAAACCTAACACCATAAAAATCCTAGAAGAAAACCTAGGCAAAACTATAGGCATAGGCAAGGACTTCATGACTATAACAACAAAAGCAATGGCAACAAAAGCCAAAATAGACAAATGGGATCTAACTAAACTTAAGAGTTTCTGCACAGTAAAAGAAACAATCATTAGAGTGAACTGGTAACCAACAGAATGGGAAAAAATTTTTGTAATCTACCCATCTGACAAAGGCCTAATATCCAGAATCTACAAAGAACTAAAGCAAATTTACAAGAAAACAAACAAACAAACCCATTCATAAGTGGGCAAAAGATATGAACAGACACTTTTCAAAATAAGACATTTATGAGGACAAAAAACACATGAAAAAATGTTCATCACTCATCATCAGAGAAATGCAAATCAAACCCACAATGAGATACCATCTCACACCAGTTAAAATGGTGATCATTAAAACATCAGGAGACAACAGATGCTGGAGAGGATGTGGAGAAAAAGGAACACTTTTACACTGTTGGTGAAAGTGTAAACTAGTTCAACCATTGTGGAAGACAGTGTGGCGATTCCTCAAGGATCTAGAAATAGAAATTCAATTTGACCCAGCAATTCCATTATGGGGTATATACCCAAAGGATTATAAATCATTCTATTATAAAGACACATGCACACGTATGTTCACTGTGGTGCTATTTACAATAGCAAAGACCTGGATCCAACCCAGATGCCCATCAATGATAGACTGGATAAAGAAAATGTGGCACATATATACCATGCAATACTACGCAGCCATAAAAAAGGATGAATTCATGTTCTTTGTAGGGACATGGATGAATCTGGAAACCATCATTGTCAGCAAACTGACACAGTAACAGAAAACCAAATACCGCATGTTCTTGCTCACAGGCAGGTGCTGAATAATGAGAACACATGAACACAGGAAGGGGAGCATCATATATTGGGGTCTCTTTGGGGGAGCTAAGGAAGAGACAGCAGGGGGTGGGGAGGTTGGGGAGGGATAACATGGGGAGAAATGTCAGATATAGGTGATGGGGGGATGGAGGCAGCAAACCACCTTGCTATGTATGTACCTATGCAATGATCCTGCATGATCTGCACATGTACCCCAGAACCTAAAGTACAATAAAAAGAAATTAAATTAAATTTAAAATAAGGAAAAAAACTCTAAAAGCTAGTGACATGATAATTTTAATAGACTGCCTTCCTTCCACTGAGGACTGTGAGATTGGAAGGGCTGGCTAAAATTAGAAATGGTCGAGTTTGAAACAGCTGGTTCCGCCTCCTCTCCATACTCCTGGATGTTAGCATTCTTCAGGGTTCAATCATTGGCCTCTCAACACCTTCTATATGTACCTTGGGTGAACTCAGTCACTTCCACGGCTTTAACAACCACTTATCTAAGGGTAGCTTGTACATCTGTATTTCTAGCCCTGACCTTTCTCTTAAGCTCCTTACCATCTAGAGAAGTCTTTACAAACGTAATATATCAAAATCAGAGTTAATTATCTTCCTGTCGTCATTAGTCAGGACTAATGTGTGTTTCAGAAACACTAGCTAGCATAGGCAAAAACAGTAATTTATTGGCTTATGTTAACCAAACCATGATAGGAATTAAGCCAGCTTCAGGATGCTTGAAATCAGGAACCAAAAAAGCACCAGAACTCTCTTTCCTTCTGTCTCTCATATTTGCTTCTCTCTGTGTTTCAGTTTTTCCCTACTGAATACCAGCTTTGTACACATATAAAAGACAAAACCATTAGCATCTCTAGAGTTGATACTTCCCAGATCCATCATCAGATTTCCCTTAGTGACAATTCAAAATTCAAAAATACCAGGGAAGGGGTCAGATTGGGTCACACAACCATACTATGGACCAAGGTAGAGAGTATGAGACACTGTGACTGAACCAGCTTGCATCTAGTATCCACCCCTAGAACAATCCCTATAGATAAGGACATAGGATCTTGTATTCCAAAAGGTAGGGATGGGGTAGGGGTAGAAAGCAGCTCTTCTTAGGTTCACCTACGTAAGTGGCAGCAGGGGAGAACAGGTTACCACTGCTGTTCCAGGAAAAGAGAGCAGTGCCCACCACACTCTCAAACCATGTTCTGTCTTCCACATTGTCAATCTCCACTAATGACATCCCTGTGAACCCAGTCTTACACACTGTGCCCCAACTTCTTAAAAACTCTGGTCAGTTCCTCAAACCAAACCCAAACTCCTTAACTTAAAATACAAATCCCTTTTCAACCTGGCTCAACATACTTTTTTTCTCCCCAGATTATTCTGTTCCATTCCCACTCCCTGCTTTCCCCGCACGACCACACACTGCTGCACATGCAGCTCTTCTTTAGACACCCAGAGCCCTTTCTCTACACATTGGTCCATGATTTGCTGGGATTGGATTATCTTTTTTCCCCGTCTGTCACATGGTATTTTTATATAAGATTCAGGCAAAATGTGGCCTTACCCTTAGGTTATACCTACCCTACTCTACAGGAATATCTGACTCCTTGACTTTTTGCATTTCCTATGATAGCGAATCCATGTCTCTGACCAGCACTTAGCACATGGATTTGTTTGATTACAGAACTGTCTCCTTAGAAGGCCAAGAGCTTCTGGAAGAAAAGGACCACACTTTGTTCATCTTTGACATTAATCCAGCACAGGGCCTGGCATATAACTACTAGCACATAGTGGACAGTAAATAAATATTTACTGACTAAAGCAACAATTAAAAACTTCTCATTTTAAGATTTGTTTGGTAGTTTTAATATCGCAACCACATAGTAACAAAACTAAGACTTTCTTCCTCCCTCTCTTCCTTCCTTCCTTCCAGAATTAATGGATGTTTCCTTTGTTTTCATTATTTCCATTCAAAATGCTTCAAATTTATCCAATCCTATTGCAGCACCCACCACCAGTATTGTCATCAGCTGCTGAACCATTTTCCCTGTCATTAGTTCAAAACGGATACGTATTTTATTTTCCTTAGCTTTGAAAATATACACTAAATCTCACAATCTAGATATTATAAAAGTATTAGGTGATTATAGTTGTTTCTGTTGAAGTTGGCAATGAAAAGTACAAGAGACATCCAAAATCATACTATCCTTATCCATAACCCTGTCCTGCCCCCCGGCCCACTAAGGGTTTTCTGGAATGGATGAGAAACAGATCTGCCTGGAAACCAAGGGAAATGGACATTAAGAACTCAAAATCACAGATCTATTCTCATTTATGTTGCCTGGCCTTTCTGTAGCTTGTTTTTTCTCCCCTGCATGCCAAGTTCCATACTTATGTTTCTTGAAGTGAAAGACTGGGTGAGATGTGACACCATGCCACTGCAGTATGACTTCTCCCAGACCATCGGAAATCTACTCATGGCCCCAGAGGCCCTTCTCCTGGAACAAGCCAGAAGTAATTATTGTATCTAAGTCTTGAGAAACTAACATATGTCAGACATTGTGCTAAGTGCTCCATATACTCACACAGCCTCAGGTCATTCTCACAACAGCATTAAAATGTGAGGAAACAGCAGTTCTGAGAAGGTGGTCAATTTCTCCAACGCTATGTGGCTAGAAAGTAACAAATGTGGGTCTGCTGCTAGAATTACCAGACTCCAAACCCGTTTGTTTGTTTGTTTAACACATTGCTTTTCAAACACAATATCCTGACATATACCTTTAGCAGTGCTAATCTCTTGCTACCAAAAAATCCTTTAAATGAACAATATCAGTGCTAAGATCTTGGATATATATGGCTGTAGCACAACACAATTCCATTGGAAGACAGATGACAAGTCTGGGAATCACGTTGCCGGGCGTCTCTGCCTGGTTCTGACATGGGAACATGTCAGATTGCAGCCATTCAGTTCTTGTCCTTCACAGTCATAGACTACCTGGCCTCACCTCAATTTTGTAGGAAGAATGTAAAAGTTATACCTTTAACATATTTGTAGTATACCAGTTAAACCCTTAAGACTTTGAGAGAAGGATTTCAGAAACATCTGGAATTGATATGGCCTATGTTTCCATTTGAAACTAAGTTTATGGCCCATCTTTTCTGACACACCTTTTTTTTTTTAAGGGCATAGAATATCCTATCTTAGGAGGCATATTGTGTTCCGAGGTGTTAACTTTACAATTTTAAGAACCCGAGTTTTTATTTCAGCCAAGAAGGCAGGCAAAACCTGGGGGCGCCGTAACTTGAGAATGATGGAGAACACAGCCAGGAGGCAGGGCCAGGAGTAAATAAGAAGCTGGGGAGTATGGCCAGACAAACGTTAGGGGATTAAGTCTTTCTGGCGAGGTGGGGGATGGGTGGGCTTAAGAAGTAAGGTTGGCAGGGGACTCGCTGGTAACTCTTCGTGTGTACGGCCTCAGAAAATAACCAACAGTTTTTTTTCTAAATCAAATTAATGCGATTTCATCTGAGGAAAGAAGGAAAACAGTTCAGATGACAGTATGTGGTATGGTTATTTAGGAAGAATTTTACCAGGCAAATTCTAAAATATTAAAATAGGTTCCTATTGGGAAGATGATGCACACTTTTCCTACCAGTTATTATAAATGGGATAAATACCTATGTAGGTGGATTTGACCAGGGGTTGTCCCATCTGGTGGAAGGGGAGTTGACTAGGTAACCTCTGGAAGGTCCTTTGACCCTGCTCTCTAAAACGTAGCTGTGAACTCAGCTCCCAGTTTGTTGAGCCAGTTCCGAAGCCAAATGCTGCCACCTGGTGTCTGCTGTTCTCATATGCAGTAGCACCATACACTTCCATTACAAAAGCCCTGATAATGCAGTCTGTCCTTTAGTCAGACAAAATAAGCCTAAACATTAAAGCCATATGGAAAATGGAATCAACATTAAATTACGTGTTGAATTAAAATATTCTTTTGAGAAGGCTGTAAGAGCAGTCAGCATAACACTGAGTTCTGAGAATCCAGAGTTCACCTACACTGCCCATGGGTCGACTATGGGTAGATGAGAACATGCAGGGAACCCATTCTGAGCGTCTTCAGTATATGGATAGAGACCCCAAGTGGTAGAATATACGAGGAAAGAAATTATAGATCAAGTTGAGAACAAATTTTCTAACATTCGGCATTGTCTGCAGTACCTAGGATTTCCTGATCATTGGAAGTATCCAGACACAAGCTGGAATACTTGTGGGAAAGCTGAAGAAGGCATTCAAACTAGCAAAATGATCTGAAACATAGTTTTAAAATCTCTTTTTATCCAAGACTTTGAGAACCTTGAAGGCAGAATTTATACTATTGTGTCCTGTGTTTAGCATCGTGCCTGGTCTGGAGTAGACACAGGTACTCACCTGGTGGTTTGTTAAATGAGTAAATATATTCTCTTACAATTTCCCAGGAGGAAGAAAATTAGTCCAAACAAAAGTCAGACAAGTTGAGAACAAAAAGAGCAGCCCCTGACATTTAGAAACTGTCCTGGTACTCACAGCTAAGGCATGTTATTCTGAGGAACCTAAACTATCTCACGGAAGACCAACCTCTAACAAGGTTACTCTGAGACCACAATAAAATGAGACAAAACAAGACCATTACATAATTGTGTCTAAGAACAGACAAAAATAAGGTCACTGTGCCATCCACAGAATACCAAACACCACTTCTCTCAACCAGATGAGTGACTGCTTGTTTTACTAATTATAGCTTATCCTCAGCTAGACTTCTCTCTATAGATAAGATTCATAAACATGCCAAAATATAGAATTGCCCCTGCTCTCTGACAGCATCCAATTAGAGTGAAATCCTAACTCCTAGGACCCTCCCTCAAATCCCCAAAGCCCAAATTCTTCAAAAAGTTCTTTCTTGCACCCTCCTACCTGGACACCCTGTAGTTCCTTGGGGTGTGTGTGCTCTCTGACTGCCGTAAGTAATAAAACTAACTTGTTTAACTTACAGGGTTGCTCCTGGTGGTCTCTGGCCAAAAGGCACCGACCAAGTAAATGCTAAGAAAAAAAGGTATGTCCCTAACTCCACGTACACTATAAATACCATATGAATCCAAGTTTGTGAGGGTTGTATTAGGTATAGAAGACCTCTTTAAAAACAAGGGGCCTTACATATTAACACTCACCAGCATCTACTGAGGCTATGTGCTGGGCGTAATCCCAAAGACTTTACAAGTATTACTTCATCTGGTTCTTACAACCCTCTAGGGTAGACACTATTATTATCACCACTTCACAGATGAGGAAACAGCAGCACAGAGAGCTTAAGCAACCTGCTCAAGCAAAACAGCTGGTAAACGATGGTGCCAGGAATCAACCTGGATGTCTGACTCCAGAGCCCATGCTTCAGATAGAGTTTTCAAGGAAGAAGGAAGAAGAGAAGTGTGTGTTCTAGGGAGAGGTAGAAAGGCATAAGCCAAGACATCGGGGCAAGAAAGAACTCCTTTATCTAACTAGCTTCTTGATTCCCTTAAACTGTATAAAATCTTCACAATCCCTTTTCCACATACCCCTTACTGCTGGTCCTGGTTCCCTTAAGGCTGACCACAGGACCTGGTGCAGGGGTTGAGGCAACACAATTTGAATGGCTTTGATGCTGCCATCTTTGTTTTAATGATAAAAACAATGTTCCAACTTTGCTTCTAACCATACCTTGTTTTTCTCATCTCTCCAAAGCCCGATATGGTACAGATGGGTGTGGCTGGGGGGGTACATAAAATCCTCCTTCACCTGATTAACATCGACTCATCTTTCCATCTCCACATTCAAATGTCAATTCCCAGGAAGGCCTTCCCTAGTTCCCTGGGACAGGTGACATCCCTCTGTCAGAGCCTCTCCAATGGCCTGAACTTCCCCTTTGGGAAAGTTCATCACTCTGGTCGTTACAGTTCAGTATGTCCTCCCTGGTAGACTTTAAGTTCCACGAGAGCAGAGGCCACTTCTGACTTGTTCACTGTCAGGAATGCCACAAAAATTCAGAGTTGTGAACTTGAAGGAGAGTGGGGAAACTACTTAGTGGCAGAGTTTCAGGGAGAACCAGGTCAATTCTTTTCCCTTCCTACTCTAAGCCCTTGCTTTTGTCTTCTCAATGCATCACGATCCCTGCTACTGTATTTTCCTGACCCAACTCAAAAATCATCTTCAGTCAGGTCAGATGTGGCCTAGAGAAATCTAGCTGTGCTCCATCAGGTCTTTTTCTTTCAACGAGAGTCTGATTGGTCTTTCATAAACTTCACTTTCTGAAGAATGAACCTTCCCTCTCTGGTGAGTTATCCAAGGTCACACTGAATCAAACAGCAAAGCCAGAAATAAAATTCAGATCAGCTGGCTCCCAAGTTGAAGCTTGATCTTCTTCTTACAGGAATAAAGTGGAGGAAATGAGCTTGCACGCTGATTATCTGAGACTGTTCATCAAACGTGGGCTTATAATGCCTACAGCTTCCACATGTTATCTAGGAGACATTAAAGCGTAATGAGCCCTGCAGGAAAAGGCATTTTTAAAAAGGAACAGGAAAGCACAAGTGCAGTCTGGATGTATACTCAATATTGCAAAGATGATTTAATTCAATTCTGGATAGTGACTCTCCTTAAGCTGTTTTACAATCATGAAGTCAGCATAAGCCACAGAATCAGAATCAGCTTACCGTATAACCTCTTGGTAGGGACTCCAGCAATGCTAAGAAGCTGTAGAAAACACAAATGTCTTTGGCATAAAACCTATGTTCCAATCTTATGAAAAGCCACTTAAAAATGAGTAAGACAGTGATAAATTATTAGATACACAGCCACACAGTAAGAGAATTCAAATAGCCATAGTTCTTGGCCCGCAGTGCTGAAAAATGAAAGCCAAGCAACTAAAGCTGAGAAATTGGATTACATAATCTTACAGCAGAAGACTCGGATCAGTTATAAAGAAACCACCTTCTATCCTACAGTTTCTCCAAACATGGGAAGTAAACTACTAAAAAGTGAAAGTTAAAAGATGAACTCTCAACTTCTGTCCTGGTTATTTTAGGGCTCATCTCTCTCTGCATATGTTACTCACACTAATCAAGCAGCCCCCACATAATTATGTATTTCATAGTTTTTCGAAATGTTCATTTCTTCCATCTGTGTTGCCCCAAATAACATCATGAAATAATTCATAAGAAAGTTTGGCAGACTATCTCGTATCACCTTTTATCCCTTGCACTGAATCCAGTATACAGTGCAAAAGATAAAAATAACTAAAATCACTGCGAATTTCTCATCAAAACTAATCTTTGACAAGGCTTTTGTTTTTCCTTTCCTACTTTTTCATTACCTTTTATCTGTTTTGCAAGTACATAATGTATAGTTTCATCTAGAAATTAGCTGTCTCTTTGTTTTAAGCGAAAGAAAATATCTTAAAATAAACAAATAATCCTAAAGGAGAGTGGAAAATCTGGAGGCCATACAACTAGGATCACCGTAAGATTCCTCGTGTTATTCCTAGCAATTTGGGAGGTAATCGCAAACACCCGAATGGCTAGGGAACAGAATTTGTAAAGATTTAGCACTTTCGGATCAACCATCAAAGCTCAATTGAATTTTATCACAATGAGTCAGTCATGCTGCTCCTCATTTCTCTCAGCTCTAACATGAGAATAGCCTTTATACCCTCCTTTCTTGCCAAAGGTTGAAAGAAATGTTTGACTCACTTCAACAGGAATGATGGTAGACACAGTGCAAGTGGCTGGAGGTTAGATGGACTGTAGGAAGTATGCTCCTCAGGTGAAGGTAGAGCTGCTCCTCTAAGCCAAGGGAGCACACCAAGAATAAAAGGTGCTGCAGGCGCCAGCTCTTGGCCTGTTTGGGGATTTTTTTTTTTGAGACGGAGTTTCACTCTTGTTACCCAGGCTGGAGTGCAATGGCGCGATCTCGGCTCACCGCAACCTCCACCTTCCTGGGTTCAGGCAATTCTCCTACCTCAGCCTCCCGAGTAGCTGGGATTACAGTCACGTGCCACCATGCCCAGCTAATTTTTTGTATTTTTAGTAGAGACGGGGTTTCTCCATGTTGACCAGGATGGTCTCGATCTCTTGACCTGGTGATCCACCCACCTTTTTTATAATAGCACACAGGAAATTATTTTTCCCATAGGTTATTTGATAAGCTATCGCTCATGATGATTCAAACTAAGAACAAGAGAATTCCCCCATCTGCAAGTGGGGTACATATGAGTTACAGGCAACCAACTCCTTGAGTCCACCAAGATTGAGCTGAAAGCTTAGGTTTAAATAATGGTGGAGATGAGATACATAAATCACTGAAATATATGATATACGCCGACAACCAAGAACTGCTAACAGAGAACTTTAATCATCACATGTAAAAACAATACATTCAAATATCAAAATTGGCTCCAAATTCTTTATCATGATCAACATCAACAGTCTAGAAATGAAATGACACACTAATATAAAACTTTCCTGTTTATAACTAAAAGATTTATGAAACTATTTTTTATAAACACATTTTTTTACCCTGAGGCTGATATCACCAAAGTGAAAAAGAAGTCATTGTCAGCTGGAATGTATTCAATACAGAGTTTCAAAAACCATTTATCATTATTCTAGAGTGATTTTATTCATTCTCCCCACCCACACTATGTGATGATAACAGAAGAAGATGGCAAATGGTTGTGCCCAGTCTTATTATATACTTACTGGTCATCTAATTCTCAAATGTACTGATCATATAATTCTCAATTCGATCTACTTACCAAAACAAAGAAATAAAATTTTAACATCCATTAACTCTATACTATCATATTTTAAAATATGTATCAAAATCAGTTCTCTTGTATAAAAGAGGGGTTGGCAGTACATTCTCAGACCAAACAACAACAAAAACAAAAAAATCACAGTACTTTCTTACAATGGCTACTGCAGTGCATTCTACATATTTCATATAAACCAACTAGGTAAGTTCAGAGTTCACATTGATAGCCTCACAAATACTGATCTGCAAATGTCTAAAAGAAAAATAACTCCCAAATGCTGCAACAGTTATTCCATACAAGTGCTGAGACAGGTATGCCTGTTAAACTTGAAAAAAGCCACGTTGAAGGGAGGACTATTTTAATATGGTTTTTTTTGTATATAAATAACAAATAAATAGAAAAAAAAAGGTTTTCAAAACCTGAATTCCTAATGTCTCTAACATTAATTTTTTTGAACAGGTTTAGAGCCATGGTGTGCTACCTCTCACAAGGCAGCCTAGTGACTTTGCCTCCAATTATTTTCATGATAATCTCTAGATGCTTTTTAGAGTGCTTTTTCTAAATAAATATTCTCAGCACTTCATCTAAACCAGCAGTTAGACTGCATACCTGAGTCAGGAAATCTTTGTTACCATTTTGTTTCAAAGTATTGTACATGTAATTTCCTGGGTACTACTTACCTCCCACTGCACAATTACACAAATGCTTTAATGGAAATCTGGGGGATGATGGCACTTGAAGAAGTCTTCTAAGTATCTAAGTCTATACTCTTTACTTTTATTATTTGTAGATGCCTTTCTAATTCAAATGATTTAAGTGAACAATATAAGCATAAGACACTGGAAGTTTTTAAGAAGTTAAATTGTATTCACTAACTCTCAGTCAAAATTGGGCAAGGATAATAGAGAGAAAATTCGCTATTAGAGTTAGAGAAAAGCTTTCTGAAAAAGGCTTGGTGCGTGTGTTCTCTTTTAAAGGTAGAATCACAGAGAATCAGGCCTGCCGCAGTGGCTTAGGCCTGTAATCCCAGCACTTTGGGAAGCTGAGGCAGGCGGATCACCTGAGGTCAGGGGTTCAACAGGACAAAACCCTGTCTCTACTAAAAACACAAAAATTAGCTGGGCATGGTGGTGTGCACCTGTAGTCCTAGCTATTGGGAAAGCTGAGGCAGGAGAATTGGCAGAACCCAGAAGATGGAGGTTGCAGTGAGCTGAGATCGTGCCACTGCACAGAGCAAGACTTTGCCAAAAAAAAAAAAAAAAGAGAGAGAGTGGAAAGAAAGGAAGGGAAGGAAGGGGGAGAGAGAGAGAGAGAAAGAGAGGAGGGAAGAAAGGGAAGGGAGGAAGAAAGAGAAGGAAGGAAGGGAGGAAAGAAAGAGAAGGAAGAAAGGGAGGGAAGAAGGAAGGAAGGAGGGAAGGGAGGAAGGGAGGGAGGAAGAAGGAAGGAAGAGAGGGAGGGATGGAGGGAGAAAGATAAGGAAAGAGAAAGAGAAATACAGAAAGACAAAAGAAAGAAGAGAAAGGAAAGAAAGAAAGGTGAAAGACTCTTACCCATCACACGGGCAATTTCCCATCTGGTGCTTGAACTCCTATACAACGTGCCTGCCAAGTTGCTGTTTCGCCTCTGCTAGAACACCTTTAGGGGAAGGAAGGTGTTCCAACACTTCTCATCTGCCTTACAATGGAACAGCAAAACAGATGGAACAGGTAAACAAATTTCCACTAAGCCTGATTAAAAATTATACTTAACTTTTCAAGAGAGTAGGTTGTCAAAAGCTACTTAAAAGGATAAACCAGATTTGTCTCAAGCATTCCATGCTTTCTATAATGTTTCAAAATGGAGAGACACAAATTTAAAATATGAATTTTAGAAATAATTGTTGAATAGCTGTGTGAACTGCAGGGGAAAAGGTTAAAAAAAATCTTTGAAGTGATCATTGTTGGGATTCTAAAACAAAAGGAAAATAAATGTTTGAATAATAATTTGAAGTTTCACTTTGAAGATGCAATAAATACCTTGCACAGCAAGTGGTGGTGCAAGAATCCAAGAGCCCTGGTGGATGAAGTGTAGGCTAATGATATTTTGCAGCAATTATCAACTCAGATGTAGGAGACAGAGGAGAATGACAGGAGCAAGTCTGAGGCTGCAGCCTGCTATCCTAAGGCAACTGGAAAGCAGGACACTCTACCTTGATTTCCTCCTTCTGACTTGTTTGACAGCACTGCAAATAATTGTGGTTTCGGATTTCTCTCAAGGTACTCAGATTGTTTCAGAGTTTTAAATCCCTCCTTCAGAAGACCAACAAAGCAACATATGAATTGGTGGATGATACTACTACCTGAATTCAATTTACAAAGGATCAATTCCTCTAAATGGACATCTTTTTGTCTGTATTTCTATTTTTTCAACATTTATACGAGTAAGTCTATTTGAACTAGTCATTTATAACACACATGTAAACTTTAAAGATCTGAATGACCACATTAGTTAACACTCATCGGATTCCATTTTGAATGGTATCTTTCACCCCATGCGTTAAAATGACAATGTTATCAATTTTTAACAAACAAGACTACAAGAAACAGGCAAAAACCAACCTTAAAGTCAGTATTGTCTTTTTATATAGAGGCCACCTTTTTTTCCTATCTGTTTCATATCAGATAATTAACATTTAGTGGCTAGACGATTGGAGAGCAAATCTTCCTGCAAAAAGGAATAAAGCCTTCTTGACAACTGAGATTTGGAAGTGAAATCAATGAAAGTCTATCAAGTACTCAGGATAGATTTGGTTGGCATCAAAAACCACAAAGATCTTTGGGTTCCAGGTATCATCCACACAGCTGTCATATAAATTCACATAGCTCCCGTCTTTGGAAGGAGGTCGCATGTATTTGGAGTCTCCATTTATGTAATCTCCAATTAGCACTCGAGCAAGAAACATAGATTTGTATGTTCTAAACAGATGCCGCTGTTGCAAGCTGACACCATGAATTTGGAATGTGTTTCCATGCTTTATGTCATCCTTGCAGAAACGACTGGAATAAGCAGCATCTCTAGCAAAATACGTTCCTTAAACAAAGAGGATCAAGAAAAGCCAAGATTACTCCTAAGAATATATTAAAAACAAGCAAAAACATTTTGTCAGGGGAATAGATGCATGGAATTGTATAATAAAAATAGATGTGGAATTTCCTCATCTGCAGATCTTTAAGAAAAGAATAGAAATCAATCTGTGGTGTAGACTGCCATAGAAATAGATTTGTTGGTACAGAAAAGTCCTCACCACCACACCATCCCCTGCCCCCATCCACTAAAATATAGCTACCAGACTTCTGTTTTTAAAATAAGTCTTACAAAGAATCCAATTAATAAAACATATATTAAAAGTGTAGCTGAACCTGAGTTGTTTTTTTGTTTTGTTTTGTGTTTTTGAGATGGAATCTGGCTCTATCTCCAGGCTGGAGTGCAGTGGCGCAATCCCAGCTCATTGCAACTTCTGTTTTCCGTTTCAAACAATTATCCTGCCTCAGCCTCCCAAAGTGCTGAGATTACAGGCATGAGCCACTGCGACTGGCCTTTTTTTGCGGGGTGGGACTACAGGCACGCACCACCATGCCTGGCCAAACTTTTTTTTTTTTTTTTTGAGACGGAGTCTCGCTCTGTCGCCTAGGCTGGAATGCAGTGGCACGATCTCGGCTCACTGCAACCTCTGCCAGCCGGGTTCATGTGATTCTCCTGCCTCAGCCTTCTGAGTAGCTGGGATTACAGGCGCGTACCACCACGCCTAATTTTTATATTTATTTAGTAGAGACAGAGTTTCACCACATTGGCCAGGCTGATCTTGAACTCCTGACCTCAGGTGATCTGCCTGCCTGGGTCTTTCAAAGTGCTGGGATTACAGGTGTGAGCCACCACACCAGCCCTGAGTTTTACTGCGTGGCCCTCCCTCCCATTTCTATTTCCTTCCACCACTTCCTCACCCTGCTCCCTTGTCAGCATCCAGCAAAGCTCTAGAGAACACAATGGAGACTGATGGCCTACAGAGATTTTTTTAAACTCCAAGAAACCATATTTCCATGATACAGGATAACATTCAGTAATATTTCTGGAGACAATAGAATCCCATATCCATGAAAAGATTTCTGAGAGGATATAATGCTATTCATATATGAGCATTCCAAAAAAAACTATTTTACTGGCTCACTGCCTACACATGAAAATTCGATAAAGCAGCTAACTCTTCTGAAATAGTAGAAAGAGATCGACCGACATCATTAAGGGCATACATACTCTAAAAAATTTTGGAAATTAATTTTTATTTACCTAACATTGATGGGATTTATGTAACACCTTCTGACCTCCTTATAGTTAAGTGGAATGGTCTTTTTAGTAGTTGTTTTTAAAATTACATTTTCAAAATGCAGCATACACTGATCCTAAATGGCAGACAGTTCTCTTGCTGGAGGTAAGGTACAAAAGAAGGGCCAGAAAAATAAATGTCCATTCCATACCTTTTCCCCTCACCTCTCTCCTTAATTTGCTTAAATAGCAGGCATAAATGGAAAAGCCTGGATTTTCACAACATTATAAATAACATACACTTTCCCCCCACTATTCCTTATTGCTCGATAATATTCTTACCTATTGTTTCCTTAAAAACAAAAACACTAGTACCTATTCTGGTGCATAAAGCAATCATAATCAATTTGTTTTATCATTCTCTGTATATTTGCCATAAAGCAGTTTAGTGTATAGGCTAATATATGGAAAGAACTTACATATAAAAATTAAACATAATGCAAAAAGATCAGCTAATATAGACATGATGCCCTTTTTGGATGACTGGGACTTGGGGAGCTATTAAACCTGGTAGAGACATTAAGAGTCTTACTTCCATCTTGTAAATGTAAATGTAAGAAGTGACTTTTCTGTCACTCAGAAATTCTTAGGGTATGCCTGGAACCTAGCACAATAACTTTTAACTTAATGACTGCCAAAATCCTAATTTATTAAAAAAAAACATCTAAAGAGAGGAAACTCTCTCCTAGGACTCAAATTGGACCTGGAATTCTGATAATTACCTTTTCCAAAGACAGCACCATGTACACCATTTATTCTCCAATCGAAGTTATGAATACAAATTGCTTCCACAAATTCACTGCTGGTACCATGAAATAGCATTTGTTCATTAATCTGAGGCACACCTCTTTTTTTCTTGAGCTGAGCCTTTTTCCTAAAAACACAATACACACAGACATAAAGGCACACAGAAATATACCATAAGTAGTATTTATTAATCTTAATGAGCAAAGTTCAATAGAAAGGGTGAAACAAAATATTTTAATATAAATCATAAATGGACAAAGCAAGTACGGAAAAGAAATAATTTCAAATGTTCTTGGACACATAAATCATCTCATCAAAAATTATTAGTTAACACTGAAACTTAAGGTTGAAAACTATACCAAAAACTATAGTTATCCCATGCTATGCCCCAACATCGTAAAAGTATTGATCGTCTAAACCAGCTAAGCTTTATAGATGCCTAAAAATGAGACAACAAACCAGTAATACAAAGTTTGCAGAGACTTTAGACAGTGGATTCCTTGAGCAGGGACCATGTCATATGCTTTTTATCCTCAGAAACTAGAAAGTGTTGGCTGAATTGGCTAAATTTTGGACCACAGGGTTGGGAGGGACATTAAGCCATCCAGTTTAATCCACTTCCCCAGGACAAATCTATCCTAACACATAAAAGCATCATGTAGGACTGATTGTAACTGAAACAGCCTAAAATTATTTCACAGAGAAATAAATATATAGTCATGTATTTATATATAAAGGTTTAAAGTAATGAAGTAGATCTATGTGTATTAACACAGTAAATCTTGAAAAATAATATTGAATGTAAAAAGAATTTTGCAAAAAGACAGGGAACTCAAAATAATACTGTGTATTGTATAGGTATACATACACAGGTAGTAAAAAATACAAAATACAAACAATAAGCATCACACCAATCTCAGGAGCAAAGAAGAGAGTAGGAAAAGGATGGAGTAAACACTTCACCTGTATCTGTGTGAAGAGGAAGGAAATGTGACAAGTATTAAAATGTTAAATCTGATTGGTAGATACATGGAAGTCTGTAAACTATTTGCTGCATTTTCATTCTTGAAATATTTCATCAAAATCGTATTTTAAAAATTAAGAAGAATATCCTCCCCCTGATATCTGATACCTATTTAATGCCTGCTTCAATCCATCCAGGGTCAAGTACTCGCAGCATCAGGTGCTCACTTTGTAAAACAGCACAATCTATTTCTAATTAGCTATAATTGTTGGAAAGTACTTCCATCCCAATGCCAAACCAAAATCTGCCTTCTGTTGGTCTTAGTTATTCTCTTTTGAACACAAACAATTCGGATAACTCTTACACAAAACTCTGCAAATATCCAAAAATAACTATGAACACCTAGCGAGGCTTTCTTTTCTTGGTTAAATGCACACCATTCCTTCAACTACTCCTGACACGGCATAGCTTCTAGGTCTTTCTTTATCCCAACAGACTTTAGTTAACAAGAATCTACTGGATACTCTCTAGTTTATAAATGTTGGTGTAAAATAGAAACAGTTCAGATATCATCAGACAGCACTGACTCTACCGACAGCACTGAATGCATTTTGGTGACACGGGCCACAAACGGCCTCCATAATCAAGTGTGTAGTCAGTTAATCGTCCCAGGATGTTTTCAAACCAGACCTCTCTTAGCTTGCTAGATCTGTACAACTGATTTATAAACTGAATGCAATAGATTTATTTCGGTTAAGCTTTACTTGGTATAGTAAATATCCATATCTCGGACTGAGTTTTATAAACAACATGCAGCTTGATGAATATGTGCGGGAATGGATACTTGCATTTAAATGGTGACAGAATGAAAATGCATACAGTCTTTCTCAAGAGTCATTTGGCAGTATGTACCAAAATTTACATGTACATGCTTTGATCTATTTGTAACAGTCTTTTCAGACTATTGAGTATGACATTAGAAGGATGTGCACTGAGCAAATGTTCATGCTACAAAAAGCATAATTTCACTAAGAATTATACCAACTTCCGTTTTTAGGACTTTATGTTCTCACTTTTTTTAAACAATGTACATTTGTTCCCTTTATAAAAATGGAAAAAAAAGTTTTTTAAATTAAAAAAAAAAGACAATACTTGTTTGGACCCACTGTTTCAACCTTCCAAGGTCTTTCTGACTGCTAATTCACTCACTCAACAAATAAGCTACCCTTCTAGTTTTGAATCTTTCACAAGTGTGATAAGCAAGCCCTCTACATTTTCATCCAAGTTCCTGATAAAAATATTGATGGACCCAAGAAGAAAGCATACATGCCATTTGAATTACTCTTTGCATAAGCCTTTTTCTACTAGTGTTTCTCTCTGAACTATCAACCAGCACATATTTCTCCATCTTCTCTTCATGAAAAGAAACTTTCTCAACCACTATAAAGTGAGAAACCAAGCTAGACTATCTAAGGGGCCTCACCATCTACCACTATGGTAATGCTATTAATTGGTTTGGCATTAGTCAATCCATCCTGGTTTTCTCAAAGAAACATTAGTATCATACACAATGCCAGGCTTTATGCTCTGTAATGTCAAACTTGTCAATGTTGTGCTTCATGACCTGCAATGACTAGAATCCACTCAGGAAATTCCGTCTCTACTAAAAAACACAAAAATTAGCTGGGTGTGGTGGCACGTGCCTCTAATCTCAGTTACTTGGGAGGCTGAGGCAGGAGAATTGCTTGAACCCGGGAAGGGGAGGTTGCAGTGAGCAAAGATCGCATCACCACACTCCAGCCTGGGTGACAGAGTGAGACTCCGTCTCAAAAAAAAAGAAAAAAGAAAAAAAATTCAGTTATCACTACTTTGTAGGTACAAATTAGAGTAAATCTCAGTTAGAAAATTGTCTGGAGTTTCTCTTATATAATATAAATAAACTGTGGGTTAAAGGGCATGAAGGATGGGCATATGCAGGCATGGAAAACAATGCTTAGTTACTATATTAGATGGTGCATATAAACCAGCTGAAGGCAGAGCAGGAGCACAGTGGTTAAAGCTTTGTATCCGCACAGCACAGTTTTTCTAGTGTTCACTACTACCACTAATAAGGCAGCCACGAAATCTGGACATTCACAGATTATGACCTTGGTGTTCCAGAAACGCTAAAGATGAGTTCCAGGGCCTCATGAACTTTAGTTACATCTGCAAGGAAAGTCACAGGACTACACTAAGTTCTTCACAATCCTGCCCAGCTTTGCCCAGACCCACAATCGTTCCTGAACTTACTCCAAGTACTATTACACCCACTTCTCATGATGTCTCACAAAATTTCCACCTCTTAGGCACTAGAGTGCCAAACTGGCTAAAGTGTGTATGTCACATGCTCTGTACTAGAGCAGGAATACTTCCATGCTCTGGATTGAAATAAGTTTGCCTAGATTTATAACAGATTTTTATCTTGCTGAACAACAGAATCACTTATAGAATTTTTTAAGGTAAAAATGTAAGAACCCAGAGGTTCTGATGCAGTAGATCTGTGATAGGTGACAGGTATCTCCACTTGCTAGTAAGTTCCACCAGTGATTCTGACCTGCAACTAGGTTTGAAAATCTCTGATCTAAATTCACATTATTAACAAGATGCTCTGCTTTCCTCGCTGCCTTATACTTCCAGCTGTGGATCAATCCAACCATCTCCACTATCTGCTCTTACATTTGTGCTGCTGAAGCACATCACACAACATCCCCATGGTTCTCACTATAAATTCACATACTCCAACTTTAGCTAAGCTCTCAGTACTGACAGAAATCCTGTGGTTCCCAAGATAGCTCGTTCTCCCCATTTTCCCCAATGGCCATTTCAAATCTTCTCTTTCCCCTTTCCTTTCCCTCTTATCAACACCTCCCTAACACTTTATTCTCTGTAGGCAACCTCCATTCTTCTTTCACAAAAGAAATGGAAGGCCTTAGGAAGGAACTCATTAACCTAACTCCTCTTCTCATCCCCTACCTCTACTTATCTGTAAACATAACTGGACCACCCTTCTGTATCTCCTTTCTGACGTATGTTCTCAGAATTTCATCTCATCACACTTCTTCAGGAGCTGGAATCCATCAACTGCCCTTCCACTCTTTTTCTGATCTTTTAAATTCTCCTTCTCCGTAAGTCCTTCCCAATTACAATGTTCAGCTCTCTCCCATGATTACGTAACATAACAATAACCCTACAGTATCTGTCTTCTCACATCTCTCATCCTCCTCACTGCCAAGTTTCTTGAAAAAGTTGTCAACATTTGCTATATACACAATATGGTGTCTACCAACATTGCTTTTATCTAGGTTACCAATGACCTTCTTATTGCAAAATGCAAAGGAACTTTTGAAATTTATCCTACTTGACATCTTTTCAGTATGTAATCCTACAGATGGCACCTACTTGTATAAACCACATTCTCCCTCCAGCTTCTGTGGCTTTACCTTCTATTGGTTTTCTCCGACTTTCTGTGGCTGTTAGTTTCCTCCCTGGGTTTTCTCTTCCTCTGTTCATCCCTTCCAGAATTGGCCCTTGGCCCTCTTCTTTCCTTAATGTATTTACGCTTTCTGGTCATCTTCTTCATTCCTATAGTTTCTATTACCCCACATTTTCTAACAACTCTAAAACCTTTGTCTCTCATCTACACCGCTCTTCTGAACTCCTAACTCATATGTCAGCTGTTGTATATCAACTACTACTCCCTTTCCATCATCCCTACAGATGTTCCTACTGATATTCCCTTAGTCAAGTAAAACAAGCCAAAAACTTGGGAGTTATCTTTCTCATCTCCCTTATTCACCCCATCGCATACAGTAAGTGAAGCACCAAGCACTATCATTCTACAACCTTAATACCTCAAAACTGTGTCTCCAACACAGCAGATACCACGTTGGGTCAGGCAACCCAGTGTGTCTCGGTCTAATTACTGAAACAATTTCCTAAATTTGTCTCTGCTTCAAACTGTGATCCCTTTAAAGTACTGAGATTTTGTGCTAGACATTTCTTTGTTGTGGAAGGCTTCTTGGTTGTTGTGCCCTGTAGGATGTTTAGCATCCCTGGCTTCTATCCAGTAGATGCCAGTAGCACCCTGTCACCTAACATTCATTACCAAATGTCCCTCAGCAGGTAAAACCACTCCCGGTTGAGAACCACTGCTTTAAATACCTTCTCCGTGGTACAGCGTAATTATTTTTCTAAAATGCAAATCACTTCCATCATTCTCTTGCTTAAAGTTCTACAATGGCTTTCTACTATCCCAGGAAAAAATCCAAACCTCTTAGTTTAGCTTATAAGGCCCCACATGGTCTGGACCCTGCTAACTCTCTGACTTCCACTCTGGTTCAGTCCAACTCACCTAAGGCTACTAAAGACAGTTACACAACCACCCCAGTAGTGCTACTACAAACTCTTGCATGCTCTGCCTCGATACTATTCCAGCCTCCTCTCTCGCCATTCTACCTAATTTCTGTTCAATCTGAAATTGTTTCAATTTTCTCTGCTACCTCTTATACCCAGACTTTGGCTTTTACTGCTCCTGATGCCTGAGATGCCCTTCTCCTATCCAACTGGTATCCAGGGATCCCACATTCTCCCCACCCCACTCCACATCCCCTACTTTTGTCGGCAAAGATGGATGGATCCCCTCACTTTGTGCTCCTATGATGCCCTGTGGTGACCCCTACATTTCTGTGTTACAACGGTCTGGCTCCTTGTCTAAGCTATGGTTCTCTGTACCATTATTCCAAGTTCCCAGAACAGTGTTTGTCATAAAGTAGGTATTAAGACGTTTTTGTTAGAAAAAGTGGGGGAAGTCAGAGAGACCTAGGCAATGTGAAAACTGATGCTAGATGGACTCCTGTGGGACTGACTACCTATATGGTGAGTCACAGGTTATGTGACAGTGAGACAGACCAAGTTATTTTAGTTCTTCAGGAAGATGTTAAAATGACAGGCTGCCCTTATAATGAGACTCAGTATTTTGTACTGTCATGGCAGGTGACAGATTCATTTACCATCACAGATTTCTATAGGCTGACATTATATAAAACCATGAAGGGCATCACCAGAGTAAAACTGTTTCCAGTGAAATTCTTAGTATAAAATGTTCTGGGGAATCACTGGTACATTTTTACCACTATGATTTAATTGAGGACTCAAGTAATGAGACAGACCAACTTGATTGTCACTTCAAAGGGCTGATGAAGAATAATGAATTAAGTTTTCATCAGACTATTTTGGAAAAACGTACTTTATTCCCTGAGAGAATAAAGTCAAAGGAGGCAGAGGCTTCTGTCTTCCTCTACAAAAGAATCATCTAAACAAGAACTAAATTCAACTTTCTAAACTCAGTTAAACTCAGTTATTGTCAGAAATAAAAGCTGGTTTGGTCAACAGACCCAAAACTATAAAGAACACAGCTGAAAGCCCCTTATTTACCAAAAACTGTGATGAGAATAAACCTGGAATGTACATAGGCCACATTAACTAGTCGGTCAGAAGCATGAAAGAATTCCATGTATCATTACCAAACAAAAGTCAGCCTAATTCTTAAGTATGTAGAACTGAAATGAGTTACGGTCTGGGTTTGCTTTAAAATACTCTAGCAACAATAACAAAAAAGGAGACCGTTTATGGTGGCAAATCTTGACAGATGTTGAATCAGGATGATAGATACATGAGTCTAATTATATTAGACTCTACTTTGTGTTCATTTGCAATTTCTCTGAATAAAAACTTCAAAGTCAGCTTATACTTAAAAATATTAGAAATCAAATCTCATCTACAAATGTTAAAAATATTTCAGAGAACCACTTACTTTACTTTTTTACAGGTCATAAAAATATGGCAGAATGGGCTAATTTGGATAATACTTTTAATACCTTAAGTTTTCTTTAATGGACTTTATTTTCAGTTAAGTGAATAATGAGTCACCCAATGGGTCATTTCCAACTTAAATCTAGTAGGGAATTGAGATTAACGCTAAAAAATAAACTTTAGGCTAAGCAGGAAATTTGAAGTTACATTTTAAAGTCTTCTTTAAAATAAAACAGACAAAAGGCTATTGGCAAGAATGATTGTTAAAAACAAAACAAACAGTGTTTGCACAGACTTCTAATATGAGGCCGAGCCAAGTAAGTCATATCAACAATGCTAAACAGCTCCCAGACTCCTCTGTAATGCTGATTTCGGCCAAGATGCACAGCTCTAAATCTTGAAAGGAGGGAGCTTCTCACATTACAATGCTACAAGCAAAGTTTACAGAGCAGCTTCTTCCCTCCCTGAGAAGGCTGAACAAAAGCCCTGAGACTAGGTCAAAATATGGCAAGAGAAAAACAGCATGTCTATATCACTGAAAAGTAATACAATTCAATATTTACATTTTAGTCATAAAAGACTTAGCAGTAAGGAGAAGGTTCAGATTAGAAATCATCTCACCTGCAAAAGAACTCCCACAAATCTAGGTTTTGAATTCTCTGAATTCTTTTGATTCGGTTGCGATCCATCGTTTTCCCAAAGAGATTGGCAACTTCATTATATTCATGTGTTTGATTGTGCAGAGTAATAAGCTGGAAAAATAAGTTCGCATAGCTTTATTGCAGTCCTTTCCAGTTTCCTTCATGGTATATTCAGTCAGTTCTGCTCCTACCTGATATGGTACTTGAGTATTCACATTCTCCCAGTGTGGTGGCATAGGGATAGCTTCATTTTCACAGATATAACTTGAAATAGCAAAAAAACAAAACAAAGTATCAGCAGCTAATTGTCATGATTGTCAAGAATTTAGCCTTTTCTTCAAAGCTTAATTTTCATTTTCAGCATATTGTGACAAATGCAATTACATATAGCCTTTGGTTTCTTTAAAAACTATTGAATGTCTATGTCTGCTACTTTTTAGGTGCTAAACAGTGAATTTTTGATGGAAAATATCCAACCCTGTCTATCATCCAAATTTCAAAAACAGTTGCTTAGTTCTATCTTGTTTTTTTGAAATTTCCAAAATTTCTTTAAAATGTAAAGAAGATTTTGGACAAAGAAATTAAAGAAAAAAACACAAACTTCTGATGAAAACAAAAGGCTGAAACTCATATTTATATTGCCTATTGAATAAAATCAAAACTCCTCAACCATTTTTTCGATGTTCTTCAACATCTAACTGAAACTTAAACCCTTCTTTGTTAATTGCCCTCTACTCTCTCCAACAGTCCACTAACTTTAAGGGTTATTAGCACAGTCAGCCAGCAAATCTTAAAAACTATCAAAACATGTTCAAGGCATTGGATGTGAATACCAGAAAAACACAGTGACATTGTGGGATTTAATAGCAAAAGGCTGAAAAGGACACACCAGTCCTCTCCAGTGACTGCAGCTTACTAAAGAAATTAATAAATTTCAAACCAATCTTTACTTTTTTAAATTTATTTTAATGAAAAAATCAAATATGTTATTTAAAAATTAATGTGTATAAAGAAATACACAGTGAGTTTTCCTCCCACCCCAGTCCCTGGTATGTCCAAGTCTCACTTTTTGCCTCAACTCCTGGTAATTATTATTTTAGTCTCTTGGGTATTCTTCCAGAGCTCCTTTAGGTTAATACAAGCCAAGCTTTTTCCCCACACAAATGGTAGCATAAAGCATTCATTTATATTGCACCTGTTTTTTTGGTTTTTTTTTACTTCATAGATTCTTAGAGATCTTTCTGTAATAGTACATAGTTTTTTTCTGTATTCACATCCAGTGAGTGGCCTGAACATATTTGACAGTTTTTAAGATTCGCCAACTGACTATGCTAATAATAACCCTTGAAGTTAGTGAACTGTTGGAGAGAATAGTGGGCAATTAAAAGAGAAAGGTTTAGGTTTGAGTTAGATCTTGGAGAACACTGAATGAATGGTTGAGGAGTTTTAATTTTATTTAATACACAATATTCAATAGGCTTTATTCCTAGTGCTTACAACAGAGCCTGGCATATGGTATACACTCGATAAGTACTGAATGAGTGAATGACTTTTATTTTACAGATGTACAGAATTCCACTGTATGGATATGCCATAATTTATTTAACTAGTCCCCTAATGATATTTAGCTTGTCTCCAACTTTTTGCTACTGTATTAAGAATGCTGGCCGGGCACAGTGACTCATGCCTGTAATCCCAGCACTTTGGGAGGCTGAGGCAGGTGGATTACCTGAGCTCAGGAGTTCAAGACCAGCCTAGGCAACACAGCAAAACCCTGTCTCTATGGAAATACAAAATATTAGCCAGGCATTGCAGCATGCATCTGTAATCCTAACTACCTGGGAGGCTGAGACAGGAGAATGGCTTGAACCCAGGAGGCAGAGGTTTCAGTGAGCCAAGATGGTGCCACTGCACTCCAGCCTGGGCGACAGAGTGAGACTCCATCTCAAAAAAAAAAAAAAAAAAAAAAGAATGTTGGAGAAACATATTTGTTCATCTGTCATATTCTATGTCCACTTGTCTGTCTGTAAAATAACATATTTTAAATAGAATTTCTGAGTCAAAGAATATATTTTTTCATGATTTTAAGATACCAACCAAATGCTGTCTTTGAACGTACCTACTGACATTCTCAGCAGAAATACAGAAAATGCCTATTTTCCCACAACCACTCTAAAAAGGTATGTTATCAAACTTTTGAATTTTAGTCACTCTGATAGTAAAAATCAGTCTGGTATTAATTTGTTTTTCTCTGATTATGAGTGAGGTTGTATGAACTGTTCAAATTATTTGCCCATGTTGATCTTCTATTTAGAGTCCTAAAGGTGCTTCATATACTATGGAGAATAGCCCTTCAACTATAACAATGAATGAAAATATTTTCCCAATTTTTTGTGAGGAAAAAAAATACCTAAAACATACTTGGCCTAATGTATCTTTTAGCTATGACCAAATTTTTTTTTTTTTTTTAGTTTATATGCAGCCAACAGCCTTAAATAACTCTTTGCCAATAGGAAGCATGTATTATTTACCTTGCATGTAATAAATGCTCACTGTATTCCCACAATAAATAAACATTTCTATATCAGCACCTATTGACCTTCAATACCCTATTGTATCTTACCTAAATAGTCCTCTCCTTTTATTATTATCTTGCTTATAGCCTTCCACTCTCTTAATTCTCTCCTTGTCCTGTCTTTGTTCTATGGTTTGTACCGTCTGTGACAGAACAAAGTGTTTGATCCCATCATGTGCTTTTTGCCTCCACCAAAGCATAGCAGATATAATGTACAATTACAATAACATCTTCCATTATTATGTCTCGTTTTTCATTCTTTCTCCCAGATTAAATACTTTCTGAAGATAAGTAATTCTTTTATTATATTCTTTGTACTAAAGAATGTGAATATGATGTAGCTAATAAAAAAGTACTATTCTCTATATTCCATAGAAGTACTATTCATTCATTATGTAAGTACTTGGAATAACTTTTAAATCATGGTGCTAAAATAAAACCAAAATAAATGCTAAAATAAAACCAAAAGTCTTAAGAAACAAACTGAAGAAACTTAAAATATATTTCTTTAATCCTTTCGAAAATCTCCTTGGAAGGAGCCAATAGGCATTCTCTCCAATTCACATGCTACCTTTTTTTTTTTTTTTTCAGTTTCATTTTGACTTATTTGAACAAAAAGAATTTCAATACTTGCTTGAGCAATCATTGTAGAAAATAGGAGACATGCTTTAAGATTTTCTCCTTCAAGACCATTCACATGAATAATAAATATTTTATTTCTAAAATATTAGAAATATTAGAAATAGGTTTAAATGCTTTATAACATTTATACCTCCTTTTTCAGACTACTTATGGCCAGAGCAGGCCACAGCAAGCAAAAAAGAAATTTGTAACCAATTTCCAGGAAACAGAAAGCAGTACTGTTGGCCATTGTTCTACCGTCTTCCTTAGGTCTCCTTTAGTCTCTACAAATTTGAAATTATTTCTAGGAGTTGACCAATGGAGATCAAAGGAGGTGGAAACAAAGTGGACAATACCTAGGACTTACAGCCCCAATAATTGTATGGCTCTGAGAGAGTATTGCCAAGTTAACAATTCAAACTTATCTCAGTGAGTTATTTTATGAATTCAGAGTAGAAACCATGCATTTTGTAACTATCATGCAAAGTGTTCTAAAGAATTAAAATATATAAATATACAAGAAGAAAAGAAAAGGATAACAGGAAAGGAAGCACTTAGAGAAAAAAATAATGTTGCTATTTTGTCAACAAATGAGTTTTAATATTTAAAAGATCAATATTAGTAAATGACCTACCAAAATATTTTCAGTCTATTTCTTTTTCTGTCCATTAGTAAGAAAGAGAAAGCCCACTCTTTCTATCCCTATTCTCTTTACCATACCTGAAAGCACTGATAGAAAAGGGGGCTCTTTTTATTAAGCGCTGCTTTCCAGTGGTGAGATTCATTTGCTTCATTTCTGTATACAAAGACAAGATACTAGATAAGTCATAAAAACACACTGTGCTATAAAGTGTCATGAAGATTAGTAGCCACGCTATGTGATCATCAGGAATCATGGTGCTTTGGGAGTAGCTGGCAAGCATAGTATATTATGGATACTTTACCATATAGCCATGTATCATGTTGTGAAGGTGCTTTCAAGGAAGCACAGCTTCATTGCTTGATCTAAGCTCACATATAAAGACACTACTTTCATCCACTGCTCAGTATGCACAGTCTATTCCCTTTCTGTATCACACTTAGGTTAAACAAACACTAAAATAGGAGAGTTCTACAGTTAAGAAAGCTAAGAGTACTAGAAAGAGAGAAATTACAGTATTAAATGTAGTTGGCTTATTAAGTAGAAAAATGTACTTTCATGTCCCCCAAAATTTTGGAAATGATAAAATTTTCACCATTATAAAACTTGCACAACTCACAGAATTTCAAAAAACTTCTACATTTCTTGATTTCTCTCCTAAACTGAAAAAACAGAAAACCTGGCTAGTCTCAGTACAAGAACTTATGTAAAAATATTCTAGTGATAAAAGACTAATTACTTAAAGCTATCATTTTCTTCTTTCACCCATGCCTCGGTCATGGCAATATTTACCGGGTCCATTTCTTCATTCCCCAAAGTTAAGCAGTGATTCTTAATGTAAGATTCCAGTCAGTTTATCTCATCTAATTGACATCATTCCATTTCAGAGTGAATAGGTTTACCCACCCAGGCCAATGCTAGTATAAAGCATGTTCTGTCCGTTCTGTGTTCTCCTACACTCTACACATACTGGATTTACCACTGTTCAGGGAAAAAGCAAGATCACCTCAGCATATGGAGCAAGACCTGTGATGCCATCTGCTTGGACCATTTCATTTTGAGTTTACTTTTCACCATTTTTATAGAGAGAATCTGAGTTGGCTAGTGGCAGAATGGCTGGAGCTAATAACTGCAAAGAGTACATGGGAAATGCTAATACCTACATCTTTGAAACAAGATCATTACACAGAGGGTTGGGGAACTCAAGTTATTAGTATATGTAACTTCTATTCCTCAATAACAATATTTTTAATAAACTCTATTTTCTAAGATCAAGTTTCCAAAAAGTGTAGTCTACTAAAAAAAATATATCTTTCAGAAACATGTGGCTTGCTGAATTATCTACCAAATTCTTTGATACATTTCACCCTCTACATGAGACCTGGTGTCTGTGCACTCTGTTTCAGTTCTGCCTCAAAAACAACACTTGTACACATGGCTAAAAATGCCTAACAGACACCTTCTGCCTAGACTGCAGCAAAGGGACAAATGTCAGGGCCTCTTGAATCTTGGTTTTAAAACTATGGGTTTGTTTGTTTGTTTTTGAGACAGAGTCTTGCTCTGTCACCAGGCTGGAGTGCAGTGGTGCAGCTCACTGCAACCTCTACCTCCTGGGTTCAAGTGATTCTCCTGCCTCAGCCTCCCGAGTAGCTGGGACTACAGGCACGTGCCACCACACCCAGCTAAGTTTTGTATTTTTAGTAAAGATGGGGTTTCACCATGTTGGCCAGGGTGGTCTCGATCTCTTCACCTTGTGATCTGCCCACTTGGCCTCCCAAAGTGCTGGGATTATAGGTGTGAGCCACTGCACCCGGCCCTAATGGTTTTTAACTCTTGATAATTAAAAAAAAAAAAAGCAAGAAAACAACTGTGGTGGGATAATAATTATTACGTATTTGGCTGCATCAGCCTGTTACTGGACAAATCTTCACTCTTCCTGGGCCCTGGCTCATCCAAGGGAATTTCCTAACGTTTCACCACACTACCCAGCCACAGTACACTACCAACACTGTCATAAACACAAGACTCACAGGAACTAGGAAAGAGCAGCTAAAGGATTAGCTGTGTAGCAACCAAAATGCACTTTTATTAAGAAAGCCTCTCATTTAGGACTTGTTTGCATCTAAGCAATAAATAGCTGAAACCAGCAACTTGAAACTTGAGGAGCTCAGTTCATCAGGTTTTTCATGGGATACCCCAAAACATGTCCATATATATCACAGATGAAATCCAAAGTAGGGCTGATTTCCAGATTATCTGGCTAATCTGTGAGAGAGCCAAATAAATCAGAAAAATGGCAGAAGGCAATGTCCATTAAAGAAATCATTTTCTGGCAAAGACACCAAGAGAAAGTTCATTCAGCTAAAACTTGTTCTTGAAACTACTGCCAGCTACCTATGTCTTTCTCACTTAACATCGCAATTTGATCCTTAAAGTAAAAAGGTTCTTACCTATTTCAAAAGACTGCTGGGACATGGAATAAAACAACTGATACAGTGTTTTGCATTTCTTAGAAGGCAAACATTAAATGCACTTAAAATATATGACAATCTTCACATACATTAATATATATAAACATATAAACACACCTTTCATAAAAGGTAATGTTGCTCAAGATCTTAAAACTTGAAGTTGTATAGAGGTATTTTTGTATATAACAAAAAAGACATACTTCGCTGCTTGCAAATATATCAACTAATCCTGACCTTCAGAGCTGAAGATTTTATCATATCAATATACTAAAAACACACAACTATTAGGGAAAAAAACATACCTGCAAAGTCTATCTTGTAGCTGAATTTGGAAGTAGTAAAAGAAATGGAGCCACAAGGGTTTGCTTTGAAGCTTTTTTCGATATCTTCACTGCTAACTGAACACTGACTGTTGGTATCCGGCTTTAAGACAAACCAGAAAGTTTCATTTACCAGCTGTTCACATTAATGACTTTCCCACAGAGGTGGTACTGTGGTCATAGAGACAGGGAATGGAGGGACAAGGGAAACTTGCTAATCACCTGTTCTAGTTCCCAACACACAGGGAGGATCACAACTAAGCCAGCACACTGAAAACGGTTTAACCAAAACGGTTTCTCCAGTGAAGAAACTGGTTATACTTCCGTTCAATAACTGGATATAGTCTTTTCCAGATAATTACAATTTTTACAGATTATTCCAATAATTATACTTTCTAAGTGGCTCAAATTAAATCTTTCTATATAGTTTAGTAGAGTTAAAAAAAAAGACTACAGGTTTTGAGTAAGGATTCAAATCTCAGTTTAACTAGCTGTGTGACCCTTGACAAATTATGTCAACTTTCTTTTCTGAGTTTCACTTTCCTTGACTGTAAGACAGAATGTTAACATCTGCTTCCAAGTTATTGCGAGGATAAGGGAGAAAATAAATGTACAACACCTAACATAATACCTGGCATACAGAAGTGTTTAATATGGATTTGTTCTTCCCTTTCTCTTTGTTCACCAAATCAAACTTGGAGTTGCTCAGATGTACTGACACTATGCAACTCTCAGTCACATTCACCCTCTGTACACACAGTAAACACATACTGTTTCTTCTAAATACATGATTGTGAAAACCTGGGAAAAAGAAAAGGAAAAGGACTAGAAGAATATCTAACTTTTCTTTTAGTTAAATGATTTGATTTTCTTTTTTTTTTTTTGAGACAGAGTTTCGCTCTTGTTACCCAGGCTGGAGTGCAATGGCGCGATCTCGGCTCACTGCTACCTCCGCCTCCTGGGTTCAGGCAATTCTCCTGCCTCAGCCTCCCGAGTAGTTGGGATTACAGGTACGCGCCACCATGCCCAGCTAATTTTTTGTATTTTTAGTAGAGACGGGGTTTCACCATGTTGACCAGGATGGTCTCGATCTGTTGACCTCGTGATCCACCCGCCAGGGCCTCCCAAAGTGCTGGGATTACAGGCTTGAGCCACCGCGCCCGGCTGATTTGATTTTCTTAAGGTTTGACTTCAAGTTCTATATTTATACTCATTTTACATATATCAGCAAGGTGATGCTAAGTGAATCAAAAACACTTCTGCTAAATTCAAGGAAAGGAGATACCTGAAACATGTGCCACTTCCCACATTCTGCCAAGTAAAACCAGCCCCACTGGGTATCTGATGTGTCCATGTCATCCACCTCATTGTTTGTTGTTTTAGATAAGAATTCTTCTGCTTGGTGAAACATCTCCTGAAAAGCCAGAAAGAGGTGAAGGAAAATAAATAATTCTATTAATAACAAGTATACTTTTTACAGATCATTTTACTTCTTTACAAAGAGTGGTATTCAAGTGTCTTTCTATCTGTGACACTTTAAAACAGCTTTCTATCTTGCATATTGGCTCTGAAGGTAAACATTTAAAATGTTGAACATCATTGCTTAACAATTTGGGCAAATAATAATAATCTTAGGTAGAATATACCAATATCTATTCAACCATTCAAGTAAGCTATGTCAACATCAATAAGCGCTTCAGGTTTTAAGCACAGCCCTAAGCAATTTCAATTTATCTCATGTTCATGTATTTGGTCAAAAGGATCCATGCTATCACACTAGTTAAGACCAAATGCATGGAATTTTCATTTTAAGCAGTCATTATTTCATTCAATGGCATAGAAAGTTCTTTTTTCTTTCTTTCTTGAGACAGTGTCTCACTCTGTTGCCCAGGCTGGAGTGCAGTGGTGGGATCTCGGCTCATTGCAATCTCCACCTCCCAGGTTCAAACAGTTCTCCTGCCTCAGCCTCCCCAGTAGCTGAAACTACAGGTGTGTACCACCACACCCGACTAATTTTTTGTATTTTTAGTAGACACGGGGTTTCACCGTGTTACCCAGGATGATCTTGGATGGTCTCGATCTCCTGACCTTGTGATCTGCCCGCCTCAGCCTCCCAAAGTGCTGGAATTACAGACATAAGCCACCGCACCCGGCCAAAAAGATATTTATATGGTGTTGAGTATAAAAGATTACAAAAAATAGAAATAGCATAATCCAATTTTAATAAAAATATACTTACTCCTGTCAATATATGTGTGTGTGTCTGTGTAAGTGTGTGTATGTAAATGTTAACACACATACATAGAAAAAAGTCTGGATATATATAATAATTTCCCATCATTTTTTTCTAAGTGTCAGGATAAAGTGATAATAATAGTAACCTTTATATGGCTTACTATGTGCCAACTACTGTTCTAAGTACTATACAGATGAGAACTCATTTAGGTCTCACAAGAACCTAGAGATAGGTACTACCAGAAACACAAATTTATAAATGAGGAAAGGAAGGCATAGAGAGGTCATGTGAAGAAGTCAAGATTTAAACCCAGACATCCTAGTTTTAGGATCTATGCACTTAGCCACCATCATATACTTTATTACCAATGAGTCCATAATTTTAACTATACCAATTAACACACGTATGCATTATCTTTGAAAAGATTTAAACATTCATGGTTGGGTATTGTAATGAAGAAGTTCTCTAGAGGGGAGACAAAGAGGCTGGTCAAAGAAAATTAAACTCAATCTGGAATTTGGCTTCCTGTCCTCATTCTTGAAGGGTTTTTAAATTATTAACTTTATACAACTACTACATAAAAATATTCTCCTTGCAAAAAATCATTCAAAATAAAGCTAAAGACTTTTTTAACCATCACTTCCATTCCTGGTACCTCTCACCTTTCTTCTCCAGGGTTAACCAATGCTATCATTTCACTGCATATCTTTCAGTTCTCTTTCTCTCTCACTCTTTGTGTGTGTATAATTATACATATAAAAACATAGAAGTTACTGATGATTTGTTACAAATTTGATTTCCTGTATCATTGATTTTTTTTTTAACAAAGAATATGTGCTACTGGGTAATTTAGAAAATATTTGCCTTTTAATTTCATCATTTAAAACATCCATCCTATTTTTAGAAGCTGTAGTAGCCTGGAATAAGTTTCTATTACCTTGTCTAGGCCACAGTTGGCTCATCACAAAATGAAAAATGACAGACTCCTTCCTCATTAGGTTATTGTTATAAATGAATGAGACAATGCAGTAAAGTACCAAGTACAGTGCCTAAGCTCAATGAAGGGGTTTTGTTTGTCTGTTTGTTTGTTTGTTTTCTGAGATGGAGTCTCACCCTGTCGCCAGGCTGGAGTGCAGTGGCGTGATCTTGGCTCACTGCAACCTCCTTCTCCCACGTTCAAGCAATTCTCCTGCCTCAGCATCCCCTGTAGCTGGGACTAAAGGCATGCACCACCATAATCAGCTAATTTTTTTGTATTTTTAGTACAGACAGGGTTTCACCATGTTGGCCAAGATGGTCCTGATCTCTTGACCTCGTGATCTGCCTGCCTTGGCCTCCTAAAATGCTGGGATTACAGGTGTGAGCCACCGAGGCTGGTTGGGTTTGTTATTTTTTTATGTATGTCTGGAAATTCAAGCAATGCTTTATGATTATTTCCCATTTTTTCCTTCATGTTTTAAATGTGACTGGCTTCTAAGAAATGAAAAATAGAACACCCTAGGATCAAAGGCTTCTGGTTTAGGACCCACTACTTACCTTATATATTTCAACCACATAACAAAGACAATGATTTAAATTTTAAGATCAACTGTCCAGTAACCTATTCACAATTCCTGCTGCTTCTTTCTATTAATAATGTTCATTTCATTTGGCCATTTAACTGTGAGAAAGAGAGAAAAAAAGTAAATGCGACCTAAATTTAGTTTTTCTTCTGAAAATAATGAGAAAATTTGGAAGAATGAGATAGGAGCTAATAGTTAAGAAAAATATTTGCCTTATGAGTTCTATCTTTTCTCTATTAGAAAAGAGAATGGAAAATAGAAAAGTTCCCTTTATACAGCATACACGTAACATGTGTGCTCTGCTATAAGACACCTTACCTAAGACTTTGCTTTGGGCCAGGTTATAAATGAAAGCGTTTCAGCAACATCTTTTCAGAACTTTCTGTTATAAATAGCTTTCAGTGGGACCTAGGACAGACCCATCTTATATTTGTCATAATTTTAGAGAGGACAGCACTATAGACAGATACCACTGTACTGAACATTCCTGAAGCATTTCAAATCTTATAAAATTCCTTATCAATTTACACTATTTTTTTCCCCCACAACTTAATGTGCAGGAGAGATAAGTGATTCTTTTCCAATTAAAGTCAGGAAAAAAAAACAAAGCAGAGAATAATACTTTTTTTTTGTCTTGAATCATAGCCAGCAGTACAGAGAAGATCAAAGAAACACCCAAGGCCTCCTGAGCATCAGTTCTTCCCTAAGTTACTGCCTCATTTTCACACAGGGACAGTTATTTCTTCTCTCCTACGTTGTTAACATTTAATTTAATTGCTCTGCTTCACTGTTGCTCCAGCTTTCTTTCAAAAGATGGATTTTAGAAGATTAAACATTACAATTTTCTACAGTAGGTTTTCTCTCCAAAGAAATGGCTATTATGCATAATTACACTCAAAGAGTTAAGTCAAATTTAAATTAATACTTTAAAATATTGCAACCATAGTAATAATGGCTCTAGGTTAGGACACATTTATAGACAATAAAAAGAATATGCACCAGTTACTGTCATGAAGTAATGTTAGATGAATGAACTTGTTCAGTCACAATGACATACTCTGTCTGATTTTCCTGTTTATAATTGGAAGCAAGTAGGGAAGGAAAAAAAATCTAGTACAAAGTGGCAAAGCATTCTGTAAAGTTTCAAGGGCAATGGATATGCTGATAGAGCCTGTCTGTAATGTTATCTGCTACAAAGAGAATCTTTATTTACAGAGCCTGGGAATAGTCAGTCTGGATCAACAAACTGAAAAGCTGGGCAGAAAATGAAGTTAAAGTCAAAATCCTGGTCTATATGAGGAAAATAATGCTGCCTTCCAGACTGGTTTCAAGTTTTCTGATATAAATTTTAGACTACAACACAGAATAATTTATTTTGTTAGCATGAGTAGAATATCTTGAGGAAATCATATTTGGTAATAAAAACTTCCTTGCCTCTACATATAAAGAAGATCCCAAACCTGATCTTAAAAGCTTAAAAATGAAAAAGAAGAACTTCCAGAATGACAGAAGGAGCTCAGTGGAACTGGCAAAATTACATTTTAAAAACTAGCAAGCTGGATGTGGTGGCTCACACTTGTAATCCCAGGGCTTTGTGAGGCTGAGAAGGGAGGACTACATGAGGCCAGGAGTTTGAGGCAAGCCTAGACAACATAGTGAGACTCCATCTCTACAAAAAAATAAAAAGTACTCAGGCATGCTAATGGGTGCTTGTAGTCCTAGCCACTTGAGAGACTGAGATGGAAAAACTACTAGAGCCTAGGAGTTTAAGGCTGCAGTGAGCTAAGATCATGCCACTGCAGAGCAGGACCCTATCTCACAAAAATCAATTAATTAATTAAAAATTAAAAACTGCTGAAAATTGTTTTTAAAAAAACAAACGTTTAAAGTCTCTGGAAAGTGTACTGAGGGCATACAGAAAGTGGACAAATATTCATTCAAGAAAATTTACTAAATCTCAGAACAAGTTAGAGTCTGTGGCATTTGAGTTACAAAGTGCACCATTCTCCACATCCTACCAGGTCTTTGTTATGTGGTACATGTAGCCAAAAGACATGCAGAGGGCACCCTCTCCCTCAGGCTCCCAGCCTGTGGCTAGTTTTACCCTGGGAGGGGCAAGCTGCTGGTGTTTCTCCTCTCCTTTAGCCCAGAGATGCAGAAGCTCTGTTCTGGAGAGGTGATACAGAGGACCGGTCTCTCTTCCCCTACCTAGCCCCCATTCAAAAGGTGGAAGTTCTATTCCATGTACAGCAGGCTGAGAATATTGGCTCTAACTGCCACCACCCCAGACTGCTCCCAGAGTAGAGGTTTTGTGCTAGGAGCAGCCAGCTAAGATGACCAAGGGCAGCTACCACAACCCCAGTGCCCACTCTAAGAATGGAGTGTTACTCTGGGAAAAGAAGGGTCTCACCTTCAGCTCCAGGTACAGTGGCATGAAGATTTTGCTCAAGGGGAAAGACAGGATGTCAGGACAAAGAGCTCTACATTTCCACCTGAGAGGATTGACTTTATTTGGAAAAGAGAGGAGGACCCCATGCCTATGGGCACTATTGAAAACTGTGGGCCTGGCGCAGTGGCTCAGGCCTGTAATCCCAGCACTTTGGGAGGCTGAGGTGGGCAGGTCACCTGAGGCCCGCAGTTCAAGACCAGCCTGGCCAAAATGGTGAAACCCCATCTCTACTAAAAATACAAAAAATTAGCTGGGTGTGGTGGTGTGCATCTGTAGCTACGGCTTCTCAGGAGGCTGAGACAAGAGAATCTCTTCAACCCAGGAAACAGAGGTTTCAGTGAGCTGAGATCTTGCCATTGCACTCCAGCCTGGGAGACAAGAACTACACTCCATCTCAAAAAAGAGAAAAACAGTGGAGATCTTAATGAAAAACAATTAAGAAAGGCTAGCAGCTCCAATACAAGCAGAATGGCAGAGCAGGTAGAAGTTTACTGCAGAGAACCAGAGACAGTCAAGAAGAGCCCTCTTAGATCATAGAGGAGTCAGAAAAGCAGTATAAAAACACTAAGCTGTATCCACCCAGGAATGATCAGGGCAGGACATGGGGCAGTCTTGAAAACATTCTCTGAGCTATACACATACCTATCAACACAGAGTAGAAACTTCACTGGCATAAGGGTCTTAATAACAACTTCTGATCAAACACAACTTAACAGAAGCTACTCTGACCCAGGGCCGATTCCTATGAAGCCTGGGTTTACTGAAACAGCATTATCATCCGTGGCAATCTGGAATCCTGTATACATGCCCAAGGTTGGGCCCTCTCAGGAACAAACTCCCAAGCTACTAGTACCTGGCTAAATGTAAGACCAAAAAACAATGTAAACTCCCTGAACTATATAATAGCAGCCACCAAGCCACACACACATTTAACATTTAAGGGTAAAAATCTGACTATCTAAGGGAACTTCAGCAGAATCTGTGACCAGTACACAGTCTATGCCAACCCAGAGATGCCATATAAGTAGTCAGGGTGAGATTAAGAACAATGGGGAAAAATCTGAGCAAGGGTATCAGAAGCTACACACTGTGAGGAAACTGGACTTTACAAAATTTGTTCAGCTATGTCATTAAACAGATAAGCCAATAACCAAACAAACAACCACAACAGGCATCAGTATCCAATGTTACCTAAAATATCCAGTTTTCAACAAAAAATTATGAGACATACAAAAAAAAAACCTCCATAAAGATGCCATCAATACACAGTGAAAACCAAAAAAAGCTGCCTCTAAATGGGGTACAGACGGTAGACTAAGCAAACAAACACTTCAAAGCAATTATTACAAGTTTGTTCAAAGAACTAAATGAAACCATGCTTAACAGGCTAATGGAAATTACAATGACAATGTTTCATCGAATAAGTAATATCAATAAAGAGAGAAATAATTTAAAATAACCAAATGGAAATTCTAGAGTTGAAAAGTATAGTAAATAAAAAAAAAAACTTACTAGAAAGGCTCAGATTTTTTAACCAAGAAAATATCAGCAAAAGTGAACATAAATTAATAGACATCATGTAACAGATGTAATATAAAGAAAGAAAAAAATTGAAAAATGAACAGAGCATCAGAGAAATGTAGATACCATTAAGTGCACCAACATATAAATAACTGGAGTATCAGAAGCAGAGGTGAGAAAGGCACAGAAACAAACTTTAGAGAAAGTAAAACTATCCAAATTTGTAAATTGTATGGACACAGACACATGCACACACGTATATATACACACATGTATATATGCATATGTGTATGTGTGTATATATCCACACATCCAAGAAGGTCAATAAACTCCAAAAGGGAAAATCACAGAGATCCAATGCAGACACATCAAAGTCAAAATGCTGAAAGTCAAAGACAAACAAAATCTTTAAATCAGCAAGAGAAAAACAACTGATCACATATAAGAGAATCCTAATGAGATTAACAGCTGACTTCTCATCAGAAATCCTAGAGGCCTAAGGCAGAAGACAACATTCTCAAAGTAGAAAAAGTAAAAACAAAAAACAAAAAAAACAACAACCTATCAACCAAGAATCTTATACCAGCAAAACTATCTTTCAAAAATGAAGGTGAAATAAAGATATTCCCACAATTACAAAAACTGAGAGAACTGACTGCTAGCAGACCTGCTTAACAAGAAATACTAAAGGAAGTTTATCAGGCTGAAATGACACTAGGCAGTAATAATAATCCATGAAAGATAAAAAAGAACAAAAGTGTGCTGGTACAGGTAATTATGTAAGTAATTTAAAAGTATAATTATTGACTTCTCCTTTCTAAACCAATACATGAACTACCAGTTCCAAGATGGTAACACAGAAAAAAGCTGGCTTCACTCCCTGCCCCTACAGAAATCCCAAAACAAATACACAGCACCAAGATTATCACCAGAACGCAAATATAATGTAGGAGAGACAGTTCCCAAGGACACAGAGAAGTGAAAAAAAACTGAGCAGACAGTAAGGGAATTAGATTTCCTTACCCTTGATGTCTCACCACAAAATCAGTCCAGCATCAAGCATATGGAAAACTTTCCTGGTGGCTCATGGTTTCTACACTGGAAAAAGTGAGATTAAGGTGGCCAACCAGCTTTCCCACCATCGTGGGTTCCCTCACAGGAGACCTGTCCCTGCCTCAACCTATAGGAAGCACTGGGAATATCTGAAGGGAGAAATATCCCTGAAAATAGCCAGAGACAAAGGAGTAAAATGTGCCTATGCTCCCTAATCCTGGAAACTGCTCTGTAACAATCAAAGGAGACACCAAATCAGAGAAGTTATTCAGCAACACCACATGTAGGAACTTCATTCCACAGGTCTCCCAAGCATAAAACTCTAGTCAGCCTTCTCACGCTCCCAGGATAACCTGTTTGGTACCTCTCCCATTCAACATGGGCAGTGTTCTAAATTATTTACTAGAGCTGAGAAAAACCTGAGTGTAAGGCACCATCTAGTTCTTAAAAGGAGGCAGGCCTAGTGGGTAAAAAAAAGATACTCAACAGCTAAATTACAAAGAATCTCTAATCTCTCTGTAATATAACTTGTTGTATCTATAAGATGTTTTTGTAAGTCTTGTGGTAATCATAATACAAAAACCTATAACAGACCCACTAAAAATAAAAAGCAATGAGTTAAAACAAATGACCAGAGAAAAAATCACTTAACTAGAAAGGAAGATGTAAGAAAGGAAGAAGAGACCAGTTACAAAACAGCCAGAAAATAAGCAACAAGATGAACTAGTAAGGACAATCTTATAAATAATAACCCTAAATGCAAAGGAACTCATTTCGTCAATTAAAGAGCACAGAGTAGCTGAATGGGGGAAAACAAACAAACAAACAAGATCCAAATTTCCAAATATATGCTATCTACAAGAAACCCACCTGACTTACAAAGATGCACGAGACTGAAAGTGAAGGGATAAAGATATTCCATAAAACTGTAAACAAAGAAGAGCAAAGTAGCTATACTTATATCAGATAAAATAGACTATGAACAGCCTGTAAATAAAGAAGGTCAACAAACAATGATAATGGGGTCAACTAGGCAAGTGGATATAATAATTATAAATATTTATGTACTCAACACCAGAGAGATCTTAAGTATATAAAACAAACATTAATAGACTTAAAGTGAGGGGTGTCCTGCAATACAGTAAAAGTAAGGGACTTAAAAAAAAAAAAAAGTAAGGGACTTCCAGATAGAAAAACAACAACAACAAAAACCACATCAGATTTCAACTACACACTAGATCAAATAGGCCTGTCATTTACAGAACATTTCGCCCAATGGCTGAAGAATACACATTCACCAACACATGAAATATTCTTCAGAATAGGCCATATCTTAGGCCACAAAAAGTCTAAACAATCTCAAAAAAGCAGAAATCATATAAATTATCTTCACTGACCACAATGAAACAAAACTAGAAACCAAAGAAAGGAAGAACTTTGGAAAATACATAAAAACATGAAAATTAAACAACATGCTCCAAAATGACCAATTAGCCAATGAAGAAATTAAGAAGAAAATTCAAAATTTCTTGAAGCAAATGAAAGTGGAACTACAAAATACTAAAACCTATGGGATACAACAAAAGCAGTACTAAAAGAGAAGTTTATAGCAATAAACACCTGTATCAAAAAAGTAGACTTTAAAAAAATCTAATAATGCATACCTTAAGGAACCAGAAAAGAATAAGCCAAATCCAAAATTAATCAAAGGAATGAAATAATATATCAGAGCAGAAATAAATGCAATTGAGACTTAAAAAGCAATACAAAAGATCAATGATGCAAAAAGAGGAGTTTTTCAGAGGCAGCCAAGATTGAGAACCAGAGGTGTAGATGGGGAAGCTCATGTGAGGAGTCAGCACCCACCGCTCAGGATTCCTGGTGGGTACAGGAAGTGCCCAGCAATGGTCAGGCCCTGAGGACCAATCACAGGTTGGGCCGAAAGAGAAACCTTTTTATTAGTGCTTTCTTAGCCGCCCGCTCAGAGCCGGGGAGTAAGGCCAGGCCTTGGGAGTCCTCCCTTCATTCTCATTGGCGCTCCCACGTGGGACGAGATGGTGTCATCTGTGCAGCTGGACTTCAACCTGAAGGCTCTTCTGGAGCAGCTCAGCCAGGATGAGTTGAGCCAATTCAAGTCTCTGATCGGGACCATCACCCTGGGAAATGAGCTACAGACAGAAGATCCCCCAGACAGAGGTAGACAAGGCTGATGGGAAGCAACTGGCAGAAATCCTCACCAGCCATTGCCCCAGCTACTGGATGGAGATGGCCACCATCCAGGTCTTTGAAAAGATGCACCGAGCAGATCTGTCTGAGAGAGTGAAGGATGAACTCAGAGAGACAATACGGAAAGGAGAACCGAAGCCTGTAGACCTGGATGAAATGCTGGTGCGCTTCGAGACAGAAGCACAAGCGTTTACAGAAACAGAGGAAGATGTCAGCAGCCTGAGAGAAGCTGAAGCCTTGAAAAAAGAAATGCCAGTGAAAGAGGACAGGCACAGGAGTATACTGAAGATGAAGTTCCGGCAAATGTGGGAGGCCTGGCACGGAAACAGCAAAGAGGTCCAAGCTGTGGCTCAGAGATACACGACGCTGATCCCATTCAGCAACCCCAGGATGCTTCCCGGGCCCTTCCCAACACGGTGGTGCTGCACGGCCCTGCCGGCCTTGCGAAAACCACGCTCACCAAGAAATTAATGTTGGACTGGACAGAGGACAACCTCGGCCACAAATTCAAATACGCTTTCTACCTCAGCTGCAAAATGATCAGCCGCCTGGGCCTGTGCAGTTTTGCAGAGCTGGTCTTCAGGGACTGGCCGGAATTTCAGGATGACATTCCAAACATCCTAGCCGAAGCACAGAAAATCCTGTTCGTGGTCAACGCCCTTGATGAGCTGGGAGCCCCACCCAGGGCGCTGATCCACAATATCTGCGCGGACTGGCTGAAGCCGAAGCCGGTGCCGGTCCTCCTGGGGAGTTTGCTGAAAAGGAAGATGTTACCCAAGGCCGCCCTGTTGGTCACCACGCGGTCCTGAGCCCTGAGGGACCTCCAGCCCCTGATGAAGCAGCCCATCTACATAAGGGTGGAGGGGTTCCTGGAGGAGGACAGGAGGGCCTATTTCCTGAGATACTTTGGAGAGGAGGACCAAGCCATGCGTGCCTTTGAGCTGATAAGAAGCAACACAGCCCTGTTCCAGCTGGGCTCGGCGCCTGCGGTGTGCTAAATGGTGTACACGAGTCTGAAGCTGCAGATGGAGAACGGGGAGGACCCGGCCCCCAACTGCCACACCCGCACGGGGCTGTTCCTGCACTTTCTCTGCGGCCACTTCCCGAAGGATTCACAGCTCGGGTGCACGCTGCGGGCGCTGAGCCTCCTGGCTACACAGGGCCTGTGGGCGCAGATGTCCACGTTCCACAGAGAGGACCTGGAAAGCTTCGGGTTGCAGGAGTCCCATCTCCGCCCATTCCTGGACAGAGGCATCCTCCGCCAGGATAGAGACTCTAAAGACTGCTACTCCTTCCTCCACCTCAGCTTCCAGCAGCTTTTCACTGCATTGTTCTACGCCCTGGAGGAGGAGGAGGAGGACAGGGATGGCCACGCCTGGGACATTAAGGACGTGCAAAAGCTGCTTTCTGGAGAAGAACGACTCCAGAACCCCGACCTGATCCAAGCAGGACACTTCTTATTCGGCCTTGCCAACGAGAAGAGAGCCACAGAGTTGGAGACCACTTTTGGCTGCGTGATGTCACAGGAGATCAAACAGGAATTACTGCAGTGCGACATCATTTGTGAGGAGAACAGATACTCAACCATGATGGACCTGAAGGAGGTCTTACACTGTCTGTACGAGTCTCAGGAAGAGGAGCTGGTGAAGCGGGTGATGGCCCCGTTGAAAGAAATATCCCTGCATTTAAGTGCCGCAGACATTGTGCCCTCTTCGTTCTGCCTCAAGCATTGTCGAAACTTGGAGAAAATGTCACTGCAGGTGATAAAGACAAAGCTCCCAGAGAATGTCACTGCCTCTGAATCAGATGCTGAGGTTGAGAGATCCCAGGATGATCAACACATGCTTCCTTTCTGGACGGATCTTTGTTCCATATTTGGCTCAAACAAGGATCTAATCATTATAGAAATTAATAATAGCTTCCTTAGTGCCTCACTGTTAAGGATTCTACGTGAACAAATAGCTTCTGACAACTGTCATCTCCAGAGAGTGGTGATCAAAAACATTTCCCCAGCTGATGCTTATCGGAACCTCTGCCTAGCTCTTCAAGGTCACAAGAGTGTAACACATCTAAGACTTCGAGGCAGTGCCCAGAATGATACACTTCCTGCACTGTGTGAAGTCCTGAAGCACCCAAAATGTAACCTGCAGTATCTCGGGTTGGTGTCTTGTTCTGCTACCACTCAGCAGTGGGCTGATCTCTCCCTGGCCCTTGAAGTCAACCAGTCCCTGACGTGCGTAAACCTCTCCAACAATGAGCTCCTGGATGAGGGTGCCAAGTTGCTGTACACAACTCTGAAACACCCAAAGTGCCTCCTGCAGAGGTTGTCGTTGGAAAACTCTCACCTTACAGAAGCCGACTGCAAGGACCTGGCTGCTGTTTTGGTTGTCAGCCGGGAGCTGATGCACCTGTGCTTGGCCGAGAACCGCCCCCCTCAGGGATACAGGGGTGAAGTTTCTGTGTGAGGGCTTGAGTTACCCCGAGTGTAAACTACAGACCATTGTGCTGTGGAACTGTGACATAACTAGCAAAGGCTGCGGTCACCTCACAAAGCTTCTCCATGATAAATCAAGCCCAACGAACTTGGATCTGGGGCGGAATGACATAGGAGTTCCTGGAGTGCAGGGCCTGTGTGAGGCTTTGAAGAAACCACTGTGTAATTTGAAATGTCTGTGGTTGTGGGGATGTTCCGTCCCTCCGGGCAGCTGTGAGAACCTCTGCTGTGTCCTCAGCTGCAACCAGACCCTCATCACTCTGGACCTGGGCCAGAATTCCTTGGGGTATAGTGGAGTAAAGTTGCTGTTTGAAACCTTGACACGTCCAAATGGCACCCTCCAGACACTCAGGTTGAAAGTAGATGACTTTACTGATGAACTCAATAAGCTGCTGAAAGAAATAGAAGGTAGCAACCCACAACTGACTATTGATACTGAGAGTCAAGAGCCCTGGAAAAAAAGGCCTTCTTCTCACTACTCCATTGTCTGAATCCCCACCAAGAGTCATTCATTCTCAATGAAGCCAAGGATTTCCCAGGTGTTGGTGAACTGCCTGTGAGTCCTCCCCCACCCCACCCGCACTCCTCAGGGAAATGAGTTGATTGCTGGGTTAGATGTTTTAGCCATGGTTCTGCCTCTGTTTTACGTAGAACGTGTGTATGTCTTTGACCTTGTTATGTATGAAATATCTGTATCACGGGTATATGGAGAGAAATAAAGGTGAGAGCATTGACAAAAAAAAAAAAAACAAGGAGGAGTTTTTCAAGATAAATAAAAATGGACCATTTTTAGTCTTAGCAGGACTAAGAAAAAGAAAGGATCTGAATAAATAAAATCAGAAGTAAAAAAGGTGACAAAAACTGAGACCACAAGATATACAAATAATTATTAGAGATGATTGTGAACAACTATATGCCAATAAATTAGAAAACCTAGAAGAAACGGCTAAATTCCTGGACATATATAATTTTCTATGATTAAATCAAAAGAGATAGAAAACTTGAACAGGCTGGGTGCAGTGGCTCATGCCTGTAATCCCAGCACTTTAAGAGGCCGAAGTAGGAGGATCATTTGTGGCTAGGAGTTCAAGATCAGCCTAGGCAACATAGTGAAATTCTGTCTCTGCACAAAATTTAAAAATTAGCTGGACATGTGCCTGTGGTCCCAAATACTTAGGAGGCTGAGGTGGGAGTATCACTTGAGACCCAGCATTTAAAGCTGCAATGAGCTATGACTGCACCACCGTACTCCAGCCTAGGAAACAGAGATTCTGTAGGAAGAAAGAAAAACAAAAATGAAAAGAAAAGAGAAAAGAACAGAGAAGAGGAGAAAAGAAAGAAAAGGAAAAATAAAGAAAAGTAAAACCTAAACAAACCAGTAACAAGTAACAAGACTGACCATGTAATTACATCTCCCATCAAAGTAAAGCTCAGAACCTGATGGCTTCACTGCTGAATTCTACCAAACATTTAAAGAACTAATGCCAATTCTTCTCAAACTCTTCAAAAAATATTGAAAAGGAAGAAATACTTCAAATTCATTCTATGAGACAGCATTATCCTGATATCAAAACCCAATAAGGACACAAAGAAAACTATGCACCAATATTACCCATGAACGTAGATGCCAAAATGCTCAATAAAATACTAGCAAACAGAATTCAACAACACATTAAAAAAATCATTCACCATCACCAAGTGGGATTCACATACCAGGGATGTAAGGATGGTTCAACATACACAAATCGATCAACATGACAGATCACAACAGAACCAAGAAGAAAAACCATACGATCATTTTAACAGATGTTTTAAAAGCATTTGATAAAATTTAACATATTCTTATAACAAAAACCCTCAACAAACTGGATATAGAAGGAACATATCTCAAAATAATAAAGGCCATATGACAAACCCACAACTAATATCCCACTAAATGGGAAAAAATTCACAGCCTTTCCTCTAAAACCTGGAACAAGACAAGGATGTCTACTCTCACTACTGTTACTCAACGTCATATTGAAAGTCCTGGAAAGAGCAATTAGGCAAGAAAGAGAAATAAATGGCAACCAAATTGGCGAAAAAGAAATCAAATTTCCTTTTTTCACAGAAGACATAATCCTATTCTTAAAGAAACCTAGGAACTCCACTGAAAACTTGTTAGAACTGACACATTCAGTAAAACTGTAGGATACAAAATCAACATTCAAAAATGAGTAGCATTTATATGTTCCAAGAGCAAACAATCTAAAAAGGAAATCAAGAAAGCAATTCAATTTACAATAGCTACAAAGAATATAAAATACATAGAAGTCAATTTAACTAAAGTGAAAGACCTAAACAGGAAAAACTATAAAATGGTTATGAAACAAATTAAAGAGGACATTAAAATGGAAAGATATTCCATGCTCATAAATAGGAACAATATTGTTTTGTTTTGAGACAGGGTCTTGCTCTGTCTCCAGGCGCCAGGCTGATGTGCAGTGGCACAATCTAGGCTCACTGCAATCTCCGCCTCCTGGGTTCAAGCAATTCTCCTGCCTCAGCCTCCTGAGTAGCTGGGACTAAAGGCGTGCACCACCACACCCAGCTAATTTTTGTATTTTTTAGTAGAGCCACGGTTTCACCAAGTTGGCCAGGATGGTCTCAATCTCTTGACCTCGTGATCTGCCCGCCTCCCAAAGTGCTGGGATTACTGGTGTGAGCCACTGCACCCGGCCACAATATTGTTAAAATGACAATACTGCCCAAATCAATTTACAGGTTCAACATAATCCCTATCAAAATAACAGTGAGATTCTTCACAGAAAAAAAATCCTAAAATTTACATGGAACCACAAAAGTCCCTGAATAGCCAAGGCAATCTTGAGCAAAAATAAGGCTGGAGGCCTCACATTACCTGACTTCAAAATATACTACAAAGCTACAGTAATCAAATCATCTTGATACTTGCATAAAAACAGATACACAGAGCAATGGAACAGAGAACCCAGATATAAATCCACACATTTATAGCTAACTCATTTTCAACAAGGTCGCCATAAACACACAATGGGAACAGTCTCTTCAGTAAATGGTGCTGGGAAAACTGGATAAAGAATATCCAGCTTGCAGAAGAATAAAACTATACCACTCTCTCTTACCATATTTAAAAAAATCAAATCAAAATGAATTAAAGACTTAAATCTAAGACCTGAAACTATGAAACTACTAGAAGAAAACATTGGGGAAATGCTTCAAAACATTGGTCTGGGCAAGATTTTTTGTGTAAGACCTCAAAAGCACTGCAACCAAAGCAAAAATAGATCACTGGAATTACATCAAGCTAAAAAGAGTCTATATAACAAAGGAAACAATCAATAAAGTGAAGAAACAAGTCACAGAATGGGAGAAAATATGTACAAACTATCAATCTGACAAAAGATTAATAATAAGAATATATAAAGAGCTTAATTCAACAGCAAAAGAAAAAAAATGCCACAGATAATCCAATTTAAAAGTGGGCAAAAGACCTGAATAAATATTTGTCAAAAGACATACAAATTGCCAACAAGTATATGAGAAAATGCTCTGAATCACTGATTTTCAGAGAAATGCAAACCAAAACCAAAATGAGACATCATCTCATCCCAATTAAAATAGCTTTTATAAAAAAAACAAGGAATAACAAATGCTAACAAGGATGTGGAGAAAAGGGAACCTTTGTACACTGTTGGTGGGAATGTAAATAAGTAGAGTCACCGCGGAAAACTGTATAGAGGTGCCTCAAAAAATAACAAAACTACCATTTTATCCAGCAACTCCACTACTGAGTATATACCTAAAAGAAAAAAAAAATCAATGTACTGAAGACATATCTGTACTCCCATGTTTATTGCAGAATGATTCATAATGGCCAAGATACGGAATCAACCTAAGTATCCATCCGTGGAAGAACAGATTTTTTAAAATGTGGTTTACATACACAATGGATTATCCAACTGTAAAAAAGAATGGATTCATGACATTTGCAGCAACATGGATGGAACGAGAATTCATCATGTTAAGTAAAATAAGCTGAGAACAGAAAGACAAATATCTCATGTGCTCATTCATATGTGGGAGCTAAATAAGGAATGCATCAAGAGACAAAGTAGACTGGTGGTTACCAGAGGCTGGAAAGGGAGGCAGGGAGAGAGTGATTAAAAGAGGTTGATTAATGGGTACTAATATACAGTTAGATATAAGAAATAAGACCTAGAAGTAGTAAGACCTAGTGGTCAATAGATAGTAGGGTGACTATAATTTATAATAATCCATTGTATATTTCAAAATATCTAAAAGGGAATAGTTTGAATGGTTTCTAGCATAAAGAAGGTAAGTATTTAAGGTAACAGATATCATATGTAAATTTTATGTGAACTTATTAAATTATCACATGTCCTGAAAATATGTATATCTATTATGTTTCAATTTTTTAAACATGTATTTAATTATATCATTAGCCCTGTAATATATAATGTACAGAATTGTTAAACATACAATAACAGCACCAAGGAGGCAGTGGGAACAAAGCTATATTGGAGAAGGAAATAACACCATATGGTAACTCAAATCCACAAGAAGAATCAGAGTAAATAAGAGGGTATATATAATAAATTAAATATATAGACACTACACACCTGTTCTCCCCTTTTTTCTATTAGCTTCCTTAAAAGACATAGCATGTAAATTCAGAGTCAGAAATGATGATAATGCCAAATCACCAAAAATTTGTCCACATAAGTGATGGAGATACGACATCTTTGCATTCTAATGGATCAGTGTACACTAACTTCGTTTCATGCACAAAAGTATGAAAAATATTGTATAAAATTACCTTCAAACTATAAGACATACATGAAACATAAATAAATCTATGTTTAGTCTTGGGTACTATCTCTAAGATACATTACTATATACATGTGAATATTCCAAAGTTTGAAAAAAATTGAATAGAAAACAAAAAGTAAAACAGCAGATGTAAAAAATAACAAGCAATTAAATAATAGTATTAAGTGTAAGTAAACTAATCCAATCAAAAGGTGGATTATGCAGATTAGATTTTTTTGAAATCCAACTGTATGCTGTCTATAGAAATATACGTTAGATTCAAAGACACAAACAGGTGGAAAGTAAGACAAATAAAAAATACCATGTAAACAACAGTCATAAAAAAGCTGGAGTGACTGTACTAATGCCAGGCAAAATATTTTAAATCAAAAAGTGTTACTATAAAAAGTAGGGCCATTTTATCATGAAACAATGGATAACCCAACATAAAGATTTAACAGTTATAAAGACACATGCATTTGCAAGTGAAATTGGATATTTGGCTGAGGAAACCTCTAAACAATTTGCTGAAGGAGTGGCCTGGGTCCTCCAGATCACTTAAATAAAACACAAGAAGTGAGAATGACTTAAAGACAGAATTGTTAAGCAAAAAGGAACCAGTACTTAAAGATGCAGAAAATTCTCAACCTACCCATATGGAAAAGAACATGAAAGTCTAAGGGTGTGGCCAAATGACCATTTGATAAGATTAGCATGGATGTGGACCACCCCAGGAGGAAAACTGTCAAACTGAAATGAAGAAATAGTAGATGCGAAGAAATGAAGGAAGGCTGGTATATTTCTTGGATTTTACAGGATGGGACCACAGAGCAATTCAGCTGCAAATGTGTGCTACTCTTTAAAACAAAGAAGGACCCTAAAAGCAATTCAGAGATCATCTGGGATGCCTTCTTGGTTCAACAAGAGTGGACCACTGCCTTGCTTTCAACAGGCCAGATGCCACCACCCCTGGCTAATGAATTTTTCAATTCTTTCATAGACAGTCTTGCCATGTTGCTCAGGCAGGTCTTCAACTCCTGGCCTCAGTGATCCTCCTACCTCAGCCTGCCAAGTAGCTGGGATTACAGGCATAAGCCACCAAACTCAAACTACCATTGCATTTTGGAAGCATATATTTGGTTTCACAGGGTCATATGTGGAGGAGAATTTGCCTCAGGATGAATCATACCTTGGGCTCAACTGCATCTGATTGAGATAATATTTAGATGAGATGTTGAACTTTAAAGTTGATGCTGGTATAAGACTTTTGGGGTGACTGCGGCAAAATGAATATAATTTGCATGCAGGAGGACACAAATGCATTGCGGCGGGGGGAAGAAGCAGAGCCAGAATGTTACAGATTCAGTGTTTGTGTCCTTGCCAAATTCTTATGTGAAAATTCTAACTCCTAATGTGATGATATATGGAAATGGCCTCTTTGGGAGGTGATTAAATCATGAAGGCAAAACCCTAATAAATGGCATTCGGGCCCTTTTTAATTTTTGCCAATCTGATAGATGGGCAATATTATGGTTCTGTTTTCCATTTCCCTAAAGATTAATGATATTGAGCATCTTTTCATGTTCTTACTTTCCATCTGCTTATCTTCTTTGGTGCAGTGTCTATTCAAATCTTTAGCTCACTTTAAAAAATTGAGTTCCTTCTCTTGAGATTTTGGAGTTCTTAAAATATTCTAGGTATAAGTCATTTATCAGATCCATGCTGTTTAAATACTTTCTCCAGTATGTGGCTTATCTTTTCATTCTCCTAGCAGCATGTTTTCAACAGCAGAACTTTATAATCTTGAAAAGTCTGTTTTATCACTTTTTCCTTTCGTGGATCATGGTTCTGTTATTGTAGCTAAAAAGAATCTTTGCCTAACCAATGCTAGCAGACATGACACCAAAGAAAACAAGCAGATGGAAAATAACTACATGAAAAGATGTGCAACATCATTAGTCATTATGGAAATGCCACTTTTAAAACCTGAAAAAGATTGTTCTCAGCCAGGCATGGCAGCTCATGCCTATAATCACAGCACTTTGGGAGGCTGCAGCCAGATGATGGACTGAAACCAGGAGTTTTAGACTAGATCTCTTGAAGTCAGTAGTTTGAGACTAGCCTGGGCAACAGAGCAAAACCCCGCCAGACAAACTGGTACAGCACGGCTCAAGGACTCGGGCATGCAAATACACTATTAAGACAAAAAATTTCAGAGCTTAGTTCCCTGGAAGTGAGCAAAGGACAATCATGGAAACAAGCTTAAGAATGGGCAAGGTTTGAGCAGCCCCAGCCTGTTGAGCTAACCCTCTTCTGCACACCTTTCATCAGGTTAAGTAAGTTCCTTTCTATTGCGTTGCTAAGAACTTTAATCAGGAATCAATATTAGATTTCGTCGAAGGCTTTTTCTGTATGTATTGGAATCACCATATGGTTTTTCATTTTAGTTTGTTTACCTGGTGAATTACATTGATTGCTGTTCAAATATTAAACCAACCTTGCATTCTTGGATTAAACACCACTTGGCCATATGTATTAATTCTTTCATACATGTTAGATTTGAGTTGCAAAAAGTCTATTTAAAATTGTTCATGTATGTTCATACAGAATACTGGTCTATATTTTCTATGATGGATTTTAATATAAGGGTAATGACAGCCTCATGAAATGAGTTGTGAAGTATTATATCCTCTTCAGTTTTCTAAAACTGTGTTAATGAGCATTATTTCTTCCTTAAAAGTTTGGTAGAATTCACCACTGAAACCACCTGAACCTGGAATTTTCTTTCACAATGATTTTTTTTTTCCTGCAAATTCAAATTATTTAACTGATATTAGATTATTTGTGTTATCTGCTTCTTCAGTGAGCTTTGGTAGTTTGTGTCTCTCTAGGAATATGTCCATTTGATCCAAGTTGTCATACTGACTGATAGAGTTATTTATAACATTCCTTTATCTTTTTAATATCTTTAGAATACATAGTGATGTTACCTCTCTCATTCTCAATATTGGTAATTTGTGTCTTCTTTTTATCCTGATGTGTCTGGCTAGAAATTTTTTAATAGTATGGATGTTCTCAAAGAACTAGCTTTCAGTTTCACTGATTTTCATTGTTGTTTTCTGTTTTAGTGATTTCCACTCTAACCTTTATTTCCTTGCTCTTGTTTAACTTCCTCTTCTTTTTCTAGTTTCTTAGAAAGCTATGATCATTGATTTATAACATTTCTTCTTTCCCAATACAGTCATTAATTTAGCTGTAAGTACTGCTTCGGCACCATCCCACAAATTTGTTATGTTGTGTTTTCATACTATTTTCTCTCTTCATTTTTTCAACCCATGGGTTACTTTAAAGTGTTATTAATTTACCAAATGCTTGGGAATTTTATAGATCTTTCTGTTACTGATTTCTAACTTAATTCCATTTAGGTCAGAATGTACATCTTGTATTACTTCAATTATTTCAAATGTATTGAGACATGTTTCATGGCCCAGAATTTGGCATATCTTTTTACAGGTTCTCCATGTAGTTGGAAAAAAAGAAAATACATATATATTCAGCTGTTGATGGGTGAACTGTTCTAAAAATGCCAAGCAGATCAAGACAGCTGACAGTGGTGTTAAAGTTTTCTATATTGTTGGTCATTTTCTATCTACGTATTCCATCAATTATTTGGAGAAAACTACTGAAATCTCCAAGTATAACTTTCTATTTCTTACTACTATTCTATTAATTTTGTTTCATGTATTTTAAAGCTCTAATGTCTAAATATCTAGGATTGTTTCTGGTTAACTGATCTCTTCATCATTAGGAAATGACATTCTTTATCCTTGATAATATCATTATCTCTGAAATCTACCTTACCATTAATAAGCCACTCTCACTTTCTTCATTAGGGTTACCACTGTATATCTTCCTCTATTTAGTTTTATTCTATTTGTGTCCATATATTCAAAGTATGCTTCTTATAGGCAACTTACACTTTGGTCTTGTTTTTTTAATCCAATCTGAAAATCTCTATCTTTTAATTGGGGTGTTTAGAGCACTCATATGTAGTATAGTTATTGATACGGTTAGCTTTAAGTTTACCACCTTGTTATTTGCTTTTGTTGGTCCCACCTGTTCTTTGTTCTCGTTTTCATCTTTTTATATCTTCTTTCAGATTGAGCGCTTTTAGGATCTCATCTTATCTCCTTTGGTGACTTACGAATTGTAACTCTTTGTCTATACACTATGTTTATTTCTTCACTTTCCACGCTAACACCCACTCCAATTTAACTTTTCTAGCTTGTGATCCAACCCTTCTCACCCACCATCATTTAAAAAAAAAAAAAAGACACTTCCTAGGATGTCTAATGAGCTTCACATTACTAAATCCTATGCTCTTTTCAGTCCTCGTCTTACTTATTTCATGGCAACATTTCAGTTTATCCTCTGTCCTGAATCACTCTTCACTTGGTTTCTATCACATGACACTCTCCAGATCATCTTATTTTTTTGTCCATAAATTCTTGATCTCCTTTGCACTTTAACTTCTACTCAGCTTGTAACATATAGAGTTCCTAATGGCTCAGTCCTAGCCCTTCTTGTTTCCTCTCAGAATCTTGAAAAGATGGTCCTCAGGGATTATGAAATAGTTCAAAGGCATTTTCAGGGGCAAAGTAATGAAAGAAATTTGTCTACATACGTTTTGAAAAGTTCAAATGTAAGATTAATGATGATCTGCATGAAAATTTCTTTTTTTTTTTAAGTTACCATTCACTATAATATCCCCTTATATTCACTCTCTGTTGATACTTTCAGATCAGCTATAGTTAGCATTTACTTAAATATAATAGTATAAAACCCAAGTAAACTTTCAGATTATTTTCACAAAACCCCGAAGTCCATTTGCTGTGTTGATAAGGATAAAGAAGAAACCAAGAGAAAAGAGGCATTCCTCAGCTAAAACAGGTAAAAATTCTTGATACTGCTGAGAAGCTAGTCAATTCAAATTTAATGCCTGGGAAGAAACAAGCTATTGACAAAATTTCTTTATTAAATGATTCTACTGGATGTCATATATTATCATGGAACACAATGTAGAAGAGCAATTACTATCACATGAGTGTTTCAGCATATATTTTGTTTTACAATTGGATAAATTACCTGTGGAGAAAATATAAATCAGTCCTTGACATATATATAATATATGATAAGGTGAAAGTACTCAAGAACTTTTTATTCTGCATTTCAGTGAAAACTTATAGTACAGGGAAGACAGTTTTTATTTAGACGATACTTTTGTGAGCTACAACATAAGGTGAAAAGTTGGAACATATTCAAAATTGACAAAGCATGAAGTATATAAATAGCAAAAACATACACTTTTATATGAAACAGGAGTCAACAATATGCCTCCTGATTATAACTGAGTGTTGAAGGAAATAATGGAAAGTAAATATCATCAAATATTGCCTATTCAGAGTATGTGCTCTCAGATGTTGTGGAGGGAAATGGCAGCATTTGCAAGATTATTCTTCCCACTCAAGTTTGCTGGCTGTCAAGGAAAAAAGTGGTGACAATTTTCTAATATGAAGGATGAGATTAAAAATATTCTTTATAATGCCAACAATATCAAAAAGTAATTCTATGTTTTCTAGAGGCCTGCTTAAGTGGAGTATAGCAGAAATATATCTAGAATTTTACATAGCATGAAACTACTACTTCAGGAACAAAATACCCTGATTTTTAATGCTTAGATTAAAATATCACATTTTTCAAAGTCACCAAGCTATGTTGCAAACAGCTCAATTGCTAGGATGTGATTCCTTCCCAAAACCTGATGGTTTTCTTCACTCATCAGAGTGAGACCGATTATACTACTGTGTGTATAAAGAACACAACTAAATGTTAAAATAAAACATGGGAAAATACTTTACAGATACTGACGAAGTAAAAAAATAAGTTAAGAATCCACTTGTTCCTGTCTTCCAAACATTCAGGCTGGTTGAAACATTCACCCCTATAATTGTTTAATATTATAAGCTTGTCAATCAAGCAACTGAAACAGCACAAGATATAATCTTCAGGGAGAAATCTTCTGAGAATCTCTCAGTCTGTGTTTGACCTTGCTATTCCAAAACATCTGACAGAGTCAGCAAACACAAGTTGCAAGTCCTGACAATCTACAATTGTGGCATAAAATTTCCTAATTTAGTAAACATATAGGGTAAAAAAAATCAAAATGTCTAGATCTAACCTACATCTCAAACTATGCATCATCAAATTAAAAACAAGTACTTTGTAAAAAGCTGCAAAAATAAAAAAAAATTATCCTTCTTAATGACAATAAAAACATTAATTTCTAAAATACTGCTTTACTAGGGGCCAGGCACAGTGGCTCATGACTGATTACAACTTTGAGAGGCCATGGCAGGCGATCACTTGAGGTCAGGAGTTTGGCCAACATGGTAAAACCCTGTCTCTACTAAAACAAAAATTAGCCAGGCATGATAGTACACACCTGTAGTCCTAGCTACTCAGGAGGCTGAGGCACGAGAATCACCTGAATCCAGGAGGCAGAGGTTGCAATGAGCCGAGATTGTGCCACACTGCACTCCAGCCTGGGTGACAGACTATCTAAAGTTGCTAAGGCCTGAATTTCAATTTCTAGCCCAGCCTTCTTCTCTGAGCTCCAGGCTTACTTACCTAACCAACTGCCTTCCAAACTTTACCACTTGATGTCTCATTGGCACATTAAACATAGTGGGTCCAAAACCAAACTCTTGCTATCTTCCATATAGCTTTCCATTTTCCAAGCTCACTGAAAACATCTTATTCCTGGCTGCCTATGCCAGAAAGCTAAGTCATCACCTAAGATGCAGCTTGAATTGATCTCTCTCTCCTCCTACTACTACCCACATAGTCCAAGTCACCTTCATCTCTACCCTGGACTATATTATAACCTCCTAATTAGTCTTCCTACAGCCCCTTATACCTCTTAGCATTAGTTTTCTATTGCTGCTAGAAGAAATTACCACAAACACAATGGCTTAAATACAACATTCATTTTTTGTTTACATTTCTGTAGAAATCTTACATGGATCTCAATGGGCTAAAATCAAGGTGAGTTTGATGCCCTTCTGAAGGTTGTAGGAGAGAATCTATTGGTTTTTCAAGCTTCTAGAAGCTACCCACATACCTTGGATTGTGACCTCCTTCCTTCATCTCCAAAACTAGCCATGTTGTATCTCTTTGACCATGTCTTTTGTCCCCATGTTCTACTTTTAAGGACCCTTGTGATTACTTTGAGACCCCTTTGCCTCCCCTTTGCCATGTAACTTAACATACTGACAGATTCTGGGAATTAGGATGTGGGTATCATTGGGAGGCCATTATTATGTCAACCATATTTTCTAATACATAAACTCATTTTCCACACAGTAGCCAGAGCAATCTTTTTAAAAACATAAATATGTTCATGACACTTCCTTCAATGTGTTACCACTCCTCTAAGGATAAAGTTCAAAATCCTAAACACGTGCCACAAATCCATGCATGGCCTGGTGCCTACCCCCTAGGCTTGTCCTCTGGCTCACTGTGTCCCAGCCACATAGGCTTCTCTATTTTTCTCAAGCACCAAGCTCCTTTCTGCCTCAGGATCTTTGCTCACACTCTCCCTGCTGTCTGAACAGCCCTCCCCACCTTCCAGGAAACCTTTCCCTGGTTAACGCTTGCTTAACCCTTCAGATCTCCATAAAAGTTAGTTTCACAGGGTGGCCTTCCTGATTGCCCCGTCTAGTACGAGCTCCCCCTACACTGTCATAGTACTCTTTTCCCTTCATATCTTTTTATCACAATTTGAATTAAATGTTATTTGTGTAATTATTTGTTTAATGTCTGCCTGCCTGCACCAGACTACATCATAAAGGCTGGGGCCTAGTCTGTTCTGTTCACCACTGTAAACCTTGGGACTTCACACCAACTAGCTTATAATAGGTGCTCAATAAATAAGTGAGTGCCATTGCATGTTACTCTATGACCAGCAGGCAAGTGGAGTATATGCAGTGTGGATATGCTGGACAAAAGGATGATTTGTGGCCCCAGGAAGGACCGAGCACAGTGGTGTGGGACTTTATCACACGACACAGTACAGTATGCAACTTACTAGTTATTAATTGTTCATTTCTGGAATTTTCCATTTCGTATTTTCAGACAGCAGCTGACTTCTAGTAACTGAAGTTGTGGAAAGTGAAACCCAGAAAGCGAAACTAAAAGAAACTAACAAATTACTACAGAAACCCACATGTAGAATGTTGATTTTTAAAACCAAACTGTGCTTATTGATAGCATTCGTGTGCTCATAGAAAGAAAAACAGTATTAGTAGTAACAAAATACAGTAGCAATGAGATAAATGTCTTATTTGGGTGGCAAAAGAAGAATGTGGGATGATCTGTGGAGGGTTCCCCAGTTTTAACAAAAGTCAGCCTGCTCTGCTAAAATCTAGCAAAATCACACAGGTGATTTCAAAGAAACTAATTTCTTAAAAAGAAATGAGATGATATAACAAACCAAGTATATAAAACATTCATTAATGCTTTTATAATTCTCACAAACATACAAATAATCCAACAGCAAATTCTGACATTATGTGTGATGAGGAGGGACAAAGAGACTGGAAGGCCTCAGAAGCAGCCTCGGGAAAGTCTCCCTCTGATCTTCTCTTGCCCTTCTGTCTCCTGCCAATCTTTCGTCCCTGAAGTGAGTCTCTGAAACCAGAATTCCTCTTCCCCAAAGTGAGTGAGAGAAAACTATAATCCCTCTCCTACAAAGCAAGCCATAAAAACTGGTACTGTAATATTTCCCTGCCGTTCTCTGTAGTAACTGGCCATAAAGAAATTCTCTAACCTACCTTGCCTTAGAGTAGGTCGTTGAGACCCTCATTCCAGATGGGTCCTTCCTCCTCCATAGGAGGAATGATACAGAGAGGCCAAGAAGAATCTGAACAAACAGACCTTGCTAGGTTTCCTCCCTCAGTTTATTAACATTAGAGCATATCCTTAGTCCAATCACATTTTTACACAGCTGTCTATTCTTCATGGGTCCTACGCATAAAAATAGAGATTTCCCTGGTCTCTGAAGCCCGATGATGTAAAACTCTGATTAGATTTGCTATGCTTTTACCTTGTTAACCTGTCTTCTGTTTTACGAGTGGTGGCTGTGATCCTTATAATGGGTGGGTGGTGAGGAAAGGTATTACACTTTTCCGACCCCACGTTGCACTTTAAATAAATAAATGTGTAAAAGCAAAGCAGATAAAAATACATGAAGTCATAATAAAAATACCAGAGTCAACCAAGGAAGGCGGACTTGCAGTTGAAATGTTCCAGAACCTCACTGAACGAAAACATCTAAGAACGTCGCCGTCTAGAGTTCGTAGAGTCCATCCTCCAAGTTTTAAACGGCTATCCACCAAGAAAGGAACAGAACCGACCGCTCCTCTTAGGCCCATTCAAGACAAGGGGGTCGAATTCCCTTGCTTTAAACGGGTGGGACTGGCAGGTAAACCTGAGGCAAATGACTGACTACAGGTTCCAAGGCCAGTTACTCCAATTAGTCTTTAAAAACGGTGAAGGGACTCGGGAGGTTGAGGCAATAGAATTGCTAGAACCCGGGAGACGGAGGTTGCGGTGAGCCGAGACTGCGCCACTGCACTCCAGCCTGAGCGACAGAGCGAGACTCCGTCTCAAAAACAACAACAACCAAAAAAAACGGTGAAGGGATGAAGGCTGAAACACCACAGGAAATAAAATAAATAATCGTAACAAGAAAACAGTAAAGCACTGGAGAATTCCACTGCTTAAAAAGGTGCAGACCGCACAGGCCAAAAGGCCCGGGAACTCTGGTGCCGGAACTCAACACCCAGACAGAAGCCGGCACTGGGAGGCAGTTCCGGTAGCCCCCTCCCGCCCCTCTCTCATCAACCCCGCCCACTGGGCCCGCCCCGTCCCGCTCGACTACTCACTGGATTCGCTTCCCACATAACGGTGACAAAATCAAGCGGAGAGAGCCTGTGGGAAGGGACTACGCGCGGGCCCTAAGTGTTGGATTTTTTTCTTCCGCGGGTCCCAGGGAGCGAAGGGACGGAGAAGCAACCTTTACGAAAGCCTTCCTTCTCCCCCGCCCCGTCACAAGCCACTGTCTTCGGACCACCCAACCTCCCGACTTCCGCCCGACGCTGGCCAATCAGAGCTGTCCCCGCCCCACTCCCACAGGCTCGCCCCGCCCCTACGCGTTTTTCCGTAGGCTTATCGTCGTGGGCGGGGCTTACGAGTAACTGGCTTATGAAGCAGTTTAAAGTGTTTCTTTTCTTTTTTTTTTTTTTTTTGAGATGGAGTTTCGCTCTTGTTACCCAGGCTGGAGTGCAATGGCGCGATCTCGGCTCACCGCAACCTCCGCCTCCTGGGTTCAGGCAATTCTCCTGCCTCAGCCTCCTGCGTAGCTGGGATTACAGGCACGCGCCACCATGCCCAGCTAATTTTTTGTATTTTTAGTAGAGACGGGGTTTCACCATGTTGACCAGGATGGTCTCGATCTATGGACCTCGTGATCCACCCGCCTCAGCCTCCCAAAGTGCCGGGATTACAGGCTTGAGCCACCGCGCCCAGCCCGGAGTTTAAAGGGTTTCTGGTTCAGCTATACCACCCAGTGATCCTCAAGCTATAGCTAGCTGTATTTCTTTCCTATTAACCAATTTTTATTGCTGACGTGTAGCGGCCAAGAGTCACACAGGCCTGCCAATGGCATTTGGGAGAAACTTCAGAATCTTTAAATATCTTTATTCTTGAAATGGAGATGGTAGTAATAACAGTATCTCCCTAAGGGTGTACTGAGATTATTGAAAGCATTTAACACAGTATTTGGCACACACAGTTCAATAAGTGACAGTTATTTGCTCACAAAAAAACCTTCAGATACGGTCGCTACCCTCGCGAATTGTATAATCTAGAAAAGAAAGCAAAAAATAAGTAATGTAGGAAAGTTAAAAAATGCAATATGATTTATAAGTAATACGGTGAGTAGAGCTCTATGCGAGCATTTTTACCTAGGGTAGAGTGTCAGGAAAACTCCCTCCAGAAGTTTAAGCTAAAACCATGAGGATATATTTCTACTGATGTAAAGAGATCTAACAGAGTGAAATAATATTCCATGCCACAAAGGATCTACCCCACAGGAAATGAAAATAAAATAGCTTGTTATAGATCCTTCTGGACTTTTCTATGCCTCTACACATTAAAAAAAGAAATGTGATCAAAGAATACCTATAGATTTAGAACCTGATTTTCTTTTTCACCTTAAAGATGATGTGGATATCCTTCCATTCCATTAAGTATAAATCTATTTCATCATTTTATTTATTTACTTAAATTTAGATGAAGTCTGGCCCTGTCACCCAGGCTGGTGTGCAGTGGCATGATCTCGGCTCACCGCAACCTCCGCCTCCCAGGTTCAAGTGATTCCCCTGCCTCAGCCTCTTGAGTAGCTGGGATTACAGGCACCCGCAACCAGGTCCACCTAATTTCTGTAATTTTTGTGGAGACAGGTTTTCACCATGTTGGCCAGGCTGGTCTCAAACTCCTGACTCCCGGTGATCCGCTGCCTCGGCCTCCCAAAGTGCTGGGATTACAAGTGTGAGCCATCTGGTGCCTGGGCATTCCATAATTTCTGTGTATGCTATGTACACACAAACACACACATTTGAAATAATCTGCATAGACATGTAAGTGGTTTTCTATTTTTCACTATTCCAAAAAAAATGCTTCAACAGGCATTTCTTCACATTTGTCCATTTAGTTCCTTGGAATTAATTCTTGGAAATAAAATTGTTGAATAGGAGATTATTTTTGCCAAACGGTTAACCAGTTGCTCCATTGTCATTTATTGAATAATCCATTCTTTCCTCGTTACTTTGAAGTGCCACTGTTAATTACAATCTAAATTTGCATTTACATACACATATGTATATATACACGATATATCTGTTTCTGAACATTCTCATCTATTAATTATCTGCTTATTCCTATGCTATGCCACAGTTATAATCATTACATCTTTACATATTTGCCTTTTCATAAAGGAACCTCTCTCCTAATTTTCTTCTTTTTCACAATTTTCAATATCATGAGGCTTCCCATTCAGAAATATTTCTCTTCTATATCTTTAGATATGCTTTTTTAAAAATTTCAGATCTGCATCAGAATCTGTAAAAAAAAATGTTTTCACAGAGATTTGCATAATCCTTGGGAAGTTTGTTCCTAGATATTTTACAGTTTTTTTTGTGAATGGGATATTTCTCATTGCTATAATTTAGGAAAGCTATTGATTTTTGTTTATTTGCCTTGTATTCTACCACCCTGTGAAAAAATGTCTTATTAGTTCTAATGGCTTAACAACTCATCTCTCCGAATTCGTACATAGACAATCATTATCACCTACAAATAATGCATTTCTTTCTTCCTATTGCATTGGTCAAAACCTCAGAAAAATGTTTAAGACTACAGGACAAGATAAAGAATATCCAGCTTTAATGCAGTAAGGCAAGCATGTGCCCATTGGTGCTAGTTGGTATTTTTTTTTTTTTTTTTTTTGAGACAGAGTCTCACTTTGTAACCCAGGCTGAAGTGCAGTGGTGCAATTTCAGCTTACTGCCACCTCTGCCTCCTGGGTTCAAGTGATTCTCCTGCCTCAGCCTCCCAGGTAGCTGGGACTGCAGGAATGCACCACCATGCCCAGCTAATTCTGCATTTTTAGTAGAGACCAATTTTACCATGTTGGCCAGGCTGGTCTCGAACTCCTAATCTCAGGTGATTTGCCCGCCTCGGCCTCCCAAAGTGCTAGGATTACAGGTGTGAGTCACCACACCCACTAGTTGGTATTCTTAAAATACCCTATCATTTTTAAAGAAATTTTCTTCTATCCTATTTTACTACATGCTATGAATCAGGAAAGAGTGCAAAATTTTACCAACTGTTCTTAGCCTCTATCGCTATATTTGTTTTTCACTCTGACTCTTTTATTTAATGAATTATGCTAATAGATTTCCTAGTGTTCAACCCATTCTTACATTTCTGAAATAAACTCTGCTTTATCACGTTCTCTTATTTTTTTTATCAAATGAAACCCATGCTGGGTTCTATTTGTTAATCTTTTATTTAGGATTAAAATGTATTTATAACCAATAAAATTGGTCCATTGTTACTGATTTTTGTGCTTGTCTTAACAAGTTTTGGTATCAGAGTAATGCTAGCTTTGAGGACTGAACAGTAGCATTTTAAGTGTTTGAGGGATTAGCTCTTCCTTGAACTTGGGAGTGAATTTTTATAAAGCAGGTTTAACTAGAAAGGTTAGGGCCAGGTTCTCAATCTTTTGTGAAGTTGGAGCTATCCTTTGTTTTTATGAAGATGTGGTGTTGCCTGAGCTAGGAGAGTGGGATGGAAACAACTGGTTTGAGTACATACTGGGTGAACAGTTCCTTAAAATATACTGATCTTGGGAGGCTGAGGCAGGTGGATCACAAGGTCAAAAGATCGAGACCATCTTGGTCAACCTGATGAAACCCCGTCTCTACTAAAAATACAAAAAAATAGCTGGGCATGGTGGCGCGTGCCTGTAATCCTAGCTACTCGGGAGGCTGAGGCAGGAGAATTGCCTGAACCCAGGAGGCGGAGGTTGTGGTGAGCCGAGATCGCGCCATTGCACTCCAGCCTGGGCAACAAGAGCGAAAGTCCGTCTCAAAAAAAAAAAATATATATATATATATATATATACTGATCTACCCCAAAGTAACATGAAGGGAAGTGAAAACAGCTATATAAATTTTAGTGATTTTTTTTCTTAATTTTACTGCTTTAGGACCACTGAGTTAAACAGCATGTATTAGAATGGCCCTTAATGATTATTTAGCACACACAAAGTATTTAAAATTTTTTTAATAAATGGCCACTATTCTAAAACCAGGAAATTTCAAATTTAATAATACGGACCTCCAGGTTTGCTTTCACACTGTATTCCCATATGTCAGCAACGGGCTGCAGCCATGTTGAGTCCTTTGGACTGGGAATAGGCTGTCAGTCTCATTTAAATTACCTCCCTAGGCCCTTTTAGGTATTTGGGCTTATACCTAATGAGACACCTCTTATTTTGCTGAGGCAACATAAGATCTAGGATTTTCTAAAATATCCTCACAGAAAACAACCTTACCAATCTCACCCATAATTTTCTCCAGAGTGAGCTCCATCATTGTAGCCCAAACTCTCATGGGTTTTAGCAGATTACAGCAGTTTCCCCTTATCTGCAGGGAATACATTCCAAGACCTCTAGTAGCTGCATGAAGCCACAGAAAGTAACCAACTCAGAATACACTGTTTTTTTCAATCTGATAACCAAGACAGCTACCAAGTAACTAATGGGCAGGTAACATACAGGCATAGCTCAAAGGTATTTCCAGTCCACTTCCAGACTATTACAATAAACAAAATATTACAAACCAAGTCATACAAATGTTTTGCTTTCCAAATGCATATAAATCTTATGCTTATACTATACTGCAGCCCAGTAAGTGTACAATAAATAGCATTATGTCTATAAAAATGCACATATCTTAACTTAAAAATACTTTATTGCTAAAAAACGCTAACAATCAGCTGGGCATGGTGCCTCATGCCTATAATCCCAGCACTTTGGGAGGCCAAGGTGGGCAGATCACTGAGGTCATGAGTTCAAGCCTGGCCAACATGGTGAAACCCCATCTCTACTAAAAATACAAAAATTAGCCAGGCGTGGTGGTGGGTGTCTGTAATCTCAGCTACTTGGGAGGCCGAGGCACAAGAATCACTTGAACCTGGGAGGCAGAGGTTGCAGTGAGCCAAGATCATGCCACTGCACTCCAGTCTGGGCGACTGAGCAAGACTCCATCTCAAAACAGAACAAAACAAAATAACAATCATCTGAGTCTTCAGCAAGTGACAATCCTTCTTGCCTTAATGTTGATTGATCAGGATGGTGGTTGCTGAAGGCTGGGTGGCTATAGTAGTTTCCTAAAATAATAATAGCAGTTTGCCATAATCGACTGACTCATCTTTCATGAAAGACCGCTCTGTAGCGTGTGATGTGATTTGATAGCATTTTACTCGCTGTAGAACATCTTTCAAAATTGGACTCAATCCTCTCTTCTCAAACCCTGTTGCTGCTTTATCAGCTAAGTTTGGGGACTATTCTCAGTCCTTTGCTGACATTTCAACAACGTTCACAGCATCCTCACCAGAAGTAGATTCTATCTCAAGAAACTTTCTTTGCCCATCCATAAGAAGCAACTCCTTATTGGTTCAAGTTTCATCATGAGATTACTGCAATTCAGTCACATCTTCCGGGTCCACTTGTAATTCTAGTTCTCTTGCTATTTCTATTACATCTGTAGTGACCTCCCTCTATTGAAGTCTTCAATCCCTCAAAGTCATCCATAAGGGCTGGAATCAACTTCTTTCAAACTCCTGTTAATGTTGATATTTTAATCTTCTCCCATGAATCATGAATGTTCTTAATATTATTTACAATGGTGAATTGTATATAAAAGGTTTTCAAATTATTTAAATCCATAAGAGGAATCACTATATATGGAAGCTATACCTTTACAAAATGTATTCCTTAAGTAATTAGACTTGACAGTCAAAATAACTCCTTGATCTATGAGCTACAGAATGGATGGCATGTTAGCAGGCATTAAAACAACATTAATTTCCTTTTACATCCCTATCTGAACTCTTGGGTAACCAGGCACATTGTCCATGAGCAATAATATTTTGAAAGAAATCTTTTTTTCTGAAGAGTAGGTCTCAATAATGGGCTAAAATTATTCCGTAAACCATGCTGTAAACAGAGGTGCTGTCATTGGGCTTTGTTGTTCCATTTCTAGAACACAGGCAGAGTAGATTTAACATAATTCTTAAGGGCCCTAAGGTTTTTAGAAATGATAAATGCAGTTGCGGTGGCTCATGCCTATAGTCCCAGCACTTTGGGAGCCAAGGTGAGCGGATCTCCTGAGGTCAGGAGTATGAGACCATCCTGGGCAGCATGACGAAACCTGTCCCCACTAAAGATACGAAGGTTGTCTGGGTGTGGTGGGATGCATGCCTGTCATCCCAGCTACTCAGGAGCCTGAAGTGGGAGAATTGCTTGAAACTGGGAGATGAAGGTTGCAGTGAGCCAAGATCAGCCATTGTACTCCAGCCTGAGTGACAAGAGTAAAACTCCATCTCAAAAAAAAACATAATATTAATAAATAAAATAAAATGAATTTTTGTATTGGTAAAATAATAATAATAATAATAAAATGTCTGGATTATTGTGAGAATTACCAAATGTGACACAGAGACATAATGATAGCACATGCTGGTAGAAAATCGGAACTGATGGACTTGCTTGAGCAGGGCGCCACAAACCTTCAATTTGAAAAAAAAAAAAAAAGGCAACGTCGGTGAAGCAGGATAAAGCAAAGCGCAATAAAAGAAGATGTGCCCGCAGACAGCATGGCTATACTGATGGGAGGATTCACATCTTGGGGAAAACAGGAAGGGAATGGCGTGAGATTTCATTATGCTGCTCAGAATGGCATGCGATTTTAAACATAATTATTTATCTCTGGAATCTTATATTTAATATTTTGAGGTGATGGTTGACAGCAGAAAACTGAAATCACGGGGAGTAAAATTGGGGATGGGCAAATACCACTGCGCAGCTGGTTCTCCATATCCATGGGTTCCACAGTCACACATGTGGTCAACCACGGAGCAGAAATATTGAGGAAAAACAGATGGTTGTGTCTATACCAAGCATGGACAGACTTTTTTTCCTTGTCATTATTCCCTGAACAACACAGTATAACAACTATTTACGTAGCATTTGTACTGTTGTTAGGTATCACAAGTAATTAGAGATAATTTAACATACACAGGAAGATACATGTAGGTTATATGCAAATATGTGTAGGTTATAGGCATCATTGTATATCAGGGACTTGAGCACCCCAGGGTTTTGGAATCCAAGGAGAGTTCTGGAACCAACTCCCCATGGATATCAAGAGATGACTGTACTCTCTGCCTGCAACGCCTGCAATTTCCCCCTGGTATGTAGCCTAATGCAGGGTATGTATCATCATAGTTTGCATCATAGTTCCAGGCAAAGAGCCACTGCCGTAGAAACGATGCATAGTGATCACAGTCACTAGTGTTCTCAAAAAGACTAAACATTTTACTTTATCTTTCATATTTTCTACATGGCTTAATGTCTTAAGCCATGCTAGCCCTCCCTGGAACCCCATGAAGTTTTTTAGATTTTCAAATGCTGAGAGAGTTGAGAGGAAATTCCCAAGGGGAAATGGAAATCATCAGATGGAGAAAACAGGTAGATGGATGAAGAGAGCAGCAAGGTGAATTCATGAGAAAAAAAAATCAATCTCCTCTAACACAATAGAAGGAGGAAAGAGAACGAAGTAAGTGGTGACATACAGGATACAGTATTATCTATCATTTTAGTGTTATTATCACAACTGTTTTTATTCATAAAGTCCACATTTGCAACCAGAATTGGGGGAGCTCTAGAAACAGATATGGGAGACGGGCTGAATTAGACAGAAAGAAGTGGGAAATGGGAGGAAGGCGCAAAAGGAAAGCCAAGGGGGCCAGGAGAGGGTGAGGGAGGAAGGGGAGAAAAAGCTGCATTTGTGCCCATCCGCCTTGAATATAAAGACCCAGCCTCCATCTGAAAAAGAGCCAACAATGAGGGAGCCCCAGAATCAGCCCTGCTGTTGAAGTCTGACACGTTAACAACCCCAGCAGGAATTAAGAGGTGAAACAAGCAGATGAAACATTCACCGAAGCCGAGATAAGCATTTCTGGAAAGGAATTTTTCAAAAAATCAAAATGAATCTCACAAATCTTCCTAATTAGGAAACATGACAAGGAATTAAAAAAATGAAGTGCTAAATAACTCACCCACGCTAAATGGAAAGGCTCTATTTAGCATACCACTGATTATTAGTTTTAGCCGCTCAGGGAAATTATCTACGCACAATGATGGGCATCAGCATTCAGCTCACAGCGGCAGTCAAAAGCAGCAGCTGAGATGTGTGGCCATCCTAATTAGAGGATGGAGAATTCTGAAAAGACTCTGGAGCTGTGACATTCCTGGCTGGGGCTTTCCTTCCAGGAATGCCACATTAGGGTTTTGGTCATCACATTGTAAAAAAAGGGCTTAATGGGAATGATCCGGAAAGGGACAACAGAAATGACTTAGAAAAGAGCGTGAGAAGCTTTGAGGTTCAGAGCAGAAAGCAGGCAAAGACTTCCATAAGAAATCATTTTTGAAATTAGGGGAGAGTGAGGTAAGCAGAAGCCTCGGGTGGTGAAAAGGGCAGCCAGGTGTACTGCTTGACTCAGGTCACTCCAGGCATGTTGGGGTTTAGCCTGTTTGTAATGAGCACGCCTGGGGTGTAAAGAAATTACAACAGATGATCTAATATGAATTAGCCTTCAATTCTTCATTCAATAAATATTTAGCAAGCACCCTCCATGTTCCAGGCACTGTCGGCAGTCTCTTGAATAGATAAGTGAATAAAATGGGTTTTAAAAAGCCTTTGCCTTTACGGGATTTACATGCTAGTGGGTGGGCAGGCCTTGGGGTAGGGACGTGTGGAAATAGACGATAATTGATAATAAATAAGTACTTTGTATAGTGTGTTCTAAGGTGATAAGAACTATAGAAAAAAACATCGATTGGGGCAAGGAATATTGGGAGTACTCAGGATGGCCCTCATTGAGAAGAGAACATTTAAGGAAAAACGTGGAGGAGGTAAGGAAGTAAGAGTGATAGATACCTAGACAAAAGGCATTCCATGCAGAGGGAGCAGCTGGTACAAGCTTTCCAAGCAGCACTATGCCTGATGTGATAAGGAAGAGTGAGGGTGTGTGTGTATGAGAGAGAGAGAAATTCTGTGTGTCTGTGTGTGTTTGGGAAACAGAGTGGGGGGGATGATACGCAGGTTGAACAGGGTGTGGTATAATAATTAACAAATACATCAGGTAAGCAGTGTTATGAGTGACACTGTGGCAGTTAGTATGTGCTGTTATAAGCTCTGTTAACAAATATAATTTGCACAAGCACCCCACGGAAGTAGCTACTCTTACTACTCTCATTTTACCTGTGAGGGAACTGAGACACAAAGAGATCAGCTAACTCATCCAAGGCCAAAGACGGGAGCCTTGGTGCCTGGCTCCGGAGCCCACGCTCCCGGTTGCTGCCTCATGTAGTCTCTCAACGTGGTTTTAAGCCATCTATTTTTGATACGAGTTCTGATTACTCAGCCTTGCTTGGATTCAAGTGTACTCCTAGGGTAAATTTATGTTTCCCTTAAAAAGAAAATGTAGCTCACTGCTTTATCATTCCTGACCTTTCCTGGCCCTTTGTTTCTTTCCCCTACCAATTCAGGAGCAGTTCTTTCCTACTAGTTTATCCCTGCAGTCCATTGTTTTTGCCCAGCAAATAAAGCAAATGTCTATGGATAGAGAGCTTCCATTCAGTTTCTGAGGGAGTAGAGGTGGTACTTATCTGTTTTAATAATGCCCTATGAATCACTAAGAGACAAAACAGAGCACACATTGAGTTAAAAGCTAGGTGTCACTTTTTCTTCTACTCCAAAAGGCACTGTGTGGCGGGGTATGTTTTAACACAACCATCGCTAGCTCCAGCTTCTCACGCTCTCTGTCCTGTTTTCCCAAGACACAGTACTTTTATACTGAAAACCACTGAATTGTAAAACCATTGAACTTTAAATAGATAAGTTATATGTGAATTACACCTCAACAAAGCTGTTACAACAAGTAATTTTTTTTTAAATGACAGGATCTTTGGCTTTCACCTCCTGTGTTGATCCCCCTGCCTGACTTCCATCCTCCCTCACATACCTTCAGGGGGCACAGAACCATACTCAGAAAGACGATCACCATTCCAGAACCCCATGCACTCCACCCCACATTACAACTTTGTTTTGACTCCAGGGATTACAGCAGTGTGCCAAGGAAAATAAATGACTTTCCCACTAGATCTTCGGTACCAATTTTCCTTATTAGAAAAAAAAATCTAACATCATTTTTAATGTTAAAGCAAATGTGTATATTATGAAGTAGAAGGCAATATTCACTTACATGGGGCTTTTTGTTTTTAACTTTTGAGACAGAGTCTCCTTCTGTTGCCCAGGCTGGAGTGCAATAGCATGATCTCAGCTCACTACAGCCTCCACCTTCCAGGTTTGAAGCAGGTTCTTGTGTGTGGTTAGCTGCTTTAAGCCGGAGTGGGAACGGTGTATGTCCTCTGCTGTCGTTGAGAGAGAGAGAGATTGAGATACATTGTTAGTGGCTAAAACAGGAGACTCCTGGACTGATCCAAGCTCAGTCCCACTAAACCATGTGATATTGTGCATAACACATCCCATTTTGGGGCCTCAGTTTCTCATCTAAAAATGAGATGATTGAACCAAGTGATGTCCAAGGTTGCCGCCCTCTCTCCAAGTCCATGATTTGGTGTCATACTGAGACAAATCAGATGCTGGGCTCAGATTGATCAGCACCAAGATGCCCAGAGATATAGGAAACAAAAGATTACAGTCCCTGTCTTTGTGAAAGTTTTCATCTACTGAGGGAGACTATAAAGTGAATTTACAAGCCATCCTCAGGACACAAGTGGCAAGAAGGAACTCAGAGTAATGAATGATCAGAAATCTGGTTCCAATCCCTTGCTTTGAATCAACTGTGAAGCTAAATGACCAGGAGGCCCTTACCCTTCCAACCCCTGGGCCGTTTGGGCCAGGACACTTTGACACAAAGGCACTCCCTGTTGATCTTCGAGGTAGCCCCAAATCACAGACTAAGAAACCAAACTCTCAGGGTAGGAAGGGATGTTAGCCATGATCCCATCCAAAACGCTTCATCTACATTCGGGGTTTGCGATAATGCTTTCAACACACTTACAGTCTTTTTATTTGATACAAGATTCTTAACATTAACCCAAATCTTAAATAATCATAAAATTGGAAGAAAAATATAATATCCTTCTCTTCAAAGCCCAGTGAATTCAATATGGAATGATTTTAAGACACGTCTTATCATGGCATAGGGTTGAACAAGATCTGCCTGGCAACCGCTTATTGAAAAGCATTGCTCTGAAAAAAATCAACTTCTACCCTGTGTTGTAGGGTGTTCATGCGTTTTCTTATGTCATCACTTCATATCCACTCCTGCTCCCTGAGGCAACAGCGAGCATTTCTGTAGGTCTCCAGTCACATGTCTTTGCTTTTCTGAACATACCAGGAGATCTAAGAAAGTGAAAGTAAAAGGAAATAAAAAGGAAAAACTGCTTGCGCTCTCTCTCATTCAACTGTTTCATTATCATTTGTTATAGAATAATTTCTATCGGCCCTAGCGTCCTGGATTTACATTTACTCTGGGGACTAGACTAAAAATCTCTACTGCTGGCAGGGATCTTGAGGAAGGCTTGTCTAGTTGATATAGGAGGATTAAATATTTGACCCACGGGTTTTCTTACAATCCAGATATTCTAGGGTGCAGAAAGGAGTAGTGGTCCCTCACAGATGGTCCAAAATGGTTTTTTGTCCACCCTGATTGGAAAATATGCTCATTTCTAACACAAGATGGCGCTGGCACACAGGAAAGAACATTGCTGATTAAAACAAAACAATCCATGAGCACAAAAGTTTTAATAAGCCAGATGACTATTTTGTTTCTGGACAAGACCAGCTTTTGTCAAGCACATTTTAGAATAGCTTTCTGGGGTAGAAATAATCTAATTGTGGTGCTTTACCCTAAATCAAGCAAAGGGTCAGGACTGAATGAAAGCAGTACAACGTATCCTTAAGAATAAAGTATTTAAAAAGAACTCTAAACCCCTTAACTATGTAGGGTTGAAACCACAGATGAGTGGTCAGGGGGCTTAGCTGAGCACTATCATCAAAAGTGATGTCTTAAATTCTTATTCTGATATGGGATGGGTCTTTGCCAGTTGAATAATTCTGATACAAATTCAGGTGCCTTAAAATTATCTTTTTTGTTTTTCTTAGAGACAGGGGGTCTCACTATGTTACCCAGGCCGGTCTCGAACTCCTGGCCTCCCAAAGTGCTGGGATTACAGGTGTAAGCCACCATGCCAGGCCTAGTTCAAAATTAAATTAGCTCCTCTACTTCATAATAGAGCAGATTGTTTTGTTTGCATTTATTTGAGAATTACCTGATGAAGCATTTGAGGAATAATTTACAATTTGAACTATAACCACCAACCAAGTTCTGTTAAGCTAACACCTAAGTTGAGTCTTAGAATTTTTGTGGGTTTTTTTGTTTTGTTTTGTTTTTTGTTTTTTTTGTTTTTCTTGAGACAGGGTTTGGTTGTATCATTCAGGCTGGAGTGCAGGGCATGGCTCACTACAGCCTCAATGTTTGGACTCAGGCTTAGCCTCCCAAGTAGCTAGGACTATAGACATGCATCACCGTGCCCAGCTAATTTTTTATATTTTGTACAGATGGGGTTTCATCATGTTGCTCAGGCTGGTCTCAATCTCCTGGGCTCAAGCGATCCACCGCCTCGTCTTCCAAAGTGAGAATTTTGGATTGGGAAGGGAACTTATTATCTGTCTTCCTCCCAACTCCCACAGCAATCTCCTGCACATGGACAAGTGGTTGACCAGTCGGTTTAGAATCTTGTAGTAATAGCAAGCTGACCACTCAGAAGAAGCAGCCCATTCTATTTCTAGACAGTGCTAAGGTTAGAGTAGTCTTCTGTAGATAAAGCCAAAGCATGGCTCTCTGTCATTTGTGCTCATATATCTCCATTTTTCCTTTTACAGGAATGCAGTATAAACTTCCTTGGTAATAGGACTGCTCCTTACATATGTGGTGACTTAGGCCTTCTCGGTCAAAAACAGCATCAGTTTCTTCAGTAATTTTTCATATGGCATGGTGTCTAGACCTATCCTGGATACCTTTCTTTGATTCATCTGAAAATGTGTTCTGAGCTCACAGCCAGCGGGCCTCTGTTAGTTGCCTGGATTTAAGCACTACACTTCTATGAATGCAGCTGAAACTTGGTTAGTTAGTTGCCTGGATTTAAGCACTACACTTCTATGGATGCAGCTGAAATTTGGTTAGTTAGTTGCCTGGATTTAAGCACTACACTTCTATGGATGCAGCTGAAATTTGGTTAGTTAGTTGCCTGGAGTTAAGCACTACACTTCTATGGATGCAGCTGAAATTTGGTTAGTTAGTTGCCTGGATTTAAGCACTACACTTCTATGGATGCAGCTGAAATTTGGTTAGTTAGTTGCCTGGATTTAAGCACTACACTTCTATGGATGCAGCTGAAATTTGGTTAGTTAGTTGCCTGGAGTTAAGCACTACACTTCTATGGATGCAGCTGAAATTTGGTTAGTTAGTTGCCTGGATTTAAGCACTACACTTCTATGAATGCAGCTGAAATTTGGTTAGTTTTTCTGCACAGTCATATCACACCATTTTCCCTTTAAAGCTAAAACTAAAACTTCCAAGCCACTAATGTGGATGTGGCAAAATCTACCCCACCCTTACATATGTGGTTGACTTCTAGAATTAAAATGCAGACGTTATGTCCCGTGATACCATGAGAATTTCACTTCATAGCTGTGGGCTGTCAAAAGTACTTAGAATCATTTCATTCAGGCTCTGGTGCCAGACAAACCTGGATTCAAAAGTGTCTTCCTCCCTCACAAGCGATGTCACCTTGGGCAACTGATCTCTTAAAACATCAACTGTCTCATCTCTAAAATGCAGATAACATTGCCACTTTTCTAATGCAGTGGTACAATTTATATGTGATAGTTTTGTGCAAAAGCATATTTAACACAATTCATGGCACAAAGTAAGTTCTCAACTTACAAACAGTAACAACTAATAACAGTTGTTACTGTTATTAGTATTAACCCATCATCCTTCAAATCAACTATCCCTTCTTCTCCATGTCATAGGAATGTCTGACAAGCATGTCCTCTAAGGCAGAGGAAAAAAAAATACTGTCAGGCAAATGTAAAAGACAGAATCTCCATGACCCACCACCGTAGTTTCCCTTCAGGCTAGTCTGTGAACTAACCAGCACACTGTAGGTGTAATTCCTATCCTAGCCATCACTGTACCCACCAGCTATCAGCCAGTTCATGTCTTATGGCAAAGTAATTATCATAGATCTTGTCAAGGGCCATCCTGAAAGAAAGTATGGTTTTGATGCCTCTTCTTTCCACCAATCTAATATCCTTATCAAAAAAGGAATAAATGAAGACATGTTTTGTTTCTGAGGTTTTGGGTTAGCTGTGAGTGATCTATGCTTCTCTAAAGACTTACAAAGAGTCTATTTAATAATCTGTTCAGTTGATGGGTTAAAGTGGTGAAATTGTGGGTTATTTCCCCCTTCTTTCTATTATTATAATAATGTTTGTGGAGTAAATAGCCTTTTAAAATTCTGTTCTAGAATTCTGCCAGGGATAATTGTCAAGCTGACTGGCTTATAGTTTTTATAATATGCCCCTTCCCTCTTTTGAAAATGGGGACGACTCTGTCCTTCCCTTGTCTGTTAACAGTTCTCCTACTCTCCATGCTTTTGCAAGGATTATTGACAATGGTTCTGGGAGTTCTTTGAGTAACCTGGGATGTGATTTGTCTAAGTCTGGAGATTTGAATTTATTAAGGGTGAAAAGAATACCACACTCGTTTCTAGCTGTCGCTTTGCCATTTACTAGCTGAGTGAGTGTGGGCAGGTTTTGATTTTGTTTTAGCCTAAATATCCCCATCTGTGAAAGAAAGCATTGGTATCAGATGAAGTTGCAGGTCCCTTCAAGGTATAATGCCCTATGTTCTATGTCTCAAATCATCTGACATTTTCCTACTAAGTTTTCTCATTTATCCTGGCTTCTAGTTTCCCCTCAATAAAATGTGTCCTACCCTTTTTTATTCTGAAATGCATTGTGGCTTAGAATTCTGATAACTTAGTATGACACACAGGGTGCGACACTCTTGGTCCCCACAGTTTAGTCCAATTTTATCTCCTACTCCTCCCAGGTTCAAAGCTGCCCTCCAGGCGGATGGACCCAGCCACTCTTCCTGTCTATGCACCTGCATGTTCCTCCCAGTGCTTTTGCTAAGGTTACTTCCCTAAAGTAGAATATCTCCCACCTCCTCTCTCGGTCATATAGGCTCCTTTGAAGCCTATTTACTTACCAATTCTCTTTTGGGAAGTGTTTCCTAACTGCTCCATGTCATGCCACACTCCTTTCTCTGAATTTCCAATGCAGTCAGTGCAGATCATCTGATACTAAATAATAATGGAACCTGTAGCATCTGGGTGTGGAAATGTTGTTGAATTGTATTGTTATTGATTTGCACGTCTTGTGGGGGGGTCCTCCCTCCCAGTGCTCCTTGCCTTTCTCCCATTGAGTACTGTTCTGGGGGTGCTTACTATTAAGCACCTGGAGAAATACTGAATGAATTTGAAGCCATTATGTATATATTCTTTCTGATCAGAGCATTTAGGTAATTATGAAATACATGGTAGTTTCTCTTTAAATTTAGGAATAACACAAAGGTGAGCCATTGCTCAGGTAGTTTAATACTGGAAAGCATTTCATTTTAAGACATATGATAAACCTTTATTTTAAGAAAAGACTTTTGAATACTATGCAGCCATCAAAAATGATGAGTTTGTGTCCTTTGTAGGGACATGGATGAACCTGGAGACCATCATTCTCAGCAAACTGACACAAGAACAGAAAATGAAATGCCACATATTCTCACTCATAGGCAGGTGTTGAACAATGAGAACACATGGACACAGGGAGGGGAGCACTACACACTGGGGTCTGTTGGGGTGAATAAGGGAGGGACAGCGGGAGGTGGGGAGTTGGGGAGAGATAGCATGGGGAGAAATGCCAGATGTGGATGAATGGGAGCAAGGCAGCAAATCACACTGCCACGTGTGTACCTATGCAACTATCTTGCATGTACTTCACATGTACCCCAAAACCTAAAATGCAATAAAAAAGGCTTTTATTATACAATTGATAATGAAGTTTAAGCTAACTCACTTTCCTCCCCTGTCACCATAGATAAGGGATTTGAGAAAAGTTGCAGAATACACATAAAATTACTAATTGAACTCATCGATCCCTACCCTATCTTAACCAGACTTTCCCTGTATTGGCCAAGACAGCCTAAATCTCTGGGCTGGAGCCAGGTTTACATTTTATCTAAAAAGTGGCATAGTTACAGTTTTTAATAATAGAGAAACTATTTTGGTGTGTTCAATATCATACCAGTTATACATCCCAGCAGACATGGATTGTTTAAAGATGTGAGTGTGTGGAAATGGAGGATTGGCCTCCGCACCCCCAACATTTGTGAAATGCTGGTTCCTAGTAAATTATAAGTTGCAACAAGTCTTGTTAACAGAACACCTTAGAATCACACCATTGTCCTAATAGTAAAACGGTTGTGAGAAAAGACTTGTGATAAGATTGCAACACAGGAAAAATAAAGGCTTTCCAAAAATCAACAGTGCACAAGCTCACAAAGTGTGTCAGAAACAAAGCAGAGACAACAAGTCATTCCTTTGTTCAATATGTGCTGCTGAGCATCTACTATGTACCAAACCCCGCTGGGAACATGGACACTGGGGATGTGGCGTTTTATAAAAGATATATAGACCTTCCTCACAAAAAGGTCACATGCAGTCTTAGTGGGCAGGCAATCAAATCAACAGATCTCACATGGGCTAACAGGAGCTACATATAGTAGTGATTTGTGTATCCACTGTGGCCAGGGGTTGATACCAAAGGAGAAATGCAGGACGAAGTGAGGGTCTTAGTTCCTGGGGGGCACACCCAGCCCAGCACTCACAAACGCCCTTCTTCCTATTCCAGAGTCCTCCACACACACACGAGAAGAGGCTCACTAGCTTCCTTTGCGGTCACTACCTCTAGTCTTCAATCGCCAAGGAAGTCAGGAGCTGAAAGGCCAAATCGTGTAAGGTTATAATGAAAGCCGAAACTAACAAGTCAGTCCAAGACTTAAAAGCAGTGTTTGCACGGGGATTTCATAAGCCCTGGTTGGGGGTGATAAGTACAAATTTCCCAGGCAAATATACGTGAAGCTGGTGCTCAGTAAGCTTGTAATAAATGGGAGTGTTTATAACTGCTAAACATAATGATAACACTGGAACTCTTTACAGGAAAGCAAAACTCAAAAGTGTGTGAAGAAACTGACTGGCCACCTGCAGGGCTGCCCACATCATCAGGCCTGGGGACTTACACTCCTGCACCTCAGCTCCCTCTTGATCAACGGTCATCCAGAAGCCACATCTAAGCCACATCTCCCCCTTCACCTAAGCCACATCTCCCCCTTTCTCCAAAGAGCCCTGGCTAAGCTCATCCCTTTGAGTCGCAGAAAGCATTTGCCCTGGGAAATCCTGTCCCTCTGAAGCCACCCTTATCCCTGCTGTGCCTGAGCCCCAGACCCTCATCCCATCTCAGCCTCCGTCCAGTTATAAATCCCAAGCCAGCCCATTGCCTGGACTTTGGCTTCCCCATCCAGTTTCTCCTCTTCTGCTCTGCCTTGTCATCTCGTTTCCTCCTCCCTCTCTCGCTGCATCCCTGGGGAAGAGAGCCTGCTCCCTGCAAGGCGGAGACGCTGGGCATCTCAGAGGTGAGACCATACTCTCCTTCAGCCTGAGAATGGCTGGGCCCAGGGAAGCCTAACCCCTTATCCAGGGTCACACTTCTCGTAAGGGACCTGGTAGGACTTCGGCTCGGAAGTCTGACCCAGGCCCGCTTTCTAAGCCTAGGAGCTGCCTGCATATCCTGCCTCCCGGGGGCGGGAGACTGACCCCCAGCGTCCCTCCACCCACAGAGGTTCTCAGTGAGGCCGAGGAGTTTTAGAAGGGTCCAAGTTCCCCTGGCATTGAGGCGTCATTAGCCCAGGAGGAAAACGACTTCCTAAAGATCTTTATGTTTCCAGGAACCGCCTCACAATGATGGCTGTCAGGATTAAGCAGCCATGTGAAAAAATGCTCCGTATCGCGGAATCCGGCGCCACTAAATATACAGAAACACGCGTTTGACAGAGCAGATTGGGAATGCATCCTGGTTGTGCCATTTATCAGCTCTTGATCTTGGGTCTGTATATCTGAGCTTCCCTTTCTGTATCTATCAAATATGGACAATAAATATCTCATAAATTTGGTTTGAAGATTAAATCTGATGCTACGTGTCAGGCATGTGGTCCCACGGCTGGCATATTTCATGTACTCAGCAATATCCGTTTTATTACATGAAAATGACTTTTGCCTTAACTAGAGGGGCAATTTTTTAAAAACTTTACTTTCTGAACTTTAATGTTTTATTAATAAATCTATTAGCATTTTTACTAATAAATAAATATATATCCTTAAAAAGTAAGAAAGATAGAAATTCTATCCTGAGTAAAAATTTTCACTGACAGTTTATTTCTGAAGGCTTAAGAGACCATTTTCTCTCAGAGTATAAGAGGAATAAATATGTAATACACGGGACATGCAGGTACTTGAAGCCATTTTATTCTACTGTGAAAATTTGGGGTTCCAAATGTTCATTAGGCCTTTATCAGATGGTGTAAGTTGGATGTTTTAGGAGCCAGGGCGTCATGCTCTAGTATTCCCCAAATGTTGCAGGGTCCAGACCTGAAGTCACCAGCGCCAAGAGGAGACTCTGAGATTTCTTCTGGTGACTGGAAGCCTGTTAGAACACCTCTCAGAGACACGCAGTTGCATCCAGACTAAGAGGCACGTGGGAGAGTAAGTAAGAAAGGAAATGAGGAAAGTAACACAAGACACCATTTACATGTTCTGCTTCGGATCGTCTCTTCTGAGGGGGTTTTAGGACAAAATACAGCACACTTTCCTGTCCCTTGTTGTACACAATCTTTCAAAAGGATATGGAAGAAATGAAAGGTCTGGAGATGTCCTTCCACCTGCCACGTGAAGCTTCCAGCTACAAGGAAAACCTAGACAGACACTCTGAAAACCACGTGGGTGCGCCAACACCTCCAGGGTCTCTCAACCCTTTCTCTCTGTGATCTCGCCCACTCCATGAGTCCTTCTCATGTCATCCTAGAACTCCCTTAAGATTGTGTGCTTGTCCTTAGCGCCTCTGTATGATTTTCTTTCATCCCATAGAGCACTATTTCGATAGGCATGAACTAACACCCTCCTCCTGTCTCCATTTCCTTTCATTTCATCCCAAGCCCCTGTAGTTGGGCATTTGCCCAAAGTCCTCTCCTGTACCTGCTCTCTCAAAAGCCAGTGACCTTCTTCTTCCCAAACCTGGTGATATTTCCAAGCCTCCCCTCTTCCTAGGCCTCCCTGAGGCAGGTGGCCCAGCTGACAGCTCCTTGCTTCAGGAAACTGTCTACATCTGGTCCTTTCTTGCAGGCTCAGTTGTATTCACTTCTTTTTTTTTTTTAATTGCATTTTAGGTTTTGGGGTACATGTGCAGAACATGCAAGATAGTTGCATAGGTACACACGTGGCAGTGGGTTTTGCTGCCTTCCTTCTTTGGGGAAGAAAGTGGGCTATGAACTAACAAAGCAATGCCCTATTTCTGCCTGTGCTGCTTCCTGCTCCACCCTGATATTTTTGTTCTCTCTCTCCCTCTCTCCCTCCCTACCTCCCTAAGTCCCTGGCTGTAGGTGTCCTGTAGGGCTCACTCCTTGGCCTGTGCTCTCTTCGTTCTCCGTAGGCTCACCCCGTCTCATGATTTTAGCCCTCAGCTCTGATGGCAACTCCCACAGTCTTTGCTCCTAACTGTGACTCTCTGGTGCCCTCTGTCCCAGGTTTATTTATTTATTTATTTATTTTTGAGACAAGTTCTTACTTGGTCACGCAGGCTGGAGTGCAGTGGCTCAATCATAGCTCACTGCAGTTTAGCTCGCCCAGGGTCAAGCAATCCTCTCCTCTCAGCCTCGCAAGAAGCATGCGCCACAACACCTGGCTAATTTTAAAAATATTTTGTAGAGGTGTAGTCTCACTATGTTGACCAGGCTGGTCTTGAATTCCTAAGTTCAAGTGATCCTCCCTCCTCTGACTCCCAGAATGCTGGGATTGTAAGTGTGAGCCACCTACACCTGGCCCTGTCTTACAATTTAAAGCATGCAACCACTTGGTGTCTTTCAGATTCAGTTACTAGGAGGGTTAGATACGCTCCTTACCAAACTCTCCATGGGCCTTTGGACCTGTCTCTCTGACACCCCCTTTTTGGCTTGGTGAGAAGACCAGCTATTGCTATCAGCTTCTGTTGATCCACTTACCAGCCACTCTGTATCTCGCTTTTATACCATTACCATGGATGAGGTAGCTCTTTTCCTGACAAAGACCACCCTCTCCCTCTGCCCGTCAGGTCCTACCACTGCCATAGCATCTTCCCCTCTCTTCTGAATCATCAGCTCTCCTCTCTGCAGGGGATCTACCCCATGAGCATTCAGACCTGCTCCCCTCACATCACACACACACACACACACACACACACACACGACACTGCTCCTAACCCCACTTCCTCCAGTTTCTCTCCTTCTCTACACAGCAACAAAACTCCTCTAAATAGTTGTTGGTACTCACCATCTCAGCCCTCGCTTCTCCCACATCTTCTGTGGAAGTCATTCTAATTAGGACTTTACAGCACCCATCCCCTCCTACTCTCTTCCGACACACAAACCACCACCACCAAAACTGTTCTTATCAAGGTCACCAGTCATCTCTGCACCACAGCATCCTATGGTCATTTCTACGTCCTCATAATCCTGGATCCCTTAGGTAGCACTTGGCACAGTTGATGTCACCATTCTTCTGGAATACATTTTCCTCACTTGGCTTCTGAGAAGCCTCCCTCCTCAGGTTTTCCTCCAGCCTTCCTGGATACTCCTTTTCAGTTTCCTTTGCTGATTCCATCTTAGGTCCCCACCTTGTACTGTTAGAATGCCCAGAGCCCAGTACTCTGATCTCTTCTTTTTTCTAATTATACTCTCTTCCTTGGTGATCTCATTCCCTCTATGAGTTTTAAATACAAGCAAGATGCTTTTGATGCCCATATTTATAATGATACATGCCCATGCCCAATTGCCTATTCACAATCTCTACTTGAATGTTCAATCAGTATCTGAACATATCCAAAAACTGAACTCCTGGTCTGGATGCCAAACCTGCTCCTTCCACAGCCTTTCCCAGCTCGGTTAATGGCATCAGCCTGGTTGCCCAGGCTTACACCCTTAGAGCTTCCTCTCGCACGTGCTCTCTTCTCTCTTTTGATGCCTCTGCAAATCCCGTTCATTTTACCTTCGAATTATGTGCAGAACAGAGCCATGTTTTGTTGTTTCCTCGGCTACTCCCTAGCCCAGCCACCATGTGACAGCCTCCTAACTGCTCTCCTTGCTTCTGACCTAGCTGTCCTCACACTATTCTCAACAGAATTCTCAGAGTGACCCTGTTCAACAATAAGTTTGATTACGTCACTTCTCTGCCTTCCAGAACAATCAGAGCAAAAATCAAAGGGCTCAACACAGTGTCCTGCAAGTCCGTCCACTGTGTGGGTGCTGGTCACCTGTCAGACCCCACGTCTAACGGCTCTCTCTTTTGCATACTCTGCTCCAGCCATGCTGGCCTCTGCTCACCCTCAAACATCCCGGGCACAGTCCAGCGCAGGGACGATGCACTTCCTCTTCCCTTTGCCTGGAATGCTTTTCCTTGAAAGCCCGAGTGGCTTGCTTCTTTACTTCCTTCAGGCCTGTCTTGAAATTTCACTTTCCCTATGAAGAAGCCTTGATTACCCTATTTAAATAACCCCCTCCCCAACCTCAAGGCTTCCTAACCCACTTATCCTGCTTGATTTTTCCCACAGTCTTATTAGCAGGTGGCCAACGATATTTACTTACTTGTTTTTTTCTCTTGTCTATCTCTCCTTACTGAAATGTAAGTTTCATAATGGCAGGGATTTTTGTCTGTCTCATTCAATTCTGAATTCTCATTGCCTAAATTGTGTCTGACATGTAGTGTGTGCATAATAACTACGTATTCACAGAGTGACCGAATGAATGGATCTCTTCCTTCAAAATGATATTCAGATTCCCTCTATATTCTTCATTCTAACTACCAGCCCCTATTCTGGATTTACCCCTTGAGGTCTGTGTTTCTATGATGTTCTATGCAGTGCGTATCCCTCTAATAGCAGAACCAAGATGAAAAAACAGGTTTCCTGATCCTCAGCCTAGGTTCTGTCCACTCTGTGATCTACGACGTGCATATTTTCAATGGTCTGTTAGTAGTTCCAACCATGAAGGCAGGCTTAGCCAGAGATTCTGATCGTGCCCAAGAGTCCTATTTAGAAGGTCTTATGAACAGACTGTCTTGCCCATACACACAGGTTTTAAAAACTTGAATGATGTTCTTGTTAGACTCTGCGGTTTAAGAAACACAGTGCAAAAGGGAGTCCATTATTGGGAATGGAGGATCCTGGGACAGGCTGAGTGAAACAAGCACCCTCTTTTTCGGAACCTCTTAAGATTCTGGGAGGCCCTTTCCAGGGGAATAATAAAGCTGAATTGAGTGCAAGAGACATATCTTTGATTTTCATAACCTTTGCTCCCTTCTTTTCCATATGGCAGAAGGCTTTCTCTCAGAAACCAGGAAAAACAATGGAGTAACAGCATAGCCTAGGGCAGTGCAAACTCAAACATCTAACAGGACCAAGTGGGGAATATAAATGAGGGGGAAGGTGGGGATTATGGCAACCTGGAGAGGGCAGATCGCCACCGCTTCACTTGGCCAATGGTTTCTGTGGGGGAAATGTTAGTCCAGAGATTTTCAAAATTCTAGAATTTTGAAGAGATTCTAGAATTAAACATAAAATCTCCTAAGTTATAAATGTTGGCAATACATTTAAAATTTTTAAAAACGCCATAAGGTCCAAAAAACACATCTGGGCGGACTGGTCTTGTGGGTCACTTACCTATACCTGTAATGCAGGAAAAAGCACACGAGAAGTCCAATCACACTGCCTGAGTTTGACCCTTGGTTCTACCTACTGTTCACAAAGTTATTTCAAGTCACTTAAGCTTCATTTTTCTCCGTCTCTGTCTCAGGACAGTGCTTCCAGGATTGGCATGAAGATTAAATGAAAGAATGTAGTTGCTACTCAATATTAATTGTCCTTGTTTTTTTGGATCTCTGCTCCCTCCCTTTTTTTCACATTGCACAATGAACTAGAAAGAACAGTTCCTCCACATTTTTATTTAAAGCAAATTAAGCAACGCTTTTTATCATTTGTCAGATTTTGTTTTACCATGATGGGCCTAAATGCACTGTACTAGCTGCTAATCAGACCTCATTTGCAGCTGTGAATTCTGTTGTTGTTGTTGTTCTGTTTTGTTTTGTTTTGTTTTGTTGTTTTGTTTTCAAAGAATAAGAGGACAGAAGAAGCATTAAAGCAACATTATTTCCAAAATTAAATTCTGGCAATACAGTCTCCAGTGATACTGACTAGGAAGCAAAGGGAAGACCCTGAGCCAGCAGGGGAAGCCCTCCAGCACTCTCAGGTTTTCAAAGAGCCTTTACAAAAGCACTAAGCAGGGCACATCACCGGAGAAGAAAAGCAAAGAGTGTCACAGGCTTGTAGCCATAGTGTTAGCAAGGCTGGGACTCAGAATGAGCTGAGACTTGCAAAAAATGCTCAGGAACAGCAAAAAGAGCTTTGTGCAAGTATATTCTGAGCAGGAAGAATAGGAAAGGGCCAGATCCTGTGCTTGGGGCAGATGGTGTAATGCTAGCAGATGACAGATACAAAGCAGAATTACACAACTCCTACTTAGCTTCCATCATCTCTATCTCTCAGAATGATCTTCAAACTGGAAGGAACAGTATAAACTCTGTGAAGAAGCAATTGCAGCCCTAGGTGTGAAGCTCTTTAGGAAATGAATACCTGGGCTTTCTAAATAAGCTAAGGTCTCCACAAATTGCATCCCTGGGGACTAAAAGAAATTGTAGATTTTATCATAGAATGATTGTCAGTAATCTTTCGGGAATCTCGGGAATGCCAGAGGATTCGTGATGGGCAACTGTCCGAGTTGACAAAAGGGGAAACATGTAAGTTTGGGGAACTTTGCACTGTTGAGTGTAACTTTGATCCCCAGCACACGCTGAGCTGCATTATTAAAGAGTTAGATTATAATCACTTTGAAAAGGAAGTGGTAATCTCAAGAAGCAGGCAAAGGTTATATAGAACAAACCACGTCATACTAACATCACTTCATATATTTTTTTCTTTTTTGAAAGATTACTGAAACTCACAAGATTGTCCCAGAGGCAGTGAATCTTTCAGCAGGGCTTCCGACAACACATTTTATGGTAAGGTGAATGGACAGGGCCTGGGTGATCTATGGCTTGGTGAAGGCACAGCTGGGCAAACCATTGTATCCGTAAAACACTGGACAGACAGAACCAAGTCAACTCAAAGACAGGTGTAGCACAAGATGCCACTAGTCCTTATTTAGTGCCAGGTTCTGTTAAAACCCTTTCAATGACATGAAAGAGACGCCAACATATAAATGTGAGCTGACACAAAATGAAGAAGTCTAAATAATATGCCACATGACAGAAACAGGATATGGTGGTTTTCCTGAACGAGGAGCCAAAATAAGCACGATGGAATTTAATGGAGAAAATGTAAGTTCTTTATTTTGACCTTTTAAAAAAAACTCAGTTATTCAAACTATTGACAACAGTTGATGGGAAAAAGTCTTGAGGATTTTAGTTAACACAATGTCGAACAGGAGCCAAAAAATTCTAACATGGTTACAAAACAACTAGTGTTTGCCAGGCAGCAGAGGGGGAAGTGTGACGGGCAGAGCAAGAGGGACGAGGATGCCATTGGCCCATCTGCACCAGAGCATCAGGGCCTATTCCGGGTACCATGTTTCTTCTTCACATTCAACGTTGTGGGCCTTTGTATTTTGTAAATCATGAAAGCAAAACATATGCATCATAGAAAACTTAGAAGTACAGAAAGGTGTGAAGAAGAAAACAAAAATTCGCTCTCATCATTTGGAGATCACTACTGTTAACATTTTGGTATATGTCCTTCAAGTCTCTTCTGGAGACTTCTGCTCCATGAGGCACGTAAAAGTGCTAAAAATATGGGTTATATAGCGTTTATATTCCACATTAAAAATTAACATTATATACTGAATTGTTTCCTCAACTTATATATTCTTTGAAACCCAGTTTTAATATTTATACAACACACTATGATATAGATATGCCATAATTTGTTTGAATTGACTCGCTCTTGGACATTTAGGCCATTTCCACTTGGACATGATGGCAGGAAGGTGGCACCAGATTTTAAAGGGGATACTGACAAAGCAGCGATCAATGCAGGGAGAATAACCAGACTAGCGAAGCGTCTTAGAAACCACAACCTGAGAGAGGTACTTCAGAAAACTGGGACTGTTTATTCCAGAGAAGGGCAGACACAGAGGGCTCTGATAGCTGTGTTCAAACCCTTGAAAAGCTGTCAAATTGGAAAGGGAGTGAATTAGCTTTGTGCTGCTCCAGAGGGCTGAACTAAGACAGTTGGACAGAGGCTGGAGGGAGTCTGATTTCAGCTCCATTTCTAACAATGCCCGCTGTCCACCGATGGGCTGA